>NC_044561.1:115091946-115425729 GCF_007565055.1 Rhinopithecus roxellana
CTACGCCTGGCTAATTTTTTGTATTTTAGTAGAGACAGGGTTTCACAGTGTTGCTCATACTGGTCTCAAAATCCTGAGCTCTGGCAATCTGCCTGCCTTGGCCTCCCAAAGTGCTAGGATTACAGGCATGAGCCACCGCCCCCGGCCTTATCTTTTTACTTTGAATTCAAATTTGATATTATCACAAAAACATTGATTGCTCCTTCCTTTTCTTTCCTTTCTTTCTTTGCTTCTTACTGTCACCCAGGCTGGAATGCAGTGGCCCAACCATGGCTCACTGCAGCCTTGACCTCCTGGACTCAAAAGATGGTCCCACCTAAGCCTTCCAAGCAGCTGGGACTACAGGCATGTGCCACCACACCCGGCTAATTTGTGTATTTTTTGTAGAGATGGAGTTTCACCGTGTTGCCCAGGCTGATCTTGAACTCCAGGGCTCAAGTGATCTACCTGCCTCTGCCCCACAAAATGCTGAGATTACAGGTGTGAGCCACCACACCCAGCCAATTTCTTTTTTATATAACAATTTTATTGGGTTATAATTCACCTACTGTATAATCTACCCATTTAAAGCATACAATTCAATGAGTTTTAGTATATTCAGAGAGTGGTGCAACCATCACTACAATAAATTTTGAAGCATTTTCATCATCTCAACAAGAAACCTACCCACCAGCTGTCACTCCCCATGTTTATTCCAATCTCCTGAGCCCTAGAGGCAGTCACCAATCTACACTCGTGTCTATAGATTTGCCTGTTCTGGACATTTCATATCAATGGAAGGATACAGTATGTGAGCTTTTGTGACTGGCTTCTTTTACTTAGGATGTTTTCAAGATATGTTACATCCATGAAGTAACAGTGCTTCATTCCATTTTGTTATGGAACAATATTACATTATATGGATATGCCACATTTTATTTATCTATTCATCAGTTGATAGACATTTGAGTTGTTTCTGCTTTTTGCTATTATCCTTGCTATGAGCATCCATGTACAATTTTTTTGTATGGGCATGTTTTCATTTCTCTTGAGTACACACCAATCTTTACAAAAATAATGTGTTATTTTTATAATCAGGAAAACTTTAAAATATGTGTCTTCTGGGATGCAACTGCAGCAATTGTCAGTGAAAAATTTATTGCCTTTAATGCTAGAATTTCTAAACAGAATGAAAATGAACTTCTAGACAAACAGAACTGCTGGGTCATATGGTAACTCTAACCTTTTGAGGAACTGCCATGCTGTTTCATTGTCCTCTGTTTTCCAAAGCAGATGCAACATTTTACAGCAGCAGTGTATGAGGATTCCAATGTGTGCACCTCCTCACCAATACTTCTTATCTGTATTTTTGATTATGGACCATATAGTGGGTGTGAAGTAGCATCTCATTGTGATTTGACTTGCATTTCCACTGACAGCTAATGATGGAGTTCTCACAATATAAATTTTGTAATTCTTTTATTAAATATCCCCTCAAATATTTTATTCCTATTGATGCTACTATAAATGGAATTGTTTGCTTAGTTTTCCTTTATGGGTTGTTCATTGCTAATGTATAAAAATACAATTGATTTCTGTTTTCATTTTTTTTTCACTTCCAACTTTTATTTTAAGTTCAGGGGTACCTGTGTGGGATGTGCAGGTTTGTTACATGGGTAAATGTGTGCCATGCTGGTTGCTGCATATATCACCCCTTCAGCTAGGTATTAAGCCCAGCATTCACCAGCTGTGCTTCCTGATGCTCTCCTCTGACAGGCCCCAGTGATTGTTGTTCACCAATATGTGTCCATGTGTTACCATTCAGCTCCCACTTATCAGAACATGCAGTATTTGATTTTCTCTTCCTGTGTTAGTTTGTAGCTCCATCTATGTCCCTGCAAAGGACATGATCTTGTTCCTTTTTATGGCTGCATAGTATTCCATGGTGTCTATGTACCATGTTTCCTTTAGCCATTCTATAATTGATTGGCATTTAGGTTGATTTCATGTATTTGCTATTGTAAATAGTACTGCAATGAACATACAGTTGCGTGTCTCTTTATGATAGAATGATTTATATTCCTTTGTTTATATACCCAGTAATGGGATTGCTGGGTCAAATGATATTTCTGACTCTCTGTCTTTGAGGAATTGCCACACTGTTGAACTAATTTACACTCCCACCAACAGTATAGAAGCATTCCTTTTTCTCCACAACCTTGCTAAAATCTGTTTTTTTTTTTTTTTGACTTTTTAATAATGGCCATTTTGACTTGTGTGAGATGGTATCTCTTTGTGGTTTTGATTTGTATTTCTCAAATGATCAGTGATGTTGAGCTTTTTGTCATGTGTGTGTTGGATGCATGTATGTCTTCTTTTGAGAAGTGTCTTTTCATGTGGTTTTCCCACTTTTAGTGGGGTTGTTTTTTCTTGTAAATGTAAGTTTTTTGTAGATGCTGGATGTTAGACCTTTGTCAGATGATAAATTGCAAAAATTTTCTCCTATTTTGTAGGTTGTTTACTCTGATGATAGTGTCTTTTCCTGTGCAGAAGCTCTTTAGTTTAATTAGATCCCATTTGTTAATTTTTGCTTTTGTTGCAATTGCTTTTGGCATCTTTGTCATGAATTTTTTGCCCATGCCTATGTCCTGAATGGTATTGCCTAAGTTTTCTTCTAGAATTTCTATAGTTGGTTTTACATTTAAGTCTTTAATCCATCTTGAGGTGATTTTTGTATATGTTTAAGGAAGGGGTACAGTTTCAATTTTCTGCATTTATTGCATGGGGAACCCTTTCCCCATTGCCTGTTTTTGTCAGGTTTGTGAAAAATCAGATGGTTGTAGGTGTGTGGTCTTATTTCTGGGTTCTCTATTCTGTTCCATTGGTCTGTGTGTCTGTTTTGGTACCAGTACCATGCTGTTTTAGTTACTGTAAGCTTGTAGTATAGTTTGAAGTTAGGTAGTGTGATGCCTCCAGCTTCGTTCTTTTTGCTTAGGATCATCTTGGCTATTCAGGCTCTTTTTTGGTTCCACATGAATTTTAAAATAGTTTTTTCTAATTCTGTGAAGAATGTCAATGGTAGTTTAATGGGAATAGCATTGAATCTATAAATAAATTGATTTTTGTATATTGATTTTGTATCCTCAAACCTTGCTAAATATTTATTAGTTCAAATTGTTTTTCAGTGGTTTTCTTAGAATTTTCTGTGTATAAGATTCTATCATCTTAAACAGAGATAATTATTTTCAAATCCGATGCCTTTTCTTTCTTTTTCTTGCCTAATTGGTCTTGCTAGAACCTCCAGTACAATGTTAAATATAAGTGGACATCCTTGTCTTGTTCCTGATCTTAGGGGGGAAAGTATTTAGTCTTTCATTATTAACTATGACGCTGGCTGTGAGTTTTTCATAGATACCCTTTATGAAGTTGAGAAAATTCTCTTCTATTTCTTATTTATGAAGTATATTTATTATGATAAATGTTTGATTTCCATCTATCTCTTGAGATGATCATTTAGTTTTTGTCCCTTATTGATATGGTGCCTTACATTAATTGATTTTCAGATGCTAAGTCAACCTTGTGTTTCTGAGATAATTGTACTTTGTCATGGTAATATGATCCTTTTTATACACTGCTGGATTAAGTTTGCTAGTTTTTTTTTTTTTTTTTTTTTTTTAGCACGTTCTGTGTCTATATTCATTAGAGCAGTTGGCCTATAGTTTTCTTATGATACCTTCACCTGGTTTGGGTATCAGGGTAATGCTGGCCTCATAGAATGTTGGGAAATGTTACCTCCTCTTCTAATTTTTGAAGGAGTTTGTGAAGAAATGGTTTTACTTATTATTTAAATGTTTGGTAGAATTTACCAGTAAAGTCATGTGGAATGTGTAGGTTTGTTACATGGGTAAATGTGTGCCATGCTGGTTGCTGCATATATCACCCCTTCAGCTAGGTATTAAGCCCAGCATTCACTAGCTGTTCTTCCTGATGCTCTCCTCTGACAGGCCCCAGTGATTGTTGTTCACCAGTATGTGTCCATGTGTTACCTTTCAGCTCCCACTTATCAGAACATGCAGTATTTAATTTTCTCTTCCTATGTTTGTAGTTCCATCTATGTCCCTGCAAAGGACGTGATCTTGTTCCTTTTTATGAGCTTTTCTTTGTGAGATGTTTTTAACTTACGAATTCAATCTCTTGACTTGTTACAGATCTACTCAAACTTTCTATTTCTTCTTGAGTAAGTTTTAATCGTTTGTCTGTTTCACATAAGTTATCTAATATGTTGGCATACGTTTGTTCATAATACTACCATGTAATCCTTTTTCTTCCTGTAAGGCCGTTAGTAATGTCTCTTGTTTCATTCTTGATTTTAGTAACTTGAGTCTTTCTCTTTCTCTCTTCTATTTTTAGTTAACAGTTTGTCAGTTTTGTTTATCTTTTCAAATAATCAACTTTTGCTTTTGTTGATCGTCTTTTAAAATTTGCTCTTTCACTAATTTCTACATAATCTGTAGTACTTCCTTCTACTGGCTTTAGGCTTAGTTTTCTCTGCTGTTTTTTGTTTACAATTTTTACCTGAGAACTCTCGTTTAATGAGAAATTTGCACTCAAATCCCCATCTCAAGCTCTGCTCCTAGGAAACTTGGCATAAGACATTCTAGGCAGAAATTTCCTCTTACCCCAGCATTTGGCCACTCCTTTCTCCAGCTCCTGTCTCTGGACTCTCTCTCTCTCCTTACTTTCCTAAATGTAGTTTAATGGTATAGACTTCCAAGGCCCAGATCTTAGCACCGTAAAAGACCCGATTTACTTCTCCTGGGCTTGAGAAAGACATGCTTCTCTTAAGTAGCAGAAGTGAACAGTAAGGTTGAGTTTTCTTACACTACTACATTAAATCCTTAATATAACTCTCCCTATTATATTAGGAAGGTTACATGTTCACTAGCTATTTTTATATCTTTTCTGAGTTATCACTTTCTGTTATTTACCATTTTCTTTTTTTTTTGGTAAAAGTTTTATGTCTCTATGAGTAATGCTAACCTTTTGTCTGTAACAAACATATGTTGAAAATATTTTTTCAAGTTTATTGGTCACACAGAAGGTTTATGTATTTTTTGTTTGTTTGTTTGTTTTTTTGTTTTTTTGAGACAGGGTCTTGCTCTGTCACCCAGGCTGGAGTGCAATGGTGCAATCTCAGCTCACTGCAACCTCCTCCTTCCGGGTTCAAGTGATTCTCATGCCTTATCCTCCTGAGTAGCTGGGATTGCAGGCATCTGCCACCACGCCTGGCTAATTTTTGTGTTTTTAGTACAGACAGGGTTTCGCCATGTTGGCCAGGCTGGTCTCTAACTCCTGACCTCAGGTGATCCGCCCACCTCGGTCTGCCAAAGTGCTGGGATTACAGGTGTGAGCCACTGAGCCTGGCCCTATGTTTTTATGTGGTACAATCTGTCAGTCTTTCCTGTTTGGTTTCTGTTATTGACATGGTGTTTTAAAACATCATGTCAATAACATGCCTTCACCATCCTGGAGTTATAAAACTATTTACCTAAATTTCCTTATGGTATTCTTCTGCATACCCTTTTTATTTTTACATCTTTGTCTGATTTTTTTTTTGTGTGTGTAAAGAGTGAGATAAGCATCCAGCTTAATTTTTTCTCCAAAGGACTAGTAAATTGGGAGAGGTGTACCAGAGTGTTTTTCTATGTCTTGATTCTATGATGGTAGCCATGTGAAGTTAAGTAAGTTAATTCCCTTCCCTGAGCCCCATTTTCTTATCTGCAAAATGAGGATAAAATGGCAGTTATCTCACAGCATTGTTGTGAGAATTACAGGAGAAACTACATGTAAGACATTGCTTGCATGTGTTAGCTATTTTTATTATGTAGTTCTAGATATTACCTATAGATATTAGCTGTTTTTATTATATGGCTCTGTTCTGATAGCCGTGTGAGATCTTTTCTTCCTGCCCATTTCTATGAGAGTTTTTTTGGTTCAAAGAGTTCTTAGAAACATTTGTTCCCTAATTAAAAATGGAAAATTATTTGTACAACCTCAAATGCCCTCAAAACAATAATAATAAAAATAATAACAGTAATAGACAATGGCTATTTTGCACACACATCTGGGAACAGTGGGAGCAAGAGATGTGGGGTCTATGTGCTTTCCTTGACTACAAGTTGTAAAAGCCAGGAGAGCTCATGAAGAGATCCAGTCAACATCACCCCTTGCTCAAATGTAAATTGCAAAAGAAACTGAGTTGGAAAGTGCCCAAGCACATGCTCAGATAATTTCCAAAGTTTAAGTCTAATTGGCAAGAGAGCAAGTACTTTTCTACTTACCAGTGTCTTCAGGGACTGGAGACTTCTCTATTTCCTCTTTTGCATACACTTGGCCTATCGCTTATTTAATAATCAATTCTCTAGCACACTTCCTATTGGCTTCCTTTCATTTTGAAGTTTCCTTTTTTTTTTTTTTTAATTGTAGTTTAAGTTCTGGGATACATGTGTAGAACGTGCAGGTCTGTTACATAGGTATACATGTGCCATGGTGGTTTGCTGCATCCATCAACCCATCATCTAGGTTTTAAGCCCCACATGCATTAGGTATTTGTCCTAATGCTATCACTCCCCTTGTTCCCTACCCCCTGACAGGCCCCAGTGTGTGATGCCCTCCTCCCTGGGTCCATGTGTTCTCATTGTTCAACTCCCACTTATGAGTGAGAACATGCGACGTTTGGTTTTCTGTTCCTATGTTAGTTTGCTGAGAATGATGGTTTCCAGCTTCATCCATGTCCCTGCAAGGGACATGAATTCATCCTTTTTTCTGGCTGCATAGTATTCCATGGTGTATATGTGCCATGTTTTCTTTATCCAGTCTGTCATTGATGGGCATTTGGGTTGGTTCCAAGTCTTTGCTATCGTGAATAGCGTTGCAATAAACATAGGTGTGCATGTGTCTTTACAGTAGAATGATTTATAATCCTTTGGATATATACCCAGTAATGGGATTGCTGGGTCAAATGGTATTTCTGGTTCTAGATCCTTGAGGAATCGCCACACTGTCTTCCACAATGGTTGAACTAATTTACACTCCCACCAACAGTGTAAAAACATTCCTATTTCTCCATATCCTCTCCAACATTTGTTGTTTCCTGACGTTTTAATAGTCTCCATTCTAACTGGTGTGAGATGGTATCTCATTGTGGTTTTGATTTGCATTTCTCTAATGACCAGTGATGATGAGTTTTTTTTCATATGTTTGTTGGGTGCGTAAATGTCTTCTTTTGAGAAATGTCTATTCATATCCTTCACCCACTTTTTGATGGGGTTGTTTCTGTCTTGTAAATTTGTCTAAGTTTTTTGTAGATTCTGGATATTAGCCCTTTGTCAGATGGATAGATTGCAAAAATTTTCTCTCATTCTGTAGGCTGCCTGTTCACTCTGGTGATAGTTTCTTTTGCTGTGCAGAAGTTCTTTAGTTTAATTAGATCCAATTTGTCAATTTTGGCTTTTGTTGCAGTTGCTTTAGGTGTTTTAGTCTTGAGGTCTTTGCCCAACTCTATGTCCTGAATGGTATTGCCTAGGTTTTCTTCTAGGGTTTTTATGGTTTTAGGTCTTACGTTTAAGTCCTTAATCCATCTTGAGTTGATTTTTGAATAAGGTGTAAGGAAGGGGTCCAGTTTCAGTTTTCTGCATATGGCTAGCTAGTTTTCCCAACACCATTTATTAAATAGGGAATCCTTTCCCCATTGCTTATTTTTGTCAGGGTTGTCAAAGATCAGATGATTGTAGGTGTGTGGTGTTATTTCTGAGGCTTCTGTTAAGTTCCATTGGTCTGTATCTCTGTTTTGGAACCAGTGCCATGCTGTTTTGGTTACTGTAGCCTTGTAGTATAGTTTGAAGTCACATAGCATGATGCCTCCAGCTTTGTTCTTTTTGCTTAGGATTGTCTTGGCTATATAGGCTCTCTTTTGGTTCCATATGAAATGTAAAGTAGTTTTTTCTAATTCTGTAAAGAAAGTCAATGGTAGCTTGATGGGAATGGCATTGAATCTATAAATTACATTGGGCAGTATGGCCATTTTCATGACATTGTTTCTTCCTATCCATGAGCATGGAATGTTTTCCCATTTGTTTGTGCCCTCTCTTATTTCCTTGAGCAGTGGTTTGTAGTCCTCCTTGAAAAGGTCCTTCGTGTCCCTTGTAAGTTGTATTCCTAGGTATTTTATTCTCTTTGTAGCAATTGTGAATGGGAATTCACTCATGATTTGGCTCTATGTTTGTCTATTATTGGTGTATAGGAATGCTTGTGATTTTTGCACATTGATTTTGTATCCTGAGACTTTGCTGAAGTTGCTTATCAACTTAAGGAGATTTTGGGCTGAGACATTGGGGTTTTCTAAATATACAGTCATGTCATCTGTAAACAGAGACAATCTGACTTCCTCTCTTGCTATTTGAATAACCTTTATTACTTTCTCTTGCCTGATCGGCCTGGCCAGAACTTCCAATAGATGAATAGGAGTGTGAGAGACGGCATCCTTGTCTTGTGCTGGTTTTCAAAGGGAATGCTTCCAGTTTTTGCCTATTCAGTATGATATTGGCTATGGGTTTGTCATAAATAGCTCTTATTATTTTGAAATATGTTCCATCAATACCTAGTTTATTGTTTTTAGCATGAAGGGATGTTGAATATTATCGAAGGCCTTTTCTGTCTCTATTGAAACAAACTTGTGATTTCTGTCATTGGTTCTGTTTATGTGTTGGATCATGTTTATTGATTTGTGTATGTTGAACCAGCCTTGCGTCCCACAGATGAAGCCAACTTAATTGTGGTGGATAAGCTTTTTGATGTGCTGCTGGATTCTGTTTTCCAGTGTTTTATTGAGGAGTTTTGCATTGATGTTCATGAGGGATATTGGCCTGAAATTTTCTTTTTTTGTTGTGTCTCTGCCAGGTTTTGGTATCAGGATGATGCTGGCCTGACAAATTGAATTAGGGAGGAGTCTCTCTTTTTCTATTGTTTGGAATAGTTTCAGAAGGAATTATACCAGCTCCTCTTTGTTCCTCTGGTAAAATTTGGCTATGAATCTGTCTGATTCTGGGATTTTTTTGGTTGCTAGACTATTAATTACTGCCTCAATTTCAGAATTTGTTATTGGTCTATTCAGGGATTTGACTTCTTCCTGGGTTAGTCTTGGGAGGGTGTATATGATGAACACATACTTTCTACTGATAAGAGCTGAACCTGTCAGTATCTTATATTAACATCCTGTTGCTGTGAAGACAGAGTCCATGCTTCTTATCATGATGTAAATTCAACTCAGGGAGAAGTGTCTAATCTTTACAGTATATTACAAGGTAATTCTAAGGCAATAACTGGTTCTCTGGTAGTTGGGGCAGGAATAGATATTGTGCAGCAGAGGCTGCTCCACCCTGAGACTGGAGGTACCTATTGTAAACAGATAGGGGCTGGTGTTCTCTTGCCAGTGTGCACTGTGATTGTAGAAAGTGTGGTAGGCACTTTGAGTCTCCAAGTGAAGGTGCTGTAATGGGGGATGATGTGAGTTGAAGGCTTGAAAAAAGTAGGGTGTGACTTGTGTACAACTAAAGAGAAAAGTTGGTAAAAAGGGAAATGAGAAAAGAAAGACTAACACTAATGTGAGGTAGGAAGCCAAGGCTCTAGGAGACAGCCTATGGGGGAACAAGTGGAGGTGGGCTTCTGCAATGCTGAGGCTCAATGCTGTAATGCTGAGGTGGGCTTCTGCAATCCTGAGGCTCAAGGACCCTGCTTGAAGATAGCTACGGAGCAGCCTGGGTTAACAATGCTGACTTTGACAGCTCTTTCTTCCATCCTTCTCTGAGACCAGAGGGGATGGGTACTGGCAAATTTGGGATCAGAGTAGGGGTTCTTAACTTGGGGTCCATTGAAAGGTCTTTGATAGCATTCTGGGAGTCTGTGAACTCAGAAGGGAAAAATATTACATTTCTATTTTCTCTAATATCTAATTGAAATTTACCATTTCTTTCAGTTACTGAATGTAGGCACCAAATTACAGTAGTATTAACAGTGTCTGTGACTTTATTACCAGTAAAAAATAATCACAGATATTTTAATTTCACATTAGAGTTATTGCAGATATATCAAACATCATTCATACTCATTGCTACTTTGAAATTATGGATATTAATAGGCCCTCTGATATATCTTATTTAATACATTAATAAAGAAGCCCATATATTCTTATAGCACATTTTAAAAACATTTTGATGAGTATATTTTAGTATTTTTGGTTTCCTTTGTCACCCATTGTTTTTTGTTTTATACATTTAAAAATAGTATTCTGAGAAGTGATTCATAGGCTTGAACAGATTACCAACGTAGTACTTGGACAAAAAGCGTCAAGAAATGCTAGGTTAGATGGTACAGAAGGGGCAGATAGCTAGAGAGACTCTTATCTTTGGAACCTAGTGGGAGGAGGTTGTTGTCAAAGAGAAAATTGAGAGGATGCTTTAGGAGGTGTAAGGACCCAAGTGCCTGGACTTTTGACCATGCATTACTGTTATAGTTTGTTCCAGAGTGGTCCTCATGTCTGTTCTGGCTCCCTGGGCAGATGATGGAGCTGGAAGAACATGAGTCTCAGGGCCTGTTCAAGGCTGGTGGACCTAGGTCTGGAAAGAGAAGTATGATAAGAACGCTGATCACATGAGTAGTCTCAGATTGTCTATCTGATAACTGAGTTGGCAGATCTGAGATTAAGAGCTAGGCTTGCCACAGACAGACTAGGTCAGCGTGGACTAGCCATGTAACTTTTTTTTTTTCTTTTTGAGACAGAGACTTGCTCTGTCGCCCAGGCTGGAGCCCGGTGGTGCACTCTCAGCTTATTGCAACCTCCACCTCCAGGGTTCAAGTGTTTCTCGTGCCTTAGCCTCCCAAATAGCTGGGACTACAGGCACACACCACCATGCCCGACTAATTTTTGTATTTTTGTGGAGATGGTGTTTCGCCATGTCAGCCAGGCTGGTCTCGCCATTTTGGCCACTTCTCTATGTTGGCCTGATCCATGGATCACCTCAAGTGATCCACCTACCTCGGCCTCCCAAAGTACTGAGATTACAGGCGTGAGCCACTGCACCTGGCCCAGCCATGTAACAGCTTCTTCTTTTTAAGATGGAGTCCTGCTCTCTCACCCAGGCTGGAGTGCAGTGGTGCAATCATAGCTCACTGCAACCTTCGCCTCACAGGTTCAAGCAGTTCTCCTTCCTCAGCCTCCCAAGTAGCTGGGATTACAGGTGCACCACCATGCCTGGCTAATTTTTTGTATTTTTAGTAGAGACAGTGTTTCATCATGTTGGACAGGCTGGTCTCAAACTCCTGACCTCAGGTGATCCTCCTGGTATGGCCTCCCAAAATGCTGGGATTACAGACATGAGCCACCATGCCCAGTAGCCATGTAACTTCTGACCTCTAGTTTTCTCATCTCTAGATTGCCATTCATTCAATTAATATTGATTAAGCTCCTGTGTAGGAGGCTGAAACCTCTACAGTCATTGAGTGGATTAAATAAGATGCTGTGTCCGAAAGCACTTTGAAAAGAGATGCTCCCGTTGAATCAGTTCTTTTTACAATTATCCATATTTTTTGCTCTTTAGTCAAGTTGCCTGTTGAAGAGAAGAGACTTGGGTCTTTCCAAAAAGAGTCAGCCTAGGGAGTTTGCAGCTCCACTGGGCCGACCCTTCCAATTACCCTGACAATGCAGGGTAAAGCATCAGGACCAAATTCCAGAGACTTTTTTTTTTTTTTTTTTTTTACCAGATGAGACCAGACTGCTGGATTCATTTAGAGCTTTCAGCCTGGATAATAGGGTGTGCATGGTTATTTATGCACCGAAGTGCCCTGATAATTAAGCTCATTCAATGTCACAATGATTGGTTACTTAAGAGGCCTGAATCATCATAAGTGAGGACTGTAATTTGAATGTATGTCACACTGTTTGGATTAGAAGTACAGCACAGTTTGTTGCAGGAAGGCCAAAGGAAAAAAATGTTCATGTGTTGAAGACAAAACAGGCATGTCAGGGCAAGTGGGCCGGACCCTGCTGTGTTCCAGAAGGCACTGGAAGGCTTCAAGATACCGTTTTCTCTTGAAAGAACACAAGAGGGCATGCCAGCTTCTAAATCAGCACAGTTCTACCTTCCCAGGTATAGACCTTCTGGAAACAAGATTTTAGGTCATCACTAAAGGTGACAACCTTTGCTGGTGACACCTCTTACATTGTCTATCTTCCAACCTTGGCTGCTAGCCCTGCTTTTGGGAGTTTGACAGCTGAGGCCTTGCAGAACCTGTGAACTCACTGGTGTGGCGATGGCCACAGAAGAGCCGATTCTAATTGTAAAGACAGCAGAAGGTGAAAAGTTTGGGCTCTGGCTCCAGACTTCTCAAATCCCACCATTGCACTGACTGGCTGGGTCACCCTGGCTAGTTGCTTAGCATCTCTGAGCCTATTTCTTTATCTCAAACGTAAGAACGGCAGTAGCTATCATACTGGATTTTCTGAAGATTAAATGAGAGAATGATTCTAAAGCCCTTGGCTCCATGCCTGGTCTACAGAAGGTGCTAAATCAACGTTAGCTGTTGTTATTACTGGGGGTTGCTGTGGATGGAAGCAAACTTGTCAGGCCCTCCTGGGTTGTGTTGCTTTTTGCAAACCCCCTTTTCTTCTGGCATTCTGTCTTCTGCGCTGATTGGCGCCCTTTCTCTATTGCTGGCAAAATTCTAGCAGATTTTTCTCTTGGTCCTTTAGTTTAAAAACTTGGCCTGTGTTTCCCCCAAGAACAGAATAAACAAATCTTTGTTTACAAGGCTGTAGGATTCTGATAGGAAAGTTCTTCAGAATCTTGAACAAGTCAGGAAATGTCACCTTCTGCCTTCAGTGCTTGGAAAATTAGCATAAGGGAGGGCAGGGGAAGGAAAGGACTTGGCCACTTCTTAAACTGAAGGGATGATTACACCACTTGTGAGTGGCATGTTCTTGGATAAATAGTTTAACCTGTCTGAGCCCAGGGCTGTTGTGGCTGAGACAGTGCTATGTCCACCACAAACTCTCCTTTCTGTGGTACGGTGTTGGTGTTGTCACTGAGGGGTGCCTGTCTGGCCAGAAATCCCACCTTCCACCTGCACTTCCATTTCAATGAGGCCACTTGACCAGTTCTCCCCAGTGGGATGTGAATGGCAGCGATGCATCCTTTCTGAGCTGAGGCTTTTAAGAAGCTGGTGGGGCTTCCTGTACTTTCTTTCTGCTTCTGCTGGCTGGAAACAAAGGGCATTGAGGCCCCTGGGGGATGGTAGAGCCACAGGAAGGACCCTAGGTCCCTAAATCAACATGCAGAGGAAAGCCAGCAGCCAGCCATGGATACTTGCATTGGACTTCTAAAGTGAGTGAGAGGTAAATTTCTATTAAGTGAAGATATTGCAAATATTGGGTTTACTTGTTATAATAGCTAGTGTTATTCTAACTAATAAAGCCATCATGTAAAAGGGATGTACTTGTTTGAAGTGCTCCACAAACCCAGGTTGCAAATGTCATATTCATTGATGTATTCATCTGTTCACTTTCAAAAATAAATATTTATTAAGCACATTCTGTAGGCCCTTCTCTAAGTGCTGGAGATACAGTGAAGTGCAAGACAGATGAAAGCCCTGCTCATATAAAGCATTTACAAATACAAGGATGATGAAAAGAGCCTCCTTTCCCTCTTCCCACACTGGCCATATTTCATCTCCATCAAATACTTGCTTCTCAACCATGCTCTTTCCTGCCTCCATGCTGTTGGAGACGTGTTCTTTTCCTGTGAGCTCCTTCTCTTTATAGACCCAGCTCCCCCGTCGGCAGCCCCTGAGGAGAGGAACTCCTCAGGCCAAGGCAGCAACTCCCTTCTACCTGTCTTTCTGCCCTGACAACAGCATGAGCTGTGTTGTAGTCTATTTGCTTTTTTTATGCACTGATTTCCCTCAGCAGTCTGTGACCTCCTTCTCATCCATCTTTGTATTCCAGACTATTGCACAATGCTGGGCACACAGCAGGTGCTTGCTGAATATTTGTAGAGTTAACTTGAATATAAAACCACCAGAAATGATTATTTGGTTTTGTCAGGAGCCTGCATAATGCATTGTGTTTTTTTTTTGTTGTTGTTGTTTTTTGTTTTTTTGTTTTTTGTTTTTTTTTTTGAGACAGTCTCACTTTTTCGCCCAGGCTGGAGTGTGGTAGCTTGATCTTGCCTCACTGCAACCTCTGTCTCCCAGGTTCAAGCGATTCTCATGCCTCAGCCTCCCGAGTAGCTGGGATTATAGGCATGCACAACCACACCTGGCTAATTTTTGTATTTTTGGTAGAAACGGGGTTTCACCATGTTGGCCAGGCTGGTCTTGGACTCTGACCTCAAGTGATCCACCTGCCTCGGCCTCCCAAAGTGCTGAGATTACAAGGGTGAGCCACTGTGCCCTGCCTGCATTGTGTTTTGAAAGCAGCTTTTGTTTAGTGTCAGTGTCTTGAACACCAGCCCCTTTCACTCTGTGCATATGGTGACTGAGCTGATTTCATTTAGTATGTGCATAAATACTCACATTTCCCACATACAAGGCAAGATTTCTTTGTTTTCTTGTTTGTTTCTTTGCCTCCCCTGGTTGCAAAACAGATCCTCTCTACCTTCTGGCAAATCTGACAACACGTCCTCAGATTGATGAAACAGTGTCCACTAGATCCTCTTGATGGGGGGACGTGAGGGTTTGAGGTAAGGGTGGGATGAGATGAGTTTCCATCTGTGAATACTCAAACTTTGCTCTCCCTTCTTCAAATTCTCATCAGACTGACAGCCAGTAATGCATAGGTGAAGATAAGACCACAGCTGAGAAATCTCTTCTGTTTATGGCAGAGGTCATTTCATTGTCATTCCCTGGAGATCCTTATTGCAGGAAGATAGGGAGGAAGAGAAGAGAGCACCAATTCCGTGAGCACCCTTATCTGGAAAAGGTCCCTGGTATCTCTCCTTTGGGTTGGAATAAAATGAGACTTTAGTTATGGAAGAGAAGAAAGAAAGTGGTTTTTATGATGAGAGGAGGCTGAAGAAAGGGAAGCTGGGCAAATGGACTATACTCAGGGAGGATCAGAGGTTTGAATGGAGATAAATGAACAAAACCATCTTGGAGACCAGATTTTTCAGAGGGTGGGGGCATGGACGAGACCATCAGTTCTTTGAACAGGGAAATAGGGCAGAAGTAGAGGAGTCCTTCTGCAATAGGAGAGGCGGACGTTAGGGGGATTAGCAGAGGAGTCTTAAAGTCAGTGTTTTCTGTTTTGGGATGCTGAAGGATCTTTTGCTCTGTTTAAATGGTGAATGATTTGGGAAAGACCCCAATACATGAAGCAGACCCTCAGGAGTCTAGGTCTAAAGCCCTAGGAATGTTCACCACACCTGGGAGGCTCTGTTACTGGGAACAGTGGTGCCAATGAGAAACCCAATCATGCCTTTTGGGGTTACTGCTATTGGTGCCCTGCCCAGAGCCCCTTTACTGGGGTGTGCCCATCATCCCTCAGTTACTGGGAGTGCTGTAGCTAATGGTTTCTACCTAAGAACTTACTTAAGAATTGACCCTGAATGACTAAAGTACATCATCTGGCAATACCTGGGAGGGCGGTCCCCCATCTCCCTGGTGTGTCAGTGACTGATACAGGTGTACAAAATGTCAGCTCCTCCCCTTAAGTCAGGTCAACACTGTGGTGTGATTTATGCTCCAGAGCTCCCAACGGATCAGGCCAAGTCTAGATTTTACCCCAAACCCCATCCTTACTGGACTCTTACTTCCCTCTTCTACTTCCTTCCCTCCCTTACGGATTTCTTCTGAGAACGTTCCCTCGATACATCACCTGCATCTGAATCCCTATCCCAGGTTCTACTTCCAGAGGACTCATCTCAAGACACCTACTCTGTGCCAGGTTCCATGGTGGTCCTCACAACTACCCTCTGGGGCAAGACTGCTTCCTTCCTGCCCCACACTGCCCCCTTGGCCCAGAAGAGGCTTCCAGACTCTCCTGCAGCCCCCTCACTGGTTGCTAACCCACTGATTAGAGCTTAATGTTCACTGGGCCACCTCTTGCTAGTAAGCAAGGCCTCTGCATGTCAGCGAGCAATGTCTCTGCTCTGCCTGCCTCTGGGAAGTGGAGACTGGCTCTTCTTGCTACATGGCTGGTAGGGTCTGTGGACTCAGGGTTTGCTTGGAAGATCTGGTCATATAGATTTCTTTCCATAGGTAAGCATGCAAAGCCCAAGATTTAGATTTTGGGGCAGGAGGTAGGAGGCCTCACTCAGACCTGGGGACTTGTTTGTGACCTCCAGTTGCCCTTTGTGTAGAGAAGTTTGTATTTGAATACTGCATGTGTGCTCGAAGCTGGGGCTCTGTTTCTTATCTGTCTATGGACCCTTAGGTGACTGTTCCTTGGCGGAAATCGAGGAGGGGATGAGGAGTGAATGGTGGGGCTTAAGCACCAGCCCCCTCCCCCTGAACCCCTGACAAGCCCTGCCAAGTAAATATTAGGATTCCTATTTGACTAGAGAGGAAACCAAGTCTTAGAAAGCTTTGATGGCCTGAGGTGGAATTTGATGGCCTGAGGTAGTATTATCTGAGGTGGAATTTGAATCTCGGATTGGCTAGCTCCAAAGCTCAGGCTTTTTTTTGTCCACACCAGAGACTGGCAAACTACAGGTGAAATCTTGCCCACTGCCTGTTTTTATGAATAAAGTTTTATTAGAACAAAGCTATACTCCTCTGTTGACATTAGATTATGGCTACATTTGGGCCACCCTGGCAGAGTTGAGTCGTTGCAACAGAGATCCTATGGCCCACAAAGCCTAAAGTATTTGCTGTCTAGACCTTTGCAGAAAATGTTTGCTGACCCCTGCTCTGCACTCTATTCTCTCAGGGAGTGCTCCTTTTAGAGTCCAGGGAGCCCAAGACACTGAAGGGTGGAAAGATACCTGGTCTTTATGTCCAAAGCTCTGGGTACAAATTCTGACTGTGTAGCATGAGTCAAGTCATCGGTAGACTTGACTTCTCTTAGTCTTGGTTCATTCATCTTTAAAAGGCAGAGAAGAGCAGCCACAAAATATAGTTTTGAGGATCAAATGAATGAACAGTGATAAATAATGATTTTAAAGATTTGAGTTGAAATAATCTGTACACCAAACCCTCACGACTCACAGTTTACCTATATAACAAACCTGGATGTGTACCCCCGATCCTAAAATAAAAGTTAAAAAAAGGTTACCGAGTGCTTATTATGTGCCAGGCCCTTTACATACATTGTCTCCTTTAATCCCTGTGAGTGCCCAGTACATGGTAGACATTCAATAAGAAGTCATTGAATGAATAAGGTAGGTACTTATTATTCACATTTCTCAGACAAGGAAATGGAGGCTCAGAGAAGTGAAGCAGCTTCCCCGGGGTTTGGCTGCCTATGATGTCTGGATTCAGCACAGGCACGAGAGAGGAAGGGCACTGTGTTCCCACTGAAGGGGAAGGTTTTTCTCTTTCTGGGAAAGCTTGTGGTCTTCGGGGCCGGTTTCCACTGAAGGTAGTGAGTATTGCTTTCTCTCAGCTTCTCCTTCAATTTAATCAGATTCTAGTCTATCCTCTTCAATTTCCCCTGCATTATGTAGCAACTGGGATTGTCAGCAAACCCATCATCTTGTTGTTGTCAGTAAAACAAAGATTATCTGCCTCAGAAAAGTGAACACTTGGGAGTCATAATTACGGGAATCACTTGTAGTTTGGGTCCATTTGAATGCGTTTGAGCCGCAAGCGAAACAGCGTGCTCGAAACCTTTTCTAGTTGTGGCCCTGGTTATTTTTGTCCTGCAGGAAGAAGTAGAACCATAACTGCCTGCACGGGGCAGACAAAGCCACCTCTGCCACCAGCTGCCCCTGACCTTTGTGGACAACTGCACGTGGAATGAATAGAGTCCTGAAAACTGCTCAGGAGTTTAATAGCTTCAATGAATAAAGAATTTTGGTTCCAAGAAAAGGAAAATACATTGAATTGATTTGAGGAAAAATCATTGTATTAGTTTGTGTTTCCCTGGATGCAGACTCGGGAACAGAGATAGGGAAGAAAGTTTCCTTTTTGGGATTGGATTCCAGAAAACGCGGTGGGAAACACTGGGAAGTGATATGGTTAGGCTTTGTGTCCCCACTCAAATCTCATCATGAAATATAATCCCTATAATCCTCACATGTCAAGGGAGAGACCAGGTGGAGGTAATTGAATCATGGGGCCAGTCTCTCTGATGCCGCTCCCATGATAGTGAGTGAGTTCTTACGAGATCTGATGGTTTTATACGTGCTTGGTTGTTCCTTCTGCATTTATTGTCCCTCCTGCCACCTTGTGGAGAAGGTGCCTTGCTTCCCCTTAGTGTCCTGAGGCCCTCCAGTCCCCAGCCAGGCTAAACTCTGAGTCAGTTAAATCTCTTTCCTTTATAAATTACCCAGTCTTGGGCAATTCTTAATAGCAGTGTGAGAACGAACTAATACAGGAAGGAAGTCTATGCAGGATGCCTTCTCAGGTAGATGACCACCTTGGGCAAAAGAAGAGTAATTCCACTGGAGAACTCTGAGAGCCAGAACAGAACTGCAGAGTTATCCCCCTCAAGAGGTGAGGGAACTGGGGTAGTTAGACACCCACTTTCATCAGCCATGGGTTGACGTATAGCATTTTTAGTTGGCTTTGCTGGCAGACCACACAGATGGTAGTTGGTTGGCATGCCCTGAAATGGGGAGTCTCAAGGAGACATGGGTGTGACGCCTTCAAGAACTGCTACAAACTCCTGCTCTGAAATCAGACTACCTGGATTCAAATCGCAGATGTTCCTTCCTATTTGCTATGTGATCTTGGGCAAGTCACTTTACCTCTTTAGTCTTATCTGTTGAATAGAAAATATGGTAGTCCAGACTTTACTAGGTGACTGAAGATTAAGAGAGATAAGGCATGCAAGACACTTACAGGGTATCTGGCACAAGGCAAACACTCAACAGACTAGCTGTTATTCATAACTAGTCTATTTATTCTACTGAAATTGAATGGGGAAACATTCAGACCTAGATGATCTTATGGGGAAAAATAGACAAGAAACAACGACCCAAGGTTTTGTCCAAGAGCTATGTGATACAGAGTGTGACCAGTAGACAGCATTGTGTCTTTGGACAAATACGAATATGTGAATTTTTGAACTGTCTTTCAGATATTAACTTATTTGTAGAAGGATCTTCTGTACAGTTGATGAAGCCCATGTAGCTGGAATCAAAAGCTTCTGTACCCATGGGCTGAACTGGTAGTAGCAAACTGACCAGGGAATTAGAGCATGACACCCAAGATGGTGGGAACCAGCTGAGATACTGGTCGTAATCATGATAACAGCAGGTAACATTTACTGAGAATTTTCTATGTGTCAAGTCATGTGTAAAACACATCACCAGATTGACATTTTCTCATCACAATAGTCTAGGGTGGTGTCCCTGTCATGACAGCCTGCCTAGTCTCCTTTTAGAGTGCATGTTAAAATAACTCCTTGCTGCAACCAGTGGTTTTCCCAGCACCCTCTTTTTTTTTTTTTTCTGGAGTTCGTCCTTTCATAACAAGCTCCCAGGTGCATTTGGAGTTGCTAGCTATAATTGTGGCAGGATTTCTCTTCATCTGACTTCTGTCCCTGTTCTCTTCCCTAAAGAGCAAACATGCTGCACTAGGAGGAATCACTGGCTCATTGTCACTTGTAAAGCCAAGGCAGGGGGAGGACCATTTTTTCTCTGGGTTCAGCAACCCTCCTAGTGGTTAGCAGACAGCAGCATAATGGCCAGCCAGTGTGAAACTGTGCAAATTGCCTCATAAATAACTTGTAATGCACAGGCAACAGGGAGAGGCCATAGCTCATGGATAAATGACTCCCTGCCATTTCGGGGTATTAAACCAGGGCTCATCCGGACCTCACCATGGGGATTCATTAACTGCTATGGGTTTCCCGCATGCAGGCCTGCTGGGACTCAGGCCTGCTTGGTGCTTCTTGTGGCATCATGATGGGGGCAAAACACTTCTGAGCAGGGGCATGAGAAAGAGAAGGTAAGTACCTTTAACAAACCAGCCGGGGTGAACCCTGTAGGAGCCAAGTATTTTCTCTGTGGAACTTGCTCTCTGAAGAAATCTCTTTGAGGGGCAGAGAAAAACATAATAACCTTAACAACTAACATTTATTGGGCATTTACTCTGTGCCAGGCACTGTGCTGTCTTTTTTTTTTTTTTTTTTTTTTTTAGATGGAGTCTCGCTCTGTCACCCAGACTGGAGTGCAGTGGTATGATCTTGGCTTACTGTAAGCTCCACCACCCAGGTAGCTGGGACTACAGGCACCTGCCACCACACCGGGCTAATTATTGTATTTTTAGTAGAGATGGGGTTTTGCCATGTTGGCCAGGCTGGACTTGAACTCCTGACCTCAGGTGATCTGCCCACCTTGGCCTCCCAAAGTGCTGGGATTACAGGCGTGAGCCCCCGTGCCCCCGTGCTAAATCTTGTGTAACTCCCATAAAAATTCCATTGAGTGGATACTATCATTATTTGTCCTATTTTCATAGAGGATGAAGTGAAAACTCACAGAGGTTTAGTTACTTATTTTAGGCAATATAGCCAATATGTGGTGAACGAATCAGTCAGCTTTTGTTATGTTGTGGTAACAAATAGCCCACCAATCTCAGTGGTTTAAAATCACAAGAGTGTTTTGCTCCTATTTTATGCCACTCATGGATCAGCTGCTCTACTTTACCTGTCTTTATTACAGGATCCAGGCTGAAAAGAGTACCTCTGTCTGAGACATACTATTCTCATGGCAGATGAAAACAAAAGCAAGAAAACTGGTGGAACTGGCCATGGCTGTGAAGGCTTCTGCTCAGAACAGGCATATATCACCTCTGCTCACATTTTATTGATCAAAGGTGGTCATATGGCCAAGCCTTCTTTCAATGGGGTGAGGAGGTTTACGCCTCACACTGGGAGGTACTGCAATGAATGACAATGGGGAGAGATATCTAAGTCCCTTAGAGGAACGGCAGAGATCAGAGAATAGTAATACAATCTATGCAGCTGAGTGAGATCAGATCTTTGTGGTTTTATATTTTGTGCTCTTATTTTCTGCCCTTTGCTGAATTTGGAGTTGGGATATTTGGGCTTGAGCACCACTCGGCACTGAGAAACTCTGTGACTAAGGGCAAATTTATTTTCCTCTCTGGGTCCCAGTTTCCCTGCCTTAGTTAGATCCCCCAGAAGCAGACGCAGAGACAAGGAATGAAGTGCAAGTAGTTTATTTGGGAGGTGATAAGAGGAAGCCCCAGTAAGAAAGGATAAATAAGACAGAAAAAGGAAGGAAGGAATAAAGTATGTGTTACCAAGCAGATTACCCTCAGAGCAACCAGGGTACAATTCTGCTAAGGAACTTTGGGGATACACACCTCAGAATTATCCTGCCCGAGGGGCGAGGAACCTGGAAATTAATTTACCAACTCCCAGGCCATCATTGGTTGAGGGCTATTTCTGAGAGCATTGGCTCTCCCGCAACCAGATAAAAGCCTTTGAGCAGAGTTATAAGTGTTTGCAATAAGCATCTTTTGGCGTACAGAGGTGAGCCAAAGTCCCTATCTATGCCATGGGCAGTGTTGACTAGAAATGCTTCAATGGTCCTTCTACATTTTGTCCACTGTGCCTACAGCCCTGCCTGGCATGGGGTCAGCACATGGGCAGTCTGGTTGAGTGTGAGGATCATGGGCATTTGCATTTTCTCTCCACCTTCCTATGAAACATCATGCCCCACCACTGGCTCTTCCTCTTGCCTTTCCACTGCATGCAAACCTTGGCTCTGCAGGATGTTCCATCCACCTCCTGCTCTTCACAAATGTGGCTCTTACCCAGGGTGCTACAATTCTTACTGCCTGCTCGCATTGGGGGCACTCTGTATCCCTGGTACATGCTTTCCACGGTCACAAGGAGGTAGCATCAATGGTACCCTCATTTCTCTGGCATCTCTCATTCTATGCAAAATATCCTATTGATTTGCACTCTGCCACCCCCTTTGCTGTCGACTTTCTTCCAGTACTAACCATCCTCCCCTGACCCTATCAAACTCCATTCACCTAAGGCTGGTTCCCAGCCTCCCTTGTCTACTGGTTTCTCCCTTGTCTATTGGGTTGTTGCATTCCATACCTACAGTTCTTGCACTGATGTCCCTGCTTAGTTCAGGCCACCTACATCTCCCTCCACAACTCAAAACAGCCTCTTCAACCAGTCTCCTGCTGCATTCCCTATGTACACTTCTAAACCCTTAAATTTCTGACTTCTAGCTCATCGATACTTTGGCCAAGCATTCTCTCTAAACTACGAGTGGCTAGGGAAGTAGCCAAGTGTAGTAGTTAACAATGGGAACCCCAGAGATAGACTGTCGGGGTTTAAATCCTAGATCTGCCACTTCTTACTTATGGGAACTTGGGCAAGTCACTCATACGCTCTGTGCCTCAGTTTCCTCATCTGCCAGATAGACCTACCTCATAGGGTTGTTGCCATAGACCACCTGGCACATAGTGATTAGACGACCACCTGGCAGACAGTTATGGAATCACTGTTTGTTAAATACGTTGAATTTGAAGGTGATGTCTATTCCCTGCTTCAAAACCTCCAAATTCCAAGTCACCCAGATGGTAGAGTCTGAGCTGCCCAGTCTTGCACTTGAGGCCCCAGGTAGTTGGCCTCTACCTCCCTTTCCAAAATCAACCCCTCAGTTCCTTTTTACCCCACATTTTATGACTCAGCTGTTTCATATCTCTGAGTCTTTGCACATGCTGTTCCCTTTGCCTGGTATGCTGAGCCCTACCTTGTTCTGTTCATTTCCTACTGACTTCTCAGGAGTGCCCTCAGGCTTTGCTTCCCTTGGAAAGCTCCCGGGTCTACTTGGGTAGAGATAATTGCCTTCCTCCTTGTAGAAACTGGGCACTGCCCCTGTTTCAGGGCTGAGACCAGAGTGGGATGAATGAGTTTGCTTCAAAAGTGAAATTTAAGGGGGCATTCAAAAACTTAGTCATCAAGACAGAATATTTGAATATTAAAATAAATAAAATCCTGTGTTAGTTTGCTGAGGATGATTGTTTCCAGCTTCATTCACGTCCCTGCAAAGGACATAAACTCATTCTTTTTTATGGCTGCATAGTGTTCCATGGTGTATATGTGCCACATTGCATGTTGTCACTCATAAGTGGAAGTTGAACAATAGGAACACATAGACACAGGGAGGGGAACATCACATACCCGGGCCTGTCGGGGGGTGGGGGCAAGGAGAGGCGGAGCATTAGGACAAATACCTAACGCATGTGGGGCTTAAAACCTAGTTAATGGGTTGATAGGTGCAGCAGAGCACCATGACACGTGTATACCTATGTAACAAACCTGCATGTTCAGCACATGTATCCCAGAACTTAAAGTAAAATGGAAATAAATAATAATCAGTGCAATAAGTCTAGGTTGAAAAGAACATCAACATTTTTAAAGATGAGATCTAACCTTCTCTCATGAGACTCAAGCCACTTGCCTGGCCTGTTGGATCCTGGGCTAGCCTGCTGGAGATTGAAAGATCATGACAAGGTGAGCCCAGCTGTGCCAGCTGAGGTTATTCAGGTTATTCTAGACTAGTTTACAGCCATCTGACCTCATACTCATCAGAGAGCCCAGCCAAGGTCAACAGAGCTACCTGTATGACCCACAGCTGAAGAAGACACCTGAGCAAGCCCCACTGACCCATAGACCTGTGTGAATACCAATACTTATGCTTTTCAACTACTGCGTTTGGGGATGACTTGTTACACAGTAGAAGCTAACAAATACACTCCTTCTGGCCACAGAGCCATTGAGCATGCTTAACTTCTGTCTGGCAAGATCTCTCTTCCCTAGGCCCCTTCATTCCTTAGGCCTTCACCTAGTGCTGCTGCTTTAGAGAGGCCTTTCCTGACTTCCCTATGTCAAAGCTCCCTCCTCTAGGCTCTCCTTTTACTGTCTAACTCTCCATCTTCGCCCTTCACTGCAGTTCTACTGCATTTATTCAAGTGATTGTCCGATGCCAGTCTCACCTGATAGATGACAAGCTGCATCAGGGCAAGAATTATGCTTTTTAGGTCTCCATTGCATTTTGGCCCATAGCTGGTGTTTGATAAATATGCTGAATGAATACATGAATGAATGGGTTTACAAAACAAAGTTCGAGAGTGTCAGTCAAGCCCCATGATTACTCTGCCTTTTACCCAGTGATATAATATGTAAAATGGATTCTGATGCAAAGGTCATGGGCCTCTCCTGGGGGCCCCTCCACCCCTGTGCATTGTAAAGAGCTCTCCTCTCATCTTCTGAGCAGGGTTTGCCAGCAGAACTTGAACTATAATGTGAATGGCACTCTTGCTGTTGAGCAGCCCTGCACTGAGAGCAGTAGAAGCATGTCTGGCTAAGCCAGGGCCAGAGCAGTGCAGGTGGGAGGGTGTGGATATGACTTGATGAGGGCAGCAGCCAGGGATGGGCTAAAAGGGAGGATTGGGGGGCCTCCCTGGGGCACTCTCTGACTCATCTGGTATCACTCCCTTCACACTGTTGGCCTCCTCCTGGCAGTTTGAGATTCTGCCCCAGGCTCTGGTGGCCCCTTGGAGCATAGCGTCTGATGCCTGGTTTCTTGACCTCCATGTATCATAATTCCTAATTCATTCTTGCTTCTCAGCCTGGGGAGGCAATATAGGCTAAGACTGTGGACCTTCAAGCCACGCCGCCTGGGTTCAAATCCCAGCACAGCTTTCTACTAGCTGTATAGCATTGGGCAAGTAATAAAACTTCTCTGTGCTCCAGTTTTCTGCCTGTAAAATGGGCTCATACCTACATTATAGGCTGTTATGAGAATCAAACTGAGCTGGAGTGGGTTAAAGCACAATAGTGCTTGCTACATGGCATGTACGATATCAGTGTTTTTGTTTTCCTTTGGTTTGGCTGGCCTGAGGCCCTGATGTGAGGCTGATGGTCCCAGCACATCTAACCAGGCTGAGCATCCTGTTTCTTACTGGGGAGTGGCGTGTGGCTCCAGGATATGTTTTAGGTGAGTTCTGGTCTCTGTTCTCCGAAAGACTGGCTTTGCAGGAGAAATGTCCTTGGGCAAGAAACAGCTCTGGTGGGGCTGTCTCCCAGATACACACGTGCATGTACACACACACACACACACACACACACACACACACACACTGTGTGTAGCCCACTCCAAGGCACTCTGTGAGCCCTTCACTCCTTGTTCAGCCTCATCAACATCTTATTATAAAACCCTTTTCCAGCACTCTGTCCAAAGGTCATCACAATTATAATCACTGCTGTAATTATGTCCAAACTCTTAGCCCCCCACTGGGGAGCGTGAGAGCGCTG
The DNA here is from genome assembly GCF_007565055.1 of Rhinopithecus roxellana. Classification (NCBI taxonomy): domain Eukaryota; kingdom Metazoa; phylum Chordata; class Mammalia; order Primates; family Cercopithecidae; genus Rhinopithecus; species Rhinopithecus roxellana. The sequence continues at coordinate 115,117,448 of NC_044561.1, forward strand.
TCACCAGCCTAAGAGGCCCAGTTCCGTGAGGCCTGCTTGTCCCACCGTGCCACACTGGGAACAGCTATGCTGCCCCCACAGGAATGGCGATGGTTGTGAGGCTTGCCCTGTACCCTCAGGGATGCTTCCTTTATTTAAGCCACTTATGTCACCCACTGGAGTGCTCTCTGTTCCCTGGGAGGGCCCTGCACAGAGGCAGGTGGGCGGGTGTCACACAAGGAGGGGAATGACAGTTTTCCTCACATCCTCCCTGACGCTCTTCACGCGTCTCTCCTGCTGTTCCTGACTGGAGTGCAAGCTAAGTGAGAGGTGAGACAGGGGTTTTGACAGGAAGTGCCTCACTGGGTGGCAGGATGGAGGTGAGATCCCTGTGCAGGATGAACAGGTTATGTTGTGTGTTCATGCGACAGAATCAGACACGTGTGCATTTTGCAGGTTGTGCAGAGAGGGCTGTAATCTCCAGAGACTCCTCACCTTAAAGTGCTTTGCCTATTGTTATGGCTGAACTGTCTTCTCAAAACTCATGTGTTGAAGTCCTAACCCCCAGGACTTCAGAATGTGATTACATACCCTGATGCAGAATCTTTAAAGAGGTAATTAAGGTTAAATGAGGTCATTAAAGTTCTTCTAGACGTCTTCTAGGTTTGAGCAAACTTAACATGAGAGTGGCCCGTGATGCTCCTGGGGCCTCCTCTGCCCAGCTCACCAAGGTTGGCTAGAAATAGGGGGTTGGAGGGAACCTGGGAAGGGAGCCAACATTTCTCCTGCTGTGATCCATGCTAGTCCTGGCCTCAAGTTCTCTTTCCCCTCTGCAGTGCCTCACTTAGCCTGTCTGTGTGCTACTTACATGGATACCCATATTTTTGGGGGATAAGCACATTGACAGGGAATCAGCAGAATGCAGTAGAGGCAGGGAAGGAGGAGAAAACAGAGCATGAGCAGGTTGTGCTGAAGGGAAGTTTCACCTGAACCGCAGGAGAGGCTGGGAGCAAGTGGTGGGTCTCTCAGGTGCCTCAGCATTGGCCTGTGGCCCAGTTGGGGAAGCTGTGGGAGTCTTCCCCCATGTATGGAAAGTGCTCTGCTGGTGGCTTACCCCTGAGGAGCACCTTCCATACCCCATGGCTCTGACACAATGTGGCATCTAAGCCAAACACCTAAAAGGTGTTTAGAAGAAAGGAAGTCTGTGTTAGGGGCAATATTGCACCCCTCTGTGAGGCTTTACCAGCCTTAGAAGTCTCTGTAGCAGACCTCATCTGCATCTAGAGACAGAACTGAAATAGGATGTAGCTGAAATACCAGGGTGTAATTCCTGGGGACACCACCTGGTACAGGGGAAACTTTGAAGACCTAAATCTCCTTCAGTAGTTTATATAGTCAATGCAAATCTCCTTCAGTAGTTTATATAGTAGTTTATATAGTCTCTATATAGTCACTGTAGTATATATAGTCAAAGTGAGAAACTGAGTGGTGAGACTGTGACTCATTTTTACTCCCAGATCGGTGTGGCCTGAAATTGTGGCAAATATTAGCAATGGTTATACAAACAGCTCATTAGGCATTTGCTATGTAATTGGCAAATGCATGCCCCAGGCAATGTGTTACTGTTTTCCATGCACTAAGACATTTATTTAACCTTCGTAACAACTGTATGCAGGAGGGTTATTATTAGCCCTCTTTTAATAGAGGCTTAGAGAGGTTTAAGTCACTTGTACAAGGACAGTGACACAGGAAGTGAAGAAACTTGTCCCAATAAGGCCAATGTCTAGCTTGAAAGTCCAGGCGTGCAAGCTCTTTGCAATCTCTGTTACTACAAAGCCTGCACACTGAGCTACAGCATGTGGGAGGACTCATAGTCCCTAATGACACTGATGCGCCTACCATGTGCCAGCGTTACGCAGTCCACATAGTTCATTTACTCACTGTGTAACAGGCCTCAGAGGCAGGTAATAATAACCTCATTCTGGAGATGGAGAATCTAAGATTCAAAAAGGGTAAGTCACCTGCTTGTGAATAGTACAGCTGGGATTCAAGCTCAGGCTGACACAAAAGCCCCCTCTTTTTAGGCTCGTTTTAGTGGGAATAATAGGGAGTGTGTGTGTTGGGTAGTTTGAGCTCCTAATAGTCTGTTTGATTTCAGTGATTTCCAGAAACATCTGGGAGTACACGACGGCAAGGCAGGATCTGGGCGTCCTGCTGGTGCTGTGGACAGACGTTTCCTATAGCAACCCTGAGAGTGTACACCCAGCCCACGTGTGGCAGGGCTGAGCTGGTTCTCTCTCCACTTTATTGATGTGGAGTGAGTTGAAGGTTATTGCAATGAATAATAAATGAGCTATCATAGAGGAGCCGATTATTCCGAAGTGTTACCGATGTTTGTGTTGATAAAAATGAATAAATGGCTAAGTGTTTGCAGGGAAGGGAAGAGAAAAGGCATAAAGAGGAAATTCATATGTGCCTCCGATAGTTAGAAACAATGAGTCTTGAAGCAGAGGCAATCACGGAATGGGATAAAACAGCTTTGTGATTTGTTATGTAGGGAAAATAATGACAGAATCTTTCATCTCTGGCCATGTTGGCTGCAAAATCGTAATAGACATTGGCTTTGAACAGAGGAGATAAGAGACCAAGAGAAAAATAAAGTTCGGAACAGTGAATGCAAGAGCCAAGTTGTTGCTTGGCTTTTCTCACAGAGACAGAGACACATTGAGGAAGGACAGTGCTGCAACCATTTCAGCCTCTCTGTAGATAGAGAAAGAGGGCCTGGCTGGCCCCAAATGGGCGTGGAGGGGCTTCTCCCAGGATTGAAAGCCAAGATCAGATGTAAAAGGATCATGAGAAGTCAAATTCAATGGATGGGGTCAGCCAGGTGTGGAGTAGCTCTTTGTTACAGATGACCCTACTCCAGCTATTCATAACCTTTTTTCCCATCCTGCTAAGACACAGTCCCAGGTACAATTCCTGTCAAGTTGGCCACAACTTCTCTTTTACTGCTCAAAAAAAAGCATATCCGAATGCAACAGAGTGAGAATGATGCTATGTCCATGATTCCCAAACTGTGTGCTGAGAGCACTTCAGTAAACTTAGAGGGGCGCCATGGGATATTTTTAATGTTTGGAGGGAAACTTGACATCCTCTGGACATCATGCTAACTACCAACTGATGCTAATACAGTTTCAACTTTAGGTTAAACTACGTTCCTTTTGATGACATCATGTCTTTGCAAAGGGGGAAGATTTTAGTCATTGCTGTGGTTAAAATAAAGTATGGTATGTAAAGCACTGTAGAGCAGGCAACGAAGATTGTAGTGTCTAATTCCAGGGTTTCAGAAGTTGTGTAGTGTCCAACAAGTATACAGATCCCATTATTAAATAATTATAGTTATTTCAAAATGAAATAGAAATATTTTTAAATCAATTTATGTGATTTTCTTTAATTGACACATAATTATACATATTTATGGAGTACAGTGAGATTTTCAATACATGTATACATTGCATAATAATGAAATCAGGGTATTTAGCATTTCCATCATCTCAAACATTCATCATTTCTTTGTGGTGAGAACATTCAAAAATCCTCTTTTCTAGCTACTTTGAAATACAGCATACAATATTGTTAACCATAATCACCCTCTGGGAAATGGCACACCAGAACTTATTTCTCCTATCTGTGACTCTCTACTTGTTAATCAGTCTCTCCCTTCTTCCCTTCCTTCTACCTTCCCCAATTTCTGGTAACCACTATTCTACTTTCCACTTCTATGAGATCAGCTTTTTTAGATGCTGCATATGAGTGATATCATGCAGTATTTATCTTTTTGTGTCTGGCTCACATCACTTAACATAATGTTCTCCAGGTTCATCCACATTGCCACAAGTGGCAGGATTTTATTCTTTTTTTATGGCTGAAATGTATTCCACTGAGTGTATATATTACATTACAAAAAATTCATCTGTCTGTTGATGGACACTTGGGTTGATTCCGTATCTTGACTATTGTGAATAGTGCTGCAATAAACATGGGAGTGCAACTATCTCTTTGATACTGATTTCCTTTCTTTTAGGTGTATACCCAGTAATGGGATTTCTGGATCACACGGTAGTTCTATTTTAATTTTTTGAGGAACTGCTACACTGTTTTCCATAGTTGCTGTACTAACTTGCTGTTTCATCAGCAGTGTATAAGTTCTTTCTTCAGATCCTTGCCAGCATTTGTTACCTTTTGTCTTTTTCATGATAGCCATTCTAACTGGGGTAAAGTGGTATGTCATTGTGATTTTAATTTTATCTCCCTAATGATTAGTAGTGCTGAACATTTTTTCATATTCCTATTGGCCATTTGTATGTCTTCTTTTGAGAGATGCCTGTTCAGATCTTTTGACTGTGTTTTTTGTGTGTGTGTGTTTTTTTTAAGATGGAGTTTCACTCTGTCACCTAGGCTGGAGTGCAGCGGCATGATCTTGGCTCACTGCAACCTCTACCTCCTGGGTTCAAGCAATTCTCCTGCCTCAGCCTCCCAAGTAGCTGGGATTACAGACACATGCCACCATGCCTGGGTAATTTTTGTACTTTTAGTAGAGACTGCGTTTCACCATATTGACCAGGCTGGTCTCAGACTCCTGACCTCATATGATCCACCCACCTCGACCTCCCAAAGTGCTGGGATTACAGGCGTGAGCCACCGCGCCCGGCCCTTTTTGCCCATATTTAAATTGGATTTTGTTTTTTGGCTTTTGAGTTTTTTACATTACTTATATATACTTGATATTAACCCTTATCAGATGTGTAGTTTGCAAATATTTCTCTCATTCTATAGTTTTTCTCTTCACTCTGTTGATTGTTTTTTTTTGCTGTGCAGAAGCTTTGTATTTTGATGAAATCTCATTTGTTTATTTTTGCTTTTGTTGCCTGTGCTTTTGAGTTCTTGTCAAAAAAATCTGCGCAGACTAATGTCGTGGAGGATTTATTCTAATAGCTTATAGCTTTAGGTTCTACATTTAAGTCTTTAATTCATTTTGAGTTGATTTTTGTGTATAGTGAGAAATAGGGTCTAGTCTCATTCTTCTGCATGTGAATATCCAGCTTTTCCAGCACCATTTGTTGAGTGGTCCTTTCTCCAATGTGTGTTCTTGGCACTTTTGTTAATCAGTTGCTGTAAGTATGTAGGTTTATTTGTGGGTTCTCCATTCTGTTCCGTTAGTCTATGCATCTATTTTTGTACCAGTACCATGCCATTTGGTTACTATAGCTTTGTTGTATATTTTGAAATCAGGCAGTGTAATGACTCCAGCTTTGTTCTTTTTGCTCCAGATTGCTTTGGCTATTTGGGATCTTTTGTGGTTCCATATACATTTTAAGATTGTTCCAAACACATTTTAAGATTGTTCCATACACATTTTAGGATTTTTATATTTCAATGAAGTACATCATTAGTATTTTGATAGGGATTACACTGAATGTGTAGGTTGCTTTGGGCAGTATGAACATTTTAACAATATTCTTTTAATCCATGAACATGGATGTCTTTATATATGTTTTCTTCAGTTTTTCATCAGTGTTTTATAGTTTTCATTGTAAAGCTTTTTCACCTCCTTGGTTAAACTTATTCCTAGGTGGGAGGCTGAGGTGGGATGATCACTTAAGCCCAGGAGTTTGAGACTAGCCTGGGCAACATAGTGAGACTCCCACTTCTACATTTTTTTTTTTTTTTTTTTTTTTTTTAATTAGCTGGGCACGGTGGAGTGTGACTGTAATGTTAGCTACTTAGGAGGCTGAGATGGGAGGATCACTTGAGCCCGGGATGTTGAGACTGCAGTGAGCCGTGATGGTGCCATTGCACTCCAGCCTGGGTGGCAGAGCAAGACCCTGTCTAAAAAAAAATTCCTAGGTATTATTTTTGTGGCTGTTATAAATGGGATTGATTTCTTGATTCTTTTCTGGATAGTTCACTACTGGTGTATAGAAACACTATATGTGCATCATTTAAACAATCAGCTACTGTTAGGACATACTTATTACATTGTTTAGCTCTAACTACTTAATAAACATAATTATAAGGTATTTTTGTTCATGATGAACATGAAAAAAACTGTGGAGACACTAAGTATCCTGTCAACAGGGAAAGTGGGGGGAACTTCTGTTAGGTCCTAGCAGGAAACCAATGGCACACTCAAACTGGGTAATTTAAAGAGAGTTGGAGAAAGGAATTCTTTTCAAAGATATGGGAAAGGTACAGAGAAATCACAAGGAATAGGCAGTATCCTGAGGTTAGTATTGGGGAGAGGGAATTGGAAAAGTTGGGAGGAAAAAAGAGGGCAGAAGGGAAGAAGTGTTTTTGTTTGTTTGTTTTTTGAGATGGAGTCTCGCTCTGTTGCCCAGGCTGGAGTGCAGTGGCGCAATCTCAGTTCATTGCAAGCTCCGCCTCCTAGGTTCTCGCCATTCTCCTGGCTCAGCCTCCCGAGTAGCTGGAACTACAGGTGCCCGCTGCCACACCAGGCTAATTTTTTTTTGTATTTTTAGTAGACACAGGGTTTCACTGTGTTAGCCAGGATGGTCTCGATCTCCTGACCTCGTGATCTGCCTGCCTCGGCCTCCCAAAGTGCTGGGATTACAGGCATGAGCCACCGCGCCCGGCCCTAAGAAGTGGTTATTACAACCTGTATAGATCATGCTGTGGGGAGAGGCCTGCATCACAGTAGTAATGAGCTTCAGCTCAGCAACATGGTCAGCTTCAGTTCTTGGCATAGAGATACTGGGAAAAGAGGTGCCCTGACCTCACTTTTATCCCTCCCTCTCTCCCAGTTTCTGCAGGTGTTCCCCACTAGCCAAGCTCAGGAGAGGGCAAGGGAGCCTCTTGACATAACCATAGGACTTAGCTTCCCTGGTACAAAAGAAGGTGGAAGACTAGTCCTGGAAGGGCAACCAGGAGCAATCCAATATATTATGATATGGCTAAATTTGAATCTGCTGTTGCTTATACAAACAATAGTGAATCCTTCTCAAACTTCAGAATCAATAAGAACACACATTTATCAAGCACTTTACTGTGTACTCTGCTGAGTTAAGCACTTTACAGGCATTATCTCATTTAATTCATAAACAACCTTACCAAGTAGATTCTGTTGTTCACTCCAAAATGGAACATAGAAGAAATACATGGCAGCATTGTTGTGAAGAGGAGAGAAAATGCATCAAGGTAACTTCCTTCATGTACATAGTTGGCTCAATCAATGGGGGGGGGGGGAATATATATATATATATATATATTTGTTTGTTTTGTGTCTTTTTTTTTGAGACAGAATCTCAGTCTGTTGCCCAGGCTTGAGTGCAGTGGTGCAATCTCGGCTCACTGCACCTCCACCTCCTGGGTTCAGGCGATTCTTGTGCCTCAGCCTACTAGGAGCTGGGACCACAGGCATGTGCTGCCATGCCCAGCTAATTTTTTTTTTTTTTAAATTTTTAGTAGAGAGAGAGTTTTACCATGTTGGCCAGGCTAGTCTCAAACTCCTGGCCTCAAGTGATCCGACTACCTCAGCCTCCCAAAGTGCTGTGATTCCAGGTGTGAGCTACCACGCCTGGCCATCAGTGGAAATATTTTTTGCTATAATTTTTTTTTTTATTAAAAAACCTTTCCAAAAGGGAAGAAAAAGTGGTGGCCGACTGACATAAAGGTATTTCTTTCCTTAGCACTTCCATTTCCCAGTCAAAATTAATAAAATGGCCCCTGGCCCTTGTGAGTTAGATGAGTGGTCATTGACATTCTGGATTCCTCCAGAATCCAGTTACATTTGTGTTTCCCATTCTGCAGTGTGGTGGATGAAATCAATGCCATGGTGGCCTCACCAAGGTGCCACATCCCACAAAGGCCAGCCTGCAACACTGGCTTGTCATAGCTATGCTGTGGTGGTTCTCAAAGGATCCTCATGGGGAATACCAAAATCACATCACAGTGGCCTTTTCCCTACTCATCAATAACATCAAGGTCTCGGGATAGAACTTTCTCAATTCTCACTTTTTCTTCCATAAATTTTCTTTAAACTGAGCCAAAAATGAACAATAAATATTAATGGAAAATTTTAAAATGTGATTTTTAAAGGAGTGTTTTATGTATTGTTCTTTTTGAGATGCAGAAACCTGCATGCATATAATATAGCCATATTTTCTGCTAGTAAAGTCATTGCTGACTCGTGTGACAGAATTAAGTGCATCAATTTTTTCATGTGGTTATGCAGAAAGCATCCTATCTTCCTGATGTCTGAAAGAATTTGAAACTACTTTGATAGAAAAACTTGCATATGGTATAAAATTTAGGTTCTAGGAATATTGTGAGCATTACCACTATCATCATCATCACTACCTCTGTCATCATTATGAAGATCATTTCTTTACAAGGGAATCAAAATGTGTCCTCTGTGTGTTCTTCCCTACATTATATTAAGCAGCGGTTCTCAAAGGCCCCTGGACCAAGCAGTGTCAGCAAATGCAAATTCCTAGGCTTTACCTTAGAAAAACTGAATCAGAATCTCTGGGCATGGGGCCCAGCAATCTGTTTTGATAAAGCCTCCAGGTTGAGAACCATTGTTTTTTAGTAATTCTTACACAAGCCAGTGAGATAGGAGCTGCTGTTCCCATTTCAGAGCTATGAAAACAAAGACTGAGAGAATACTGGAGTTATTAAATGGTGAGACTAGAGCATGGATTGAATTCTTCCACCTCTAGGATGAGTCCTTATCACAGAAATCACTCTTATATATATAACTAATGAATCAGGAAACTGTGCATCCACTCTTTTGTGGAAGATACATTAATAGGTAAGGCACAGTTGCCAGAATTCACTCTCTTAAGAAGATAAGGCAGGAAACACTTAGCAATTAAATGCTAAGTGGCATCATTTCCAATGTCATAAGTTTTTGGAGATGAAAGAGGTTACTGTGGGCTGGACTGAGTGGTGTCCTCTGAAATTGTTCAAAGTGCTCCAAGTCGCTAAGATTCTGCTCAAATATGTCTAGAAATAAATGGTCTTCAGTTAGGTGTGGAAGGACAAAGTGGATTTGGCTGTGTGGTGGAGGAGGAGGAGGTCAATAGTTGATTAGCAAATGGACAAGAAGAGTGTGACTTTCTATTGTTAAAATCAGGTTATAGCTGAGAGGCAGCAGCCAGCAAAAGCCTTGACTGAAAGATGAGCACCCTGAGACCTCTTATTGCAAAATAAATGTAGATTACATCTTCACCTGTTAGTTGGGACACTGATTCTATACCACGATGAGGGAGGTAGCCATTCCCTTCCTAGCCCCTCTCCAATTTACTATTAGACCAGGGGTGGCAAACCTTTTCTATAAAGGGCCAGGCAGTAAACATTTTGGTCTTTGCCATCCATATGGTCTGTGTTGCAACTTCTCAACTCTGCTACTGAAAGCAGCTATGGGCAATATGTAAACTGATGGGCATGGCTGTATTCTAATAAAGCTGTATTTGTAGACACTGAAATTTGAATTTTATACACTTTTCATGTGTCACAAAATATCCTTTTGATTTTTTTTTCAACAATTTCAGCGTAAAACTCATTCTTAGCTTGTGGATCATATAAAAACTAGTGGTAGGCCAGGTTTGGCCTACAGGCTGTAGTCAGCTGATCCTGGTACTAGACGATAAACCTTACAAGGACAGAATCTTTTCTGCTCACTATCATATACCCAGGACCTATCTCAGTGCCTGATACACAGTGGCCACTCAAAAAGTCTGTTGAATGAATGAATGAATGAATGAATGAATGCAGTCTATTTTCCTTTGTTTCCTCTTCTCTGAATTTGTGCAAAGAAAGTATGAGGTAAGGAAGCTGAGAAAGGGTAATCAGAAGGCATCCAATGTGTCTACATCTTAGGTAGGAATTCACAAAGCTTCCGATTTTAGTGATCTGTAAGGGCTTTGGTTGTCAATCTGCCCTGAAATTCGGAAATACTAAACTCGGAGCTCAAGTATGCCAAGAATTTTTTTTTTTTAATCTAAGAATAAATCTAGAATTATAAAGTTGTTTTCTACTTAACCCCAGAGGGTACACTAAGATTAAGTATAATTGTTTATAGTTGCGAGTTAGAATGTGTTCATAATGCAAAGAGTTGCATGCTTTTAAATGTTCTAAGTTGTGAATTACTTTAAAAATATATGGTAATGAGATATGAGTAATTGGTGTTTGGGTGAGGTTGAGGTTTCTGTAAAACGTATTTCAGGCTGTGCATTGGAGCTGTAAAGGTGCAACACTGACACCTTCTGTGAAAAACCAGGCTGGTGCTGGAGGCCATAACTGAGACAATGTTGAGCATGGAGGAACAGGTCATGTCAATGAACTTTAACCAATAAAGCATCTTGGAAATATCTGAGAAATCAAAAATATGACTTTCAAAGGGTGATTATATACATGGGAAGAATAGGAAAGAGCCTTAAAGGCTAGACCTTCCTCCTGGGATAGGGGAGGAGGATATTTGCCCTTTGTGAAGAGAACAGAGCTAGCTGGGCACTTCAGATCGGAGCTGTTGGTGCTAACAACTAATTTGTGCTGGTTGAAACCATTGTCCAAGACCTTCCCCTTCTGGGTCATTCTTAACAATTTTCATTATACTTTAACAATTCAATATATATATATATATATTCAATATATATATATATACACTCTATATCTCTAGAAATATGTCTACAAATATCTCTAGAAATAAGTGGTCTTCAGTTAGGTCTGGAAGGACAAAGTGGATATTCAATATAGAATGAATATAATATCACTTTTTAAATAGAGCTTAACCAGATGGAGACATTCACTGTGTTGCTGAAATCCCTTTTATTCAGACGATAATTCTGTTATTGTTTATTTTTTCTGCTTTTCCAGCACTCATTACCTCCTTCACCATAATGTGGGCGGGTCTCATCCCTCTGCCTCTTTCCATTTAATTGAGGCTGCTCTCACCCTCAGGAGCAGGCAAGGGCACATGATCTTGGGATAGCCAATCAAAACATTTCATTCCCCTGGCCATAGTGATTGGTTCAGGGATGAGCATATGACCTAAGCTAGACCAATGAGAACCATTCCCAGGTCTTTCCTAAGCCCACTGATTAAGTAGCTAAGTTTCTAGGCTGTTAACTGGAAGCTTCTGCTGGTGATCTTCCTTGTGGGAAGGGCCTCTTTTTTTTTTTTTTTTGAGACAGAGTCTTGCCCTGTCACCCAGGCTGGAGTGCAGTGGCACGATCTTGGCTCACTGCAACCTCCGCCTCCTGGGTTCAAGCGATTCTCCTGCCTCAGCCTCCCGAGTAGCTGGGATTATAGACGTGCACCACCATGCCCTGCTAATTTTTGCATTTTTAGTAGAGATGGGATTTCACCATGTTGGCTAGACTGGTCTTGAATTCCTGACCTCGTGATCCACCCACCTTGGCCTCCCAAGGTGCTGGGATTACAGGCCTAAGCCGCCGCGCCTGGCCTGAGGGAAGGACCTCTTGAGAAGGGAGGTATCACTAAGATGGCCACTGCCAATTTACCTTACCTTGTGGATCTTTTGCTTTCTAATCTTTGCAGTGGTGGGGGAATAATCTCTACTCACAGTGTTTTATAGATTACATGAAAAATACATAGCAGGTATTTGGAAGCATTTACATCTTTCTTTCTTCCTTCTTTCCTCTTTTCCTCCTATCTCTCGTTTCCTCCCTCCCTCCATCCTTCTCCCCAACCTTACCTTCCTTTCAAGGAATTTTCCCCAAAGGGAGATTATTTAGGTACAGGCTTGACAACTTTTTCCCAGTGACTTCTCTTCCATGGGAGTTGGGGCAGCCATGGAGCAGTTTCTTGAAAGCTTCAATGAAGGTGAAATTGGTAGGGCTTTTGTGATCACCAAGAGAGGGTGCAGGGCTGAGATTGGTGGAGGGTGGAGGTTAAAGGAGTGGATCCTTTTTGGCCATAAAAAAGAACTTTCTAACCAAAGCATTTTTCAATAAAGGCAAGAGCATCTTAGAGAGGTGGTGTTTCCAACCTGGGGCATCCAGCCAAGGATTAGTGGCCATCTCTCAGTGTATTAGGATTCTCCAGAGAAACAGAATCAATATAATATGTTTGTGTGTATGTATTTTAAAAATTAATTTATTTTAAGGAATTGGCTCACGTGATTGTGGGAGCTGGCAAGCCCAAAACCTGTAGAGTAGGCTGGCAGGTTCCAGGCTACTCTGGCACCCAGGGAAGAGTTGATGTTGCAGCTTGAGTTTGAAGACAGTCTGGAGGCAGAATTTCTTCTTCCCCAGGGTACCACAATCTGTTTTTTCTTAAGGCCTTCAACTGATTGGATGAGGCCCACTTACGTTACAGAAGGTAATCTGCTTTGCTCAAAGTCTACTGATTTAAATGAAAATCTCATCTGAAAAATACCTTCACAGTAACATCCAGACTGGTGTTTGACCAAATGTCTGGGCACTGTGGACTAACCAGGGTAACATATAAAATTAACCATCATGAGTCCACCTTTGTCAACTTCGTGCCCATTCACATTTCTGTAAGTCATTTTAATCTCCAAATAGAGGCAATAACAAGGTTATACTTCTGCCTAACATGATACAACTGTCCTGTGTACAACTGAAAACATGGTAACCATTTCTCCAGAAAATACAAAGTCTTTGAGTGATACTTTTCCTCATGATACCGCATAGCTTAAGTACTACGATGTAAAGTTAACAATATGTAAATACTGTGATATAAAGGCAACACGTTACATGACAAGGGGAGAAAAAAGGGAAGAAAACAAAGATACTTGCTTCTCACACACATGCAAACTTTCCATAAAAAATAAGGAATAAAAACTCCTGATAATTATGATTCCCATTTCTATAGCTGGTCACAGCTGGTATCTATAACTACCTTGTTCTACTACCCATTCTGTAGTTCCTTTGCCCTTGGCAAGCACCTCAGCTGGTTGTGGCTTTTGACTTGCTGGGGTGACTCTAACCTTCATTTCTGAAGGGTCCAAGTCATTAGTCTTAGGATGGGGTTGTTAAAGTTTTGCACTGATTTTAATCACGAGGCATGATAATACTAAGTGATGCTCTCAGGAATCTCTTGTATTCCAGATACACTCTTCCTTACCTCCACTGTAGAATAGCAGTCCAATTTCCCCTTGGTAGTCAGGATTAATCAACCCAGCCAGCACAGTAACTTCCTTATTTGCTGTTGCTTCAGAGGCAGGAGAAGCCCAGAGTGGCTGACAGTTTTAACTTGTAGTTCGGTAGAATTGTTGGGTCTCCTGGTGAAAGTGTTCCTTCCCTTAGAACCAAGACCTCTAGGCCAGCATAGCGGAAGGTTGCGGAAACAAGAACAATTTTGATAGTGGGTTACTAGGGGAAATTGTGAGTGGGCAACACTCATTCCCACTCCTGGATTCCCAAATGCATGAATTCTGGCTATGGGAGAAACAGTACCATATTCTGGACACTGATTCAGAGCATCCACAACCTCCTGGGGACCCCTGCCCTAGTCTTGCAAGGTATTGTCACTTAGCTGGGGCTGTGACTAAATATTCAAAAGGCCGTTCTATTCTATCAAGCCAGCTACATTAGAATGGTGGGAAACATGGTTAGACCAGTGAATTTTATGAGTGTGGGGCCATCACCACACTTAATTGCTGTGAAGTGAGTCCCCGATCAGAAGCAATGCTGCGTGGAACACCAGGATGGTGACTGATGCATCCTGTAAACCCGTGGATGGTAGTTTTGGCAGAAGCATTGCATGTAGGGAGGCAAATTTGTATCAGAAATAAGTTTCTATTCTAATAGGAAACAATTCTGTCTCTTCTGTGATGGAAGAGGTTCAGGGTAATCAGCCTGTCACTAGGTAGCTGGCTGATTTCCCTGGGAAATGATGCCGTCTGTGGAGTCAGTGTTGGTCTCTGTTGCTGGCAGATTGGGCACTCAGTGATAGCCATAGCCAGGTTAGTCTTACCGAGTGGAAGTCCGTGTTGCTAAGCCTGTGCATGACCTCCATCTCTGCTATCGTGGCCACTTAGTTCATGAGCCTGTTGGACAATGTCGGGGTGTCTTGGGAAAGAGGCTGACTAGTAGCCACAAAATGGGTTATCCAATCCACTTGACTATTACAGTCTTCCTCTGCTGAATATTTAAATGGGACATCAATTACTTTAACATTTGTTGTCAATCCAGAGAGGTCTAGCCACATACCTCTTCCCCAGACCTTCTTGTCCTGTTTTCCAATCATGGTCAAGTCCCTTACCTTGTAGCTAAACCACTGGTCACAGCCCACGAATCAGTACCCAGCCACACATCTGACTATTTCTTCTTCCAAGTAAAATGAACAACCCCGTGCGCTGCTTGAAGTTCGGCCCACTGAGAGAATTTCCCTTCACTGCTCTGCTTCAGGGATGTCCCAGAATGGGGCTGTAGTGCTACTGCTGTCCATTTCCAGGTGATGCCTGCATATCGTGCAGAACCATCTGTAAATCAGGATTATCTTCTTTTTCTCTGTCAAGGGATCCTGTGGAACTCCCCAGGAGACACACTCACATTGTGGAGGGTAATCTGCTTTACTCAAAGTCTACTGATTTAAATGTTAATCTCATCTAAAATGTCCATTCACAACAACATCCAGAGTTACATTTGACCAAATATCTGGGTACCATGGCCCAGCCAAGGTGACATATAAAATTAACCATCATGATCAGGGATGCAATAGAGGGGGCTTCTGTTCAGGGAGGCAGTTTGGACTAAGCTTCCAAGATGACTTCTGGCTTGCAAATTGAAATGTATGATTTGTTCATCTAACGCTGCCACCAGGTGCTCCTCCCTTCAGTGTGGACTGAGAAAAGGTATTCTTTCTCTATGGCAGTGGTTGTTAAGCTCTTCAGTGCGTGAGAATCACCTGAAGGACTTGTTGAAACACCAATTGTGGGGCTGCATCCTGAGTTTCTGATTTACCAATTCTGGGATGAGCCTCCAAATCTGCATGTGTAACAACGTTCCCAGGGGTTACTGATGCCGCTGGCCCAGGGACCACACTTCGAGAACCCCTCTCCTAGGGGTTAACTAATTTCATGAATGATAGCTGGTGTATTGTTGAAAAAGCACCAGGCTAGGAGGTAGGAGACCTGAGTTCTTGCTACTTGCTACTCCATCTAGCTGTGAGTATGGGGCAAGTCACTTGCCCTCTCTGGGCTTTCCTCTCCTCATCCCTAAAAACAGACAAGTCACTGGTGTCTATCTTTTTAGGACAATGGGCCTCCTTCAGTCAACTTTCCTTTAGGTGGGCACCATGATTTTGAGGAATTATTTTTCCCCAGAAATACAATGTGTATTTAAATAATAACCTGATTAGACTTATTTATGGCAAATACCTAATTTTCTTTGGTCTTTTTTGAAATAAAAATAGTAGCTCAGGGATCTCTGCATCCATAACCACTAAATTAAATGATATTTACAGTTTCCTCTCATAGCTCAAAGAATGTGACATTCAAGAACAATCAGGATGCATTGTCAAGCCTTGAGTTAACTTTTGGGGTGATGGTGAGCTTTGGTGCTTGCTGAGGTTGCCAATAGTTTGTTGAGGACGCTGACTGGGGCATTTCAGGTATTAGCTGGGAATTTGAGTGGCTTTCGAGGTTTCTTTTTCAGCTCTAAGACCATGGTTTTAGGCCCCCACAGGCTCTTCCAGGTCATCCCTTGGGGCCCACAGTTGAGAGTTTAGGGTTGGTGCCAATTCAAAGGTTTTAGGGTTCATATTCCAGGCATGTTCTTCAGGAGGACCATTAGTATCTCAAAGAGATTAACGAGTTAAAAGGGTTTAGATGCTTCCTGTTAGACTTCGTTAAGCGGAATGAGCTCAGATGTGTGCTATGTTGATAAATATATCACCCAAGCCTCATACACCCAGAAGGGGTGACGGCTGAACATCTGGGCCTCTGCTAGCTGCTGCAATCCCTGCCTATGCTGGTTGGCAACACCTCTGTACTCACATCTTTTCCAGTGAACTGTTAGCTTATGCTAAAAACACGTGTGAGTGTGATCATTTGTATGCAATGCATGGAGTCGAACTGCTACCATTTGGTAGGGTGGTGGAGGGGAAGATTGCTGTTTTGAATATGCTTTTCTTTGAGAGCATGAAAAACCAAATGTGTTTGTGAATTGGAGTACATTTTAGAGACTTTCCCTATACATTCAAGTTGATAAGATCCTTTTTTTTATACAAGTGTTTTCTAAGCACTAACTGCCTCCCAGGTTCAATGTGAACTCCTTAGAAGATGTCGTTTTGGCCCCGGTTCCTCACAGTTGAGCAAGGCAGCCAGTCTAAACAGACATTTAGGGAAACACAGAAAGCTAAGTGGGGACTGATGAGGAAGAAAATTACCTCCCTGGGGACTCTCAGGAAAAGCTGCTCTTCAGACCAGCTAAATAGCTAACTTTGGGACTGATATAAGCAAGGTAAGCGTTTCAAATGGGAAAATAAATGGATGTTTTAATGCTGGCTCTTGGAAGGATGTGGTATTCACCAAGCCAAGGAGGGAGGCCCTTCCAGCAGAGGGAGCAGCATGTACAAACCGCCAGTTGTTTTGGATAGGTCAAAAAGCTGTGTAGCTGAGTATGGAGGGAAGCTGGGGTAGGTGGGAGTGAGAGTAGGAAATCAGGAAAATCAAGACCACACTGGAACATTTCTTTTATCCCATGCTACAGATGTGTCATGTTAGAGAGCAGTGATTCTCAAACTTGAGCATGCATCAGAATCACCGAGAGGGCTGTGGACACCCAGATTTCTGGGTCCCATCTCGAGAGCTTCTGACTCAGTAGGTTAGAAAACATGCATTTCTGGCTGGGCATGGTGGCTCATGCCCGTAATCCCAGCACTTTGGGAGGCCGAGGCAGGCGGATCACTTGAGGCCAGGAGTTTGAGACAAGCTTGGCCAACATGGTGAAACCCTGTCTCTACTAAAAATACAAAAAATCAGCTGGGCATGGTGGCGCATGCCTGTAGTCCCAGCTACTCGGGAGGCTGAGACACGAGACTTACTTGAATCTGGCAGGCGGAGGTTGCAGTGTGCTGAGATTGCACCACTGCATTCCAGCCTGGGCGACAGGGTGAGATTCTGCCTCAAAAACAAACATAAAAGAAAACCATGCATTTCTAAGTGCCCAGATGATGATGATGCTAGTTTAGGGACCACACTTAGGGAATCATTGTTTGTAGAGTTTGGATCCCTGAGCAATAGGGTATTCCTAAGAATTTTCTAAGAAGGAGTGTGATAAAGTCAGACATGCATTTTGGAAGGAGCATTACGGAGAAATTGTGAGGACCATGCTGGAATGGGTAGTCAGGGGACGGGCAGGTTAGTTACATAGTGGTTGAAATGGTTGAAGCAACTGA
This sequence comes from Rhinopithecus roxellana, assembly GCF_007565055.1. Lineage (NCBI taxonomy): Eukaryota > Metazoa > Chordata > Mammalia > Primates > Cercopithecidae > Rhinopithecus > Rhinopithecus roxellana. Next base: position 115,134,836 of record NC_044561.1, read on the forward strand.
GGATGGGTGAGGCCTGAACTAGGGGGTTTAAAAGTGTGAGAGGTTGTGCTGGGTTTTCAGCCTGGAACGTGGGCTCCATCTTAGCCCGTGCTGGCATTGAGTTTCGCCCTCCTGGCCTAGTGAGTCATTCTGCAGGTGGGATCACTAAGGCTCTGAGTCATGTGCCAGGCCATCCAAAAGGCAAAGCATTGTCTCTCAATGAGAGGCAAAAGATACTATTTTTACCCAAAGTTTTCAGAATAATCTATTGTGGTTTTCATTTTCTCAGCACATTTTATTCAATTTTACTAGGTCATTTAGCAAATAATTTTAATTTTCTGCTTAGATCAGAATTTCAGAAAGTAATGTACTGTTGTACTATTAATGGGTCCTCTAATAGGCTCCAGGAGAATGCAATTTGCAAATCATTCTGAAACATAACTGTCACTCTGCCTGGTTGTCAATTAACACACTCCTCTGCCATTCTCCTTGAGAGGGCCCAGAGATTTCTGGGAGACTCCTGTACCTGGCTGGGTCTCCCATGAAGCCTCTGTGAAAGGGGAAAGCAGATAAGGGAGTCAGAGCTCATTTCAGTGTTGAGCTGTGGCACCTGCTGCATTCTCATTTCCCACTGTGGGGCAGCTGGTTCTTAATCTCAAAACTGAATGGCACCCTGGGTTGCATGAATCAAGTAATTGTAACAACTTAGCAGGTTAACCATCCAGGCATGTGGGGATTTCAGCTGCAGGATGGTGGTGAATGAAGAGTAGGAGAAGGAGCAAAATTTATTAAACACAGCTGTATGCCAGCACTGCATTAGGACATTCTTTTTATTGATATTATTTTTAATACAAATAATACATTAATACAAGTCTTTTTTTTGTAATTTATTTTAGCAATAAACAATTTGCCTCTTACCCTGCTAACAAGTTAGAACCGGGGTTGGCAAACTATGTCCATAGGCCAAATCTATCCCACAGGGTGTTTCTGTAAGTGAAGTTTTATGGGAACACAGCCACACCTTTTCAGTTGCATATTATCTGTGACTGCTTTCCTCCTGCAATTGCAAAGCTAAGTAGTTGTGACAAAGCCCCACAAAACTGAAAGTATTTGCTATGTGGTTCTTAATGGAAGGTTGCCTAGTTAAGGATATGGATTCTCAAACTTTTTTCTACTAATTGATGTAGCAGACATATTCACAGACTCTATTTCATTTTGTGTATAATTGGGATTACACCATATTTGTTTTTCTGAGACAATTTTTTTCCTTTTGATTATATGCCTTGGAGATCATTACGTGGTAGAATATTATTTTATTGATTTATATTTTGTGGCTACATAGGAAGTTATATTATAAATATCTTGTAATTTATGCTTTCTTTTTTGTATTTTTGTCAATTATCTTCATTGTTTTTTAAAATAAATATTTTGGAATAATTTTAGATTTACAGAAAATTTGCAAAGAGGAAACAGTGTCTATACACATGTCGCTCAGTTTCTCCTAATTGTTAACAGCTTATTTTACCATGGTATATTTGTCCCACTAAGAAACTAACATTAGTACTATTTATTCATTTTTCATTATACCAGTAATGCATACAAAAGTCTTTCTTTTTGTGAAAATATGCAGAATGGGTTCAAATTCCCTTTGCCCTCCATCCTAATCTCAGGACCTTTATTCCAATCCCTGTCCTAACTCTATTTGGTATTTATCCTTCCAGGCTCATGGTAGTCCATTTTGTAATGCTCTAAAGGAATACCTGAGACTAGGTAATTTACAAAGAAAAGAGGTTTATTTGGCTCACAGTTCGGTGGTCTTTATGAGAAGCATGGCCTTGGCATCTCCTAGTGGGGTCTCAGAAAGCCTGGACTCATGACAGAAGGCAAACAGGGAGTTCGCATATCACATGGCAAGAAGGGGAACAAGAGAGAAGGGAGGAGGTGCCAGGCTTATTTATTTATTTATTTATTATACTTTCAGTTCTGGGGTATATGTGCAGAACATGCAGGTTTGTTACATAGGTATACATGTGCCATGGTGATTTGCTGCATCCATCAACTTGTCATCTACATTAGGTATTTGTCCTAATGCTCTCCCTCCCCTAGACCCCCACCCCCAACAGGCCCCGGTGTGTAATGTTCCCCTCCCTGTGTCCATGTGTTCTCATTCTTCAGCTCCCACTTATGAGTGAGAACATGCAGTGTTTGGTTTTCTGTTCCTGTGTTAGTTTGCTGAGAATGATGATTTCCAGCTTCATCCATGTCCCTGCAAAGGACAATGAACCCATCTTTTTTTATGGCTGCGTAGCATTCCACGGTGTATGTGTGCCACATTTTCTTTATCCAGTATAACATCGATAGACATTTGGGTTGGTTCCAAGTCTTTGCTATTGTGAACAGTGCTGCAATAAACATACGTCAACCCCATGCCAGGCTCTTTTAAACAACCACCTCTTGTGTGGACGAATGAAGTGAGAGCTCACTCATGACTGCAAGGACAGCACCAAGACATCCACGAGGGATCTGCCTCCCTGCTCCAAACACTTCCCACTAGGTCTCACTTCCAACATGGGGGATCACATTTCAGCATGAGATTTGGAGAGAACACACATCCAAACAACATCAGGGCCTTTCTATAAGCATTCACTACACACAAACACACGTTGGCCATATTGAAAGTACAGTACTTTCTTGTGGTTTAAAAATAAAAACAGTGCATTTTTCTCTTCAACTTGTTTATTTGAGATGGGCTTTTAGGGGAAAGGATGAGGTTTGTGTGGTGAGCTCAAGACACATGCACTGATATTATCTAAGTGTCCCTAATGTTTGCTGAATGGGAAGCAATTACAGGAGTCTTGAAATTGAGGCTGTACACAGAGTCAGGCGTGGTGGCTGAGCTATGAATCTGGGCTGGGCTGCCATTTGGTTTAGAGAAATTTCCAGTGGCTGGGAGAGTGGAGGGTATCAGGACTAAGGCCTACCCACAAGTGGAGGGGCTGGTAAAGGAAGTTCAGGCACTTCAGGAAGTGAAGGGCCAGGGAAATGAGTTAACTCCATGCAGAAGGCGCTCCTGGCAGAGGCTAGTATGGGCTAGGCTAGTACTTAGTGGACATTAAGTTGCACAGATCTTCCCTGAGCATGTGGCTTTGAGTCTTAGGAGAGTGAGGTCAACTTCAGCCCCTACCTGCTGGTAGACAGGGCTCCTAATGTTAACCACACCTTGATACGGATGGGCTGCAGCTAAGCTTCCAGATTGATGATCCTTGGTTTTTGCAGCTGAGAGGGGCTGGGAAGGAGAAGGCTAATAGTTCTGTAACTTGTTCTTGTCTGTCTGGCAAAGTCTTAACTGTTCTTAAAAACTGAAATTGGACTTCTGCTTTTGGGAGGATTAGGTAGATATGCTTTTCCCTATTTCTCTTGCTAAGTCCAATTAATGGACATTACATATAAAATAGTAGAAGACTGAAAAGTAAAGAGAACAAGGCAGACAGGCTAGGGACCTCAAAATCTGAGAATGATAGGGTGGTAAGTTCTTTGGGTTTTCTTTTTGCCTCATGTACCCCAGTATTGGAGCTGAAAATGTTGGCAACCCGGAAATGCCAACAGGCATAGAAAAAACCCCACAACTCCAACAAAAACCTGCTCTCTCTAGCCAAAACACCAGACCAGAAGTAACCTAACAAGACAGAAAACTTTTAACAACTGTTCTACTACAGCAAAACACCACAGAAAAGAACTATGGCCCACCCCCACCCATGCCAACAAGGTCAACTTTGGAGCCTAGCCTTCCCCTCTGGCAAGGCTGTGATGAGGCACCCCAATATCCCTGCTGGAGTGGTGTCAGAGAAAGCCTTTGATCTCTGCTGGCTGATAATGAGTCCATTTACCCCTCCCTCCACAGTTTTAGTGGGGACCATATATGGAGTCTGGACTTACACTCTTACCTGGCATCAGCAAGGTTCTTCTCCCTCTCCCTGCTGGGATGGTGTCTGAACGGTTGAGTGGAGAGTCAGGACTTTCACCATTACCCAGGACTAACAAGGCCACCCCTCCTGTAGTTTCAGTGGAAACCGTATGGAGATCTAGTATTCCTACTACTACTCACCAAGCAGTGTCAAGAAGTTCCCTACCTTTGGTGTCAACAGAAGCTGAGTAGAAACCTGAACGTCTATCTATACCTAGCAATAATGAGAGGTATGGGAGGGAGTGCTCCTCCTTTTGCACCTGCTGGAGTGTTGTCAGAAAAATCAATTAAAGCAGAAGGCTTAAATAAGATCCAGAATTTCTGAAAATAATATGAAAATGTCTAGGTTTCAACCAAAAGTCATGCATCATACCAAGAACTAGGAAGGTCTCAAACTTAATGGAAAAAGATGATCAATAGATGATGCCAACACTGAGATGCTAGAATTGTCTGACAAAGATTGAAAGCAGCTATCAAATCCTTCAGTGAACAGTTATGAACACTATTGGAACAAATAAACAAAAAGGCTCAGCAAATAAACTGAAAATCTCAGTAAAGAAATGGAAGGTGTAAAGAAATAAATAGAAATTTCAGAACGGAAAACACCTAAACTAAAATGCAAACTCAGTGAATGGGCTCAGTAGCATAATACAAACTCAGTGAATGCAAACTCAGTGAATGGGCTCAGTAGCATAAGGAAAGAACCAAAGACCTATAAAACACAACAATAGAAATTACTTAATCTGGACAACACAGAGAAAATAGACTGAAAAAAGTGAACAGAGCCTCAAGGACCTGTGGGACTATAACAAAATATCCGACATTCATATCACTGGAGTCCCAGAATGAAAGAAAAAGGACAGATACAAAATAATGGTTGAAATCATTCCATATTTGGCAAGAGGCATTAGCTACAGACTGAAAAGGTGAGAAAGCCCCAAATAGGATAAACCCAAAGAAATCCACACCAAGAAGCATCACAATTAAGTTTCTGAAAACTAAAAAAGTAAAGACATCTTGAAGGCAGCAAAAAGAAAAACAACACTTTACCTATGGGGAGAAATGATTTGAATGACAGCAGATTTCTCAGAAACCATGGAGTCAAGAAGTAAGTGGCACAATATTTTTCAAGTGCTGAAAGAAAAGAACTGTCAACACAGAATCCTATACCCAATGAAGATATCTTTCAGGAATAAAGGGGAAATCAAGACATTCTCAGATGAAGGGAAAGGAAGATAATTTGCCATAAGTGGCATAGCCTAAAAGAAAGACCAGAGGAGTTTCTCTAAATAGAAAGGTGATAAAAGAAAGAACCTTGGTGCATCAGCAAGAAGAAAAGAAAATGCAAAAATAAGCAACATATGGGTAAAAACAATAGACTTTTCTTCTCTTGAGTTTTCTAAATTGTATTTGGGAATTTAAACAAATTTTATGTTTTTTATTTATTTTATTTTACCTTTTTATTTTGAGATGAAGTCTTACTCTGTCTCCCAGGCTGGAGTGGAGTAGGACGATCTCAGCTCACTGCAACCTCTGCCTCCCGGGTTCAAGTGATTCTTCTGCCTCAGCCTCCCAAGTAGCTGCGATTACAGGCATGCACCACCATGCCTGGCTAATTTTTGTATTTTTAGTAGAGATGGGGTTTTGCCATGTTTGCCACACTGTTCTTGAACTCCGCTGTGATTACAGGTGTGAGCCACCATGCCCAGCCTGAAACAGATTTTAAAACACTGTCTGATGTGGTTCTAAATGTATGAGGAAGAAATATTTAAGATCATTATAAATAGGGAAATAAAATAATAGGAAATCAAGTTTCTATACCTCACTCCAACTGGTGTTTAACATAACATATGATGTTATATTTAGAGCAACTATTGAAATTATACATGAAGACACACTCAAAAATACCATAAATAAATCAAAATGGAATTATAAAAAGTATAAAAAGTGTTCACTCACAGAAAGGCAGAAAAGAAAAAGCAGAGAAATGAAAATCAGAGGGAAAAAAACCCAAAATGTCAGACAAGCCCCAACATATCAACAATTACAATAAATATAAATGGCTGAAGTATGTTTCATTCTGCTGAACCAATGGTAGGGTTGCCGCAAAAGTGATAGCAAAGGAGTCCCCACAGGGGAGTATCCCAAAGTATCCCAGGATGGGGCCAGTTGGGATTCCAAAGAAAGAAGCATTAAATGCCAGGGTGACCAGTTCAGGGCATTTATTAGGGGAACTTACAGAGCACTACAGCATATCCTCAGGTGGACAGTGAAAGAAAGGCATGTTATACCTAGGTATGCCTATGCTAAGAGGTTAAGGGTGTGGAGTTCGTATGAGGATTTAATTAATTTGGCTCAGGGCTGGGACCAATTTTTTTCAGTGTTTTGGGCACCAACCTAGATACCTTTATTAATGCTTGGGAATGTTCAAAGCCTTGGCTTTGGCTCAGCCTTGCTGGGAAAACATGCAACTGGCTGGGTCACAGAGCCAATAAGACACTCTCTGTTTTTCACTCAGAACACACAAAATGGGGGGAATGGGAGACCCTACAAAGTACAACAATGAAAAGGCAGAGATTGGAAGAATGGGTTAAAAATAGGACCCAACTATATACTGTCTACCAGATGCTCATTTTAAATATAACAGTATAGGCAGGTTGAAAGTAAAAGAAAAAGATATATTAATAAAAAGAAAATAGGAGTGGCTATATTAATATCAGATAAGACAGACTTCAGAAGAAAGAAAGTTACCAGAGACTGAGAGGGGCATTATATAATGGTAAAAGCATCAGTGCACTAAGAACACATAGCAAAGGGCAGTGTCATGTTGAAGAAACGTGTCTATGAAAATTTAAAGAACAACAGCAAAACCATATCTACTAAAGCTAAACATATGCCTATCCCATGAGCCAACAATTCCAGTCTTAGGCACATACCTGGGAGAAATGAGTGTGTACATCCGCTATGCACCAATGGCAAAGAAGAGCATGCTCATGGTAGTATTATTTACGACGGCCCCGAACTGGAAGAACACCCCAATATGTAGCAACACAGAATGGATATATAGATTGTAGTGTATTCAACACTGAAATAGTATACAGCAAGGAAAAAGAATGGCCTACTATGACATGCAACAACATGGATGGCTATCAAATGTTATGTTGAATGAAAAAGGTCAGGCACCAAAGAATACATATATATGTATGACTGCATTTATATGAAGTTCAAAAGCAAGAAAGGAAAATCTATGCTACAGAAATCGGGATAGTGGTTCCCTCTGATTGTAGAGGGACACAGGAACCCTTCTGGGGTAATATATATTAATCTCAGTGGTGGATATGTAGGTGTATACATAGGTCAAAATAAATTCACTAACTCTTTTTTTTTTTTTTTTTTTTTGAGCTAGAGTCTTGCTCTGTTGCCCAGGCTAGAGTGTAGTGGTCTGATCTCGGTTCACTGCAATGTCCACTTCCCAGGTTCAAGCGATTCTCACGCCTCAGTCTCCTGAGTAGCTAGGACCACAGGCGTGCACCACCATGCTCAGCTAATTTTTGTACTTGTAGTGGAGACAGGGTTTCACCATGTTGCCCAGGCTGCTCTCAAACTCCTGACCTCAAGTGATTCGCCTGCCTTGGTCTCCCAAAGTGCTGCAATTATAGGCGTGTGACACCGTGCCCAACCAAAATTGACCAATTCTTAAGATTTGTGTCTTTTATATATATCTTAAAAATGTAAAAAGTTACAATGCAAGCCAGATTCTGATTAATATTAATTATTTACTTTATACCAGACACTGGGCTGCAGACTTGCAGTACACATGACACTGGGCACCTGCCTCAGTTTCTCTTCTGTGTTCTGATTTCTTTCTGAATCCGGGTGTCTCTCTAGTCACTGGCTGGGCTTCTGCTCCATTCCTGTTCAGCGCTTCATGGATATCCTGTTTGCTTTTTTATTTTTCCATGAATATTGCCTCTTTTTGGGGTCTTCCCATTTCAGCCCCAGAATTGGGCCCTTAGCCCAGTGACTATAGCTTGAACAGACCACCTGGGACATTCAGCCTCCTTGTGGAGGGCCCCCAGCTCAGCTTGCTGCTCCCAACCGTCTCTGCTTTCCCTCATTTCTGCCTGTAGGATTCTCCCAGCCTAGTTCCTGCACACACAATTGCTGGATGGATGTCCCTCTAGATGATGATAAACGCCTCTTTATGGCATTTTGCAGAGCTGCTGTCTGAGCGGTGGGCATCAGCATGAGTATAGCTGATGACTGCTTCTCTTATGTCCCCTCTCACTTCTCTAATGAGCCTCCCTCATTTTAAAGGTGCTATTTCCCGGTGGTTAAAGGAAGAGGAGTTTTATTAAGGAAAATGCCCAAGCAACATCGTTGCTAGGGAATCCACCCAGGAGTCTTTGCTGCAAATGTGCCTGTTTGTCATTTCATGACAAACTTGGGGCACTGACTTTGCTGCCAGGAATGACCAAATCTTTTCTTCCTAAGCCACCAGTGGAACAGATAGCTGGGAAGATGACCCCACTAATAGCCCATCAGTATACAAATTAAAAAATGATTCAGCAGTTCAGGGATAAGAGCTCCATGTCGGTGCAAACACATCCTCAGGCTTGGCTATGGGGCGGGATTGCAGCCTTGGTCTTCAGCAGGCAAGGCCAGGTGCTTTGCTCCTGAAACAAATGGATCAGTGTGATGGTTATTGCTAACAAAGTACTGACTTGGGCCCATATGTGGGTTAAAACAGCCATCTCTAGACTGGTGGGTCCAGCATCCTTGTTCTTAATTGCTTTCTCTTGCTTTTCTTGTGGAAAAGAAGTTGCTTATTAACCAATTTACTTTGACCATTTTCCGTTCCTTAACCAACCTGCAATAATTCGTAGCATTTCTGGAACAAAAGCATCAGAGGGCTCCTCCTGAGTTAACATTGGTGAATCATGTGTGCAAGATAGAAGGGTTATTGGTTGTGCAGGTTAAGAAGTAAGCCTTACATGCTGCAGGGTGCTGGCTATAAGTAACTGCTCCTTTTTTGGAAGTCAAAGAATGCCTATCTCCTGGCAGTAATCTGTTTCCTGTTGCCAAGATACCAGGGCACTGGGTATAACTATAGGAGATCTGGGTTCAAGTCTCAGCTGTAACATTTTCTGCCTTGTAACCTTGGACAAGTCATAGAAAGAAATGTTCTAGAGTTGAAACAGCTCATCTATGGCTCATCTATGGCTCAACCCCTCTGTATCAGCTTTGCTTACCCATGCTCTCTTGGCTTAGATGTTTCCAAGACTCACTACTGAGGAGCCTACTTCAATAGACAGAAATTCTGAATATGAAACATAAGATGGAGTTTGTTCATTCTTTTATTAATTGGATGTTGGCTGTACTTGTAACCACATCTCCAGGTTCACTGACCTTGAGGCCCATGGATATTCACATCTTATCCATTGCATGAAGGCAGTCCCTGTGGAATCTTTCTAGAAACTCATAAGAAGGAACTTGTTCACAAATTAGACTTGTTCAGTGTGGCTATCAGGGCTGGCTGGTCTGGAGCTTTTTGTCGGCATTGGAGTGGGCAACTCAGTCCCTCTGCCTTCCGCTTCCATCGCACGGCCTTGAAGTGCTGAGTTGTGTGCAGGAATGAATGACCCTCCTCCCATTTTGTGCTGCACTTTGTTGTTTGCGTCTTGAAGATGCACTTTCTGTGCCCAGATGCTCATCACATCTTCAATGAAGGCATCTCTTTTATCTTCCAACCTTGATCTTTCTTTCCTCAGGGACTCTGGCCTGTAATGGCCTGTAGCCAGTCTACCTTTGCCCATTTCTTCCCTTTCCCCTAATGAAATAAAATGTCTCCCTTCAGCCAAAACAATAGCCACCGTGCAAGAGGCGTGGGCAAGTTGTCTTAGAGAGGAGGAAATACTCTCTAAGCTCTGCTCCTGAGAAGCCATGGACTGTCAGCTCTGGCTTGGTAGACTGGACACTGTAGTAGTGAGTAGAGTGCCCAGAAAAGTGCTTAGTATAATAGGCCCTTGGTAAGTGACAGCTGGTATGGCAACCTTGTTCCCATCTGCCAGGCCTGGTGTGAGATACTGTAGATCCTGGGGTATGGACAGGATGAAAGGCAGGAGGTGCCCTGAGAACATGAAGTGGGCCCAGGATTGGAGCAGCTTAGAGGAGGGGAGGACTCACTCACCGGGGAGCTCCAGCTTGCCTTGTTCCCAGCAGAGTCAGCAGGTGGAGCAATTGGCAAAGATTGTTCCCTGTCTCCCTGTGCACATCTTCCCTCTAGAAACCACTGCAATTTTTTTTTTTTTGAGTTGGAGTCTCGCTCTGTTGCCCAGGCTAGAGTGCGGTGACGTGATCTCAGCTCACTGCAACCTCCACCTCCCAGATTCAAGTGATTCTCCTGCCTCAGCCTCCTGAGTAGCTGGGATTACAGGTGCCCACCACCACACCTGACTAATTTTTGTATTTTTAATAGAGATGAAGTTTCACCATGTTGGTCAGGCTGGTCTTGAACTCCTAACCTCGTAATCCACCTGCTTTGGCCTCCCAAAGTGCTGGGATTACGGGTGTGAGCCACTGTACCCGGCTGAAACCACTGCAGTTCTTAAATCTGAGTCCAGCAGGACTAATGCTCAAGATTGGGCCAATATCATCCAGAGACTGGCCTCATGGAAGATGTGACACTGGAAAGAGCTATGAGCATGGGTGGGCCATTCTGGGGCTTGTTGAACTCCAGGTGAGGAGGTGAGGAACCAGGATGATGGCCTCACATCCTGCTCTACTCCATCTCACTCCATTCCTGGCTGATACTCCCAGAAGCTCTGGCAATAGGGATCTGGTGCTAGGTTAGAAGACTATGGGGCTTTCTCAGAGGGGCCAGAGAGAGAATCTAAAGTTGAGACAAGATGGAAAGCCTACAGCTGGGAGATGAGGTGCAGATCAGTGAACCAGGAGCAGGTTGAACTGTGACGTGCACAGTAGGTGAGGGTAAGCAGTTCAGGACCAGGACAGTAAAGGGGCAAGATTGTGTTGGAAGCTTCTTTGTGCATTCTGTGGGCAGGAGTCTGGGTCAGCCTGAATGGTTATTGGGGTCATGTAGGGATGAGTGCTTTCATTTGATTCCCCTTCAATCAGATGGATTTGATTCTGCATGTTTCCAAAGACCTGTTGGATACCCCCACATGCACATCCCATAGCCAGTTCCATTTTATGTGTTGATGGTATCTATTCTTCCCTTTCTCACATTTTCTGTCCTGGGAATGGCACTACCATTTTGGTAGTGCCCAAGGCAGAAACTTTTCCCTTCCTTACCATTTATAATTTCTTCTGGTCTGTTTTTCTTCTAAATACTCCTTGGAGACTATCTCCTGTCCTCCCTACTCATTGCCTTTACGTCAGTCAGTTCTCGTGTTTTCTCCCTGGGGCACAACATCTACAGTTCCTGAGATCTTCTGCTTCTGCCCTGCAAATCCACCTTTCATGGGGTCCCATTTCTATATCCCAACCTTAGGCATGCCACTTCCCTACCTAGAATGAATCCTTGATGTCTTCAGGGTAATGTTCAGACCTTGCAGGACCCACAAAATCCTCCACATGAGTTGCTGAAGTATCTGGTACAATCTCCCTCCACTTTCCCCCACAGCTTCCTCTTCCACCTCCTCATGATGGTGAGTAAAATTTATTGAGCGTTTATTGTGTATTGGGTCCTGTGTTTGGAGCTTTACAAATATCTTGCTGATTCAAAGAACAACCCCATCTGTAGGTCTGCTTGTGCTTTGACCACCACGTGGAAGCCCCTCCCTGCTCTCCAGCTCTACAATGCCCCCGTGCTCCATGTCTTTTGGAAGGCATACAGACTTTGTATGAGATTTACTGTACTTAAATCCTCACTCAGAAGGTGTGTTACCTTGTGCATGCTATTTAGCTTTTCAATGCCTCAGTTTCCTCATCTGTAAAATGGGAGTAATGATAGTACCTACCTTGTAAGAAAGCCCACTGCAGGGGGTTGTTGTGAGACATGAAGGAGAAAATACCTGTAAAGGGCTTAGCCTGGTACCTGGTGTGCCCATAGTACTTAACAAGTGCTGAGCGTGACATTGCATGCTTTGAATACCTTGTCTTCCTTCTGGAAGCATCCTACACCAACCAGTCAGTCAAGTCACTGCCATTCTTCGAGCTCGTTCTTTCCTCCCAAGGTCTTGTACAACTTCTGCAGGCTGGAAGAGGCACCCTCCTCAGTGATCTTGGAGGGTCAGTGTTACCCCTCACACAGCCCTTATCTCTCTGGGGGCAGTTGCGGTTTTCTTGTCTCTTGAGGGCAGGATCTGTCCTTGGCTGTCTGTGTGCTTAAGGGCCAAGAACAGAGTTTGACACAGAGCTGGGCTCAGTGAGTGCTTGCCAGTGGGCAGGAGCTAGCAAGTGTTCGTGAGATCCTGGATGGTGGCGGAGTGCCTTCCACGTCGGCTGTTTCAGAGTGCCCCTGTGCTACAACCTGACATGTGACAGGAGAACTTAGGAGGTCTGTCACACCTCTGACCTGCTGACAGATTTAGTGTAGGTTGAGGCTGTCTGTATCTCCGATCTGCCCCCATTCTACCCCAGCAGTAGAGTCACATTTGCATACTGCAGCCATGATCAAGTTAAAAGAATAGTTGAGATGAAAGGAGCCAAAAGCCAGGTCTCTTGGGCAATTTCTCTGGTAATGCAGGAACAGAATTATCCAAGGAGTGATTGACAAATTAGAAGCACTTTGCACCTAATTTTAATGCATTTGGCTCCTTGAGAGGAGGAATATGTTAACTTAAAATTATTCACCTTGCAGTAGCTTCTGTCTTTCAAATCAAAATCAATCTTCACGTGGGGTACTAAATCTTAAGGAAACAAATTGCTTTCTATGGTACATTGCTTTTGTTAAATGGCTTTATTTGGAGGGCCAGCTGAGCAAGTTAATTTCAGTGGCACAGCTGGCTGGCGATTGTGGAGTGGGCATTCTCCCATGTAGTTGGAGGGAGCCTGGTCTGGTGCTCATTAACCACCCTTGGATTAAAGAAACAGTGAATAATTGGCACATACATAGGACCATAGGGTGGAAATTAAAACAGAATTTCAAGACCCAAGTTGTTGTGTTGATATACAGGAGTGTGAACTTGGTCCTTGGAACATCCTTTCTCTCTCTCTCTCTCTCAGTGGTTCCCAAATAGCTGCTTCTGTAACTCAAGGCTACGTTATCTCTCTCATCGACCATTATGGAAACCTATTCCTGGAAATGGACCACATAGACTCATTCACATGAAGATGATTATAACTGATAAGAGCTTGAAATATGGTATCATCTTAAATGTTTTTTTAATTTCAAAAGAGGGTGAAGCCAAAGCAGTTAATCTCGAATTAGAAATTTTTTGGCAAGAACTGGTGAGTTGGGACCTGCTGCCATCCCCAAGGGAGCTGCCTCCGCTAGAATCATAACATTCTTTAGCAAGAAGGAAACAGGTTTTTCTAGTCGAATTTCCTATAGAATGCAGAAATTTCATTACAGAGTACTTTAATAGTTGTTCATTCTTTGCTTGAATGCCTTTTCTGACCAAAGGCAGCCCATTTTATTGTTGGGTGCTTGTGATTTTTAAAAAGTTACACCTTATTTTCAACTAAAATTGGGCTCCCTGAAGCTGCCGTCATAGCTCTGCACTCTAGATTCCGGATGTCTTCTAAATGACAGCTCTTGCCGGGCGCGGTGGCTCACGCCTGTAATTCCAGCACTTTGGGAGGCTGAGGTGGGCGAATCACCTGAGGCCAGGAGTTCAAGACCAGCTCGGCCAACATAGTGAAACCCTGTCTCTACTAAAAATACAAAAATTAGCTGGGCATGGTGGTGGGCGCCTGTATCCCAGCTACTTGGGAGGCTAAGGCAGGAGAATCACTTGAACCAGGGAGGCGGAGGTTGCAGTGACCTGAGATCGTGCTACTACCCTCCAGCCTGGGTGACAGAGCGAGACTCTGTCTCAAAAATAAATAAATGACAGTTCTTCAAATGTTTGAGGATAACTCCCTAGTCCTGTACTTCATTCATCACATGTTATCTCTTCTTAGGGTTAAACATTGCTTATTGTTTGAACTGTCCTCTCACTACATAACTTTCAGATTTGGATTCTGGCTATTTTCCTTGGGACATATTCCAGTTTGTTCATGTCCTTCTTAATATGCAGTGAATGCAGTTTCTCTTAATGTGGTCTGGCTTTTGGGGAGGAGATTCTCTCTCATCCACGAAGCTTTGAAACTGAGCCTGCCCGTTCTGTGGCTGTGCAGAGGCTTTCATGGCCTCCCAGGCAGGACTTTGTCCTTAGCCCTGTTAAATTTGATTTGACCTATTCTGGTTATCATTCCCTCCATCCGATGTGTCTTCTATCCCTCTCAGCAACTCGCCATTTTCACATTTGATGAGCTTTCTTCCTGCCAGCCTCTCTGATGAGATATGAAAGGCTATTAAGGATAATTTACTTAGCAGTGAGAGGCGACAGCGGTGGCAGCAGTTTTTTTAAAAAAACAACTCAGTTTAAAAGTCGTATATTTAAAATATAAACACAAGGAAAATAACAATTACCTATAAAAAGCTATTTTTTTGTGTATATCCTCCACTATACACATTTATCCAAGGATTCATATTGTATATTTTGTTTTTTCACTTAAGAATATTTTTCCAGTGTTACTAAGCAATATTCAGTAAGTCCATTTTTAATGCCTCCCTTATACAGGAAAAATGATAATCACCTGTTGTTGAGGATGGTTGTTCTCCAGTTTTCCCATCTTGTGAAACATGCTGCTAGGTTTTTGCACTCGTGTGGTAAGTTTCTAGAGATGGAATTGCTGAGGGCAACAGGTAGGTACAGTTGTTGATATTTGTTGTCGAATTGTACTTCAGAAAGATCATGCCATTTGAAACATAGTATTTTATATTTCTAAAAGCAGCATGTCGAAGATTTTTTTTCGGCAGTTATTTCAAGCAGATTTCTTGGCAATGTGGACAGTGCTTGGTAGGAACACATTCAAAGAGAAAAGAAGGCACCCTGCTTTTAGGAACCCCAAATTAGAGCAGGGCAATACTGATGGAAGGGACAGTAGAAGGGATCCAGGAGCAGAACCACATGCCTAACTTAAAATTCTGTTTTAAACATGTATTTCTGTTTTCTACTTTGTTATGGAATATGCTTTTTATTTTAAACTGCTGTTTTAATAAAGCTTATTTATTTTTAAAAAAAGACCAATATGGCGCAACTCTCTCTCTCTACTAAAAATACAAAAGATAGCTGGGCGTGGTAGTGTGCACCTGTAGTACCAGCTACTCAGGAGACTGAGACAGGCGAATTACTTGAACCCGAGAGGTGGAGGTTGCAGTGAGCTGAGATCACACCACTGTACTCCAGGCTGGGTGACAAAGCAAAACTCCGTCTCCAAAAAAAAAAAAAAAAAATCGGATATCTTCAGAAACTGATACCTGAAGGTGTCTTTTCTCATTCAGGCCACATGATAGGATTTGCCAGGATATGAAAAATATTTCAAAATTCACATCCCAGATCCTGGGATCTTTGACATAGTAACCTGAAGATTCCTTGTGTGAAATGTACCAAAATATCTGATCAATTTTACTCAAAACAAGTACTAATTTCTGGTTGTATTTGTAGTAGAATCAGCTTGAGTAGTTTTTAGATTCTTGAGATATAACATAGTTAAGTGGATCCTCCAAACTGATACCTGATTTTTTAAACAGTTTTGCAAAAGACGTGGAATATACTGATTCCAGCTAAATATAGCAGGTCCAATCTCTCAAAGATTGCATATAAGGCAATCAGACAGCTGCTGTCAAAGGAACTGATGCTTCTAAAGTTCCAAAGTACGTCACTAAAATCTAAATCACTTCCTCCACATATACAAAACTTTAGAATTCCGTGGGGAAACAGATCTTTATTTTAGCCATAAAACTCTAAAGATGTTCTAATTTGTTGTCCATCTGACCACAAAGGCGTTGTACAGCAGCTGGTTTTGCAGTTGGTTGCATGTGACAGAAATCTGACTACAGTGGTTTAACGAAGCTGGGGTTCATTTCTTTCACATAACAGGAAGTTCAGGGCTGGCGCAGCTGCTTGAAGAAGTTTCCAGGAATCCAAATGCCATCTAATTGCCTGGTCCATCATCTGTGTAATGAGATTTTTTTTATCCTCCTGTTTGCAAGATGTCAAGTAGATGGGGGAAAAGCTAAAGCTGTATGCAAGCTAATTCTGTTCCTTTTTATTTAAAAAAATCTGTTTTCGTCTTACTGCCTCAAAGAATGTCCACAGGCTACCTCCTAGCTGCAAAGGAGTCTGGAAATAAGAAATGTGAATATTTTTAAATCAAGGTTATTAATAAGGTTGAATGGGGAGAATGTGTTGGAAAAGTTTTAGTTTGGGGACTTGAAGTCATTGGTCTTAATTTCAGCTCTCTCACTTGCAGGTCCTGGAAATATCAACAAGTTACCCTTTTATCTTTGGCTTCAGTGTATCATCTGTGAAATGATGAGATGGGAGAAAATGATCTTGAGGGCCATAGTGTACAGGAGCTGGATTCATACAAACTCATGGGAGCTGACTGTGTGCCCTTCCCAACTCTGAGTTCAGCAATGTCATTGGTGGTGGCCTGAAATGGCATTAGTGGGAGTATTTTATACTATGGAAATTAGCAAATGCTACAAATCAGGGTATTCCCATTCATTCCCTCCCTAACAAGGTTGTTAAACATTTACCACTGTCTGAGAGGCCTTCCAGTATTAACAGCCTCTGGGTATATCATTTCAATTTTACAAATCAGAGTTTCAAAAGGCAATGAGACCTCACTCCAGAGACTTCTAAGCCTCACCCATTCATTTTTCTGTTTTGTCTCTCTAGGTTTCTCATATCGTCCCCTTCTCCATTTCCTTCAATCACGGCTTTCTGCTTTTTTACCTTCTCTTCACTCTCTCTCAGAGACCATGTCATGAAATTTAGAAACAAGTTTATTCTTGTGACTATACACTAGGCTTTTGTGTTTCTGATTGTCAAATGAGAATCTGTCAGATGTCTAATGTGATATGTATTTAATCTAAATATTTAAAAAACACCACTTTTCTTTCCACCATTACACCTGAAGTTGATTTTTACTTAAGTACAACCCTGAATCACTTTTCTTCCTAGCATATTTTTTTAATCGTCAAGGATTACTTTTAATCATCTGCTAAACAACAGTATGATAACAGTATTTTTTCAATTTTGTTGAAAGCACAGAATTGGAAATTGACTTACCACAAGCTTGGTTGCCATCTCATCGGAATCATTAACAATTTTTAGTGTGGAGTTTTTAATTAAACTTTTTATTCTGAGATAATTGTTGATTCCATTCAGTCGTAAGAAATCACACCAACAGATACAGAGTTGTAAGAATAATACAAAGTTTACATTCTGCCAAACTGTGGTACAATATCATAACAAAGATACACTGATACATCCTAGTGCATTTTAAAATTTTCAATCAAATATTTAAGGTTCTGTAACATGGTTTTGGATATGAAAGGGAGTGTACCTTCCACAAAGGAAACAATTGTTATTATTCTTTCACCTTTTAAAAAATGTCATTTTAATTTTTGTCGTCATATAGGAGGTATATATATTTATGGGGTACATGAGATATTTTGATATAAACATCCAATGTGTAATAGTCACAGCAGAGCAAATAGAGTATCCATCACCTCAATCATTTATTCTTTCTCTTGTTCTAGAAACAATCCAATTATATTCTTTTAGTTATTTTAAAATGTACCATAGATTACTGACTGTAGTCACCCTGTTGTGCTACCAAATGCTAGATCTTATTCATTGTATCTAACTATATTTTTGTATTCATCAACCTTCCCCACTTCCCCTTCACCCTCTAACCCTCTACTACCCTTCCTAGCCTCTGGTAATCATCATTCTACTGTCTCTGTGAGTTCAATTGTTTTAGTTTTTGGCTCCCACAAGTAAGAGAGAACATGCAAAGTTTGTCTTTCTGTGCCTGGCTTATTTTACTTAACATAATGATCTCCAGTTCCATCCATGTTGTTGCAAATGATAGTATCTCATTCTATTTATGGCTGAATAGTATTTCATTGTATATATGTACTACATTGTCTTTATCCACTTGTCTGTTGATGGACACTTCGGTTGCTTCTAAATCTTGGCTATTGTGTGTAGCACTGCAGTAAACAGTGCTACACACAATAACTTTTCGATATTGATTTCCTTTCTTTTGGGTATATACTTAACAGTAGGATTGGTGGATCATATAGTAGTTGTATTTTTAGTTTTTTGGGGAACCTCCAAACTGTTCTTTGTAGCAGTTGTACTAATTTACATTTCTAGCAACAGTGTACAAGGGTTACCGTTTCTCTACATCCTGGCCAGCATTTGTTATTGCCTGTCTTTTGGATAAAAGCCATTTTAACTGGTCATTGTAGTTTTGATTTGCATTTCTCTGATGATCAGTGATGTTGAGCACCTTTTCACATACCTGTTTGTCATTTGTATGTCATCTTTTGAGACGTGTCTATTTAGATTTTTTGGTTTTTTTTTTTTTTTTTTTTTTTTTTTGAGACAGAGTTTTGCTCTTGTTGCCCAGGCTGGAGTACAATGGCACGATCTCAGCTCACCACAACCTCCACCTCCTGGGTTCAAGTGATTCTCCTGCCTCAGCCTCCCAAGTAGTTGGGATTACAGGCATACGCACCACCACGCCCAGCTAATTTTGTATTTTTAGTAGAGACGGGATTTCTCTATGTCGTGCAGGCTGGTCTCGAACTCCTGACCTCAGGTGATCCTCCTGCCTTGGCCTCCCAAAGTGCTGGGATTACAGGCGTGAGCCACCACGTGTGGCCTTTTTGCCCATTTTTAAATTGGATGATTAGATTTTTTCCCTGTAGAGTTATTTGAGCTCCTTATATATTCTGGTTATGAATCCCTTGTCAGATGGATAGTTAGCAAATATTTTCTCCTACTCTGTGGGTTGTCTCTTTGTTGATTGTTTCCTTTGCTTTTGAACTTGATACACTCCCATTTGTTCATTTGCGCTTTGGTTGCTGTGCTTATGGGAAATTACCCAAGAAACCTTTGCCCGGTCCAATGTCCTGGAGAGTTTCCCCAGTGTTTTCTTTTAATAGTTTCATAGTTTGAGGTCTTAGATTTAAGTATTTAATCCATCTTGATTTGATTTTTCTCTATGGCAAGAAATTGTCTAGTTTTATTCTTTTGCACATGAAAATCCAGTTTTCCCAGCACCAAGGAAACAACTGTTAGGCCCACAGCAGATGCCAAGGGGTCCAGCCAACTTCCTTCTTCTGTTTAAATCTGTCCCCATCTTTTCTCTTCCCAGCATTCCACAGCTGGGTCTTTTCTTGCTCAAGTTGAATGAAAAACAAGGTCTAATATCTTGTTCTTCAAAGACGTGCTTTTGAAAACTGGCAGCATGGGCACCATCAGGGAGCTTGTTAAAAAAGCAGAGTCTTGAGTGCCACCCCAGCCCCCCTGGATCAGAATTTGCATTGTAACAAGCTCCCAGGTGATTCGTAAGCACATTAAAGTTTGAGAAGTTCTGATTGCATATTCTCTCTCATATGTGAAAGCTGAAAAAAGATGATCTCATAGAAATAAACAGAACAGAGGATACTAGGGACTGTGAAAGATAGGGGAAGGAGAGGCAGGGAGAGATTTGTTCAAGGATACAAAATTACAGCTAGATAGGAGGATAAGTTCTAGTGCTCTATATCGCTATAGGGTGTCTACAGTTAATATTATGTAGTTTAAAATAGCTAGAAAGACATTGAACATCCCCAACGGAAAAAAAAGATAAATATTTGAGATGATGGATATGCGAATTACCCTGATCTGATCACTACACATTATTTGTATGGAAACATCCCTATGAATATGTATAATTATTATTTGTCAATTAAAAAATGAAAGAAAAGAAAGCAAAGGTAATACAGCCTTTAAAAAGTTAGAGAAGTTCTGGTGTAATAGAATACTGGGCTATCTTCTAAGTCAGACACGTCTTTCTCTTGGGGTTCTCTAAAGAGGTCCACCTACAATTCAGAACACCTCCTCATCGTGAGAATCTATCACCAGTCCTATGGAGAGAAGCACAGAGTCAGTAGACCTAGGTCACCACCATCTTCCATCAAGTCTGTCTCCCTCATTGAGCCCAGGGAATGTAAGGATGAAAGATTTCCCTCCTTGGGACTGATCCATATCCCAGTAAGCCAAGGGTTCTGAAGGGGTGATTAAGGCAGGAAACCTGGCAGCCTATGACAGTTCTCCTTCATAGCTACCTTAAAGGTGGAAGACATTGTCTCCATTCTTGCTTTGTCATTGATAAATTGATCAAGCTATCCCAGTCTCATGAAGCTGTCTCTTGTTCTGGACTTCCCTTTTTTAACTCTTATGCAAAGAGAGTGAATGAGAATAAATGTTTGATGGCTACCTGCTTTGTGTCAAGTGTCAAGGGCTTTACGTAAGTGATCTCATTTAAATCTTGTCTCCCACTGTGTAAGGTAAACCCTTTCACATCCCTTTTGCAGTCTTGAATAAAAATGAGACTAAAAAAATAAATACTTTGCCAAACATCATACCTAAGTGAAAAGATGTGATTTTCCTCTAATTTGGTCTTGAGATTTTGCTCTGGAGAATAGCTATAAATTCTAGTCCTGTCCTGCTGGGGCTCCAGGGGAGGTATTTTTGCATGTTTACAGCATGCCTTTCATGGGATGCTGCTTCTTCCCAGCAGACAGCCTAATGCCTAAGGGTCCGACCTGTGACCAGGTGTTCCTCTCACAGGAAACTTGTTTTGTACTGGCAGTCACCCTTGTACCTCTTGTCTGACATGGTCATTTTATTCCTGCCATGATAGCCACTGTCTAGGAGAGCCCTAACATGGAAAGAAGTTAGGTTCAGGTTGTGGGTCAGGTGAGACACAGAAAAGACAGCACAACCAAACAAATGTAATAACAGAAACAGTTTTATTACTCGCAGCTCCCAGAGAGAAGAGAGCAGCATGCTTTGCAGGGTTAATGGGAAGACGTGAGCTGTCCAGGGCATGCACGCTCAGCCAGCAAGTGGAGAGAAGAGGGGAAAGGGAGGACTTGTCTATAGGACCCTGGGGTTGACCAT
Organism: Rhinopithecus roxellana; assembly: GCF_007565055.1. Classification (NCBI taxonomy): domain Eukaryota; kingdom Metazoa; phylum Chordata; class Mammalia; order Primates; family Cercopithecidae; genus Rhinopithecus; species Rhinopithecus roxellana. Next base: position 115,155,983 of record NC_044561.1, read on the forward strand.
TAGGGATTTTTTGTGGTCAGCTACTGTGGGATGTGTTGTGTTCTGAGTCAGTGAAATGAGGAACAATGGGCTATATCACAAACCACACAGGGAGGGGAAGTTTTAAGTAGGCCAAAGGAATGGGGTACAACTGAGTTTCGTGTAACTTATGTCGGGCCTGAAAATAGATGCCAAGGCAGAAACTACATTAAACAAATTTATGACAGAAGATAATTATTCTGGGTGAGTAGACCCTGAAAAAATTCTCCTTCCTTGGATAAGACAACTAGCGCAAAGAACACTTCCTTTGATCTTGGTCTTTTCAACTTCTCTTCTGATTATAGCTACTGGGCTTTCATTGGCAATCTTGTCCGTGCCCACAACATTTGAGGTTAAACTAAGTACTTTCTGTGTTCTGTTTCATTTAGTCTTCATAAGATCCCTGTAATATTGCTCTTATCCCATTTGTCAGATGAGGAAAATGGAAAATGAGACCTGCCAGAGAAGCGAAAGTTGTTGCTGAAAATCTCACAGAAACTGTGTAGGTAATACCCATTAGGATGGCTATAATAACAAAAGACAGAGAGTAAGAAGTTAGTGAAGATGTGGAGAAATGAGAACCCTCATATACAGGTGGGGTGAATGTAAAATGGTACAGCCACTTGAGCAAACAGCCTGACAGTTCTTCACATAGTGAAACATAGAGTTACCATATGACCTAATAATTCTAGTCCTAGATACATACCCCCAAATGAAAGAAGACTCCCACAAAAACTTGTATACAAATGTTTATATTTTATAGAAGTATTCATGATGGTGACCACAGCAGGAGACAGACAAATTTCTAGGCAGATAGAGATGGGTCCTGGTGAAACCCGACCCTCAAGCCAAAGACAGCCTGAAGCCTGAAAACCAAGCCCCCATTTGCCAAGCTGTGGGTGGCGGGAACAAGCGAGAGCTGTAGCATTTCTTGGGGGCGTGGACCTTGGGACTCCCCACATGAGAGCTGTAATACCCCTTGGGGCTCCACAATTGCTGGCATCTCCAAGTTTTCGGGTACCACTCTGTTCCCCTCATCTAGACGGCAGAGTCCAATCCAGAGGTCGCTTGTGGCACACCCAGTCCAGGCACTGGCTGAGCGTGGATCCTGCAGCAAGTGTGGGATCTGGGCCAGGGTGCAAGCGGAGTGCAGCCTGCCAGGCCCAGTGGGCAGAGTGAGCCCAGCAGGCGCAAGCAAGGCCCTAGGCAGAAGTCATGGCGGCAAGAGAGATTTTCAGCTGGTGAAGTGGCATTGAAGGAATTCTGTAACACTGTAACTCTCCCTTCCACTCGCCGAGCGATGGGTGAGAAAAAGCTGCTGGGTGCCATTCCTCTCGCTCACTAAACCACAAAAGCTGTAATAATAGCCCCAAATGGAAACAACCCAAATAGCCATCAACTGATGAATAGCCGAACAAACTGGCATATCCATACAATAGAATATTATTCAGCCATCAAAAGGAATAAAATACTGATAGATGCCACAACATGGAAGAACCCTGAAAGTATTATGCTAAGTGAAAGAGGCCAGTCACAAAGGATCACATATTGTGTAATTCCATTTATAGGAAATATCCACAATAGGCAAATCTATAGAGATAGAAAATGGATTAGTGATTGCCTAGGGTTTGCGGGGTGATCGGGAGATTGGAGGACAGTAAAAGCAAGGGATTTCTTTTTGGGGTAAGGAAGTATTCTAAAATTCTCGTGATGGTTACGCAACTCTGAATAGATTAAAAGCCATTGAATTGTGTACTTTAAATGGGTGAATTGTATGGTGTGCAAATATCTCAATAATGATCTAAAAGCAAACAACAACAAAACGAAAATAAAAAATATGTGAGAGTCAGTGACCCATCCAAGGAATTCCCTAAAAGTTCTGCATTTCTTCTATCAAAGTCCATCAAGCTGTTAAATCAGTGGTTCCCAGCCCAGGCTCTGCACTGATATCCTGAAGCCCAGAGCCCCTGATGAATGACAGCAGAAGCTTGGGGTGGACCTGGACATCAATATATATTATAGCTCCTAGGTAATTCCCTATGTGCAGCCATGTTTTTGATGGAGAAGCTTTTCTACCACAAGTCTCTGTTCAGAGGCTGTGATCTACATGGAATCTAAAAGATTCGGCATGAAATTTTGATCAAAGCAATTACCTGTATGCTTTTTCAGTGGAGGTTGTCTGAGGCATAGCAGTCAGAGAAATTGAACTGTCAAAAACTAATATAAGAATCATAAGAGAATATTTCTTCTTCGTTGGACACCCAAGATGAATAGCAGGTAAAATAAAATTTTAAATTAAATTGAATATGTATACGACTTTACTTTTTTGTTAAAGGACTGTAACATGAATAATGAACATATTAAAAAGAGAAGACCAGACCCTCAATTTCTTTCAATAATGTTAGTGTTGTATATCCTAGCTTGAATAAAACACATTTCATAAAACACCCACACGGTTCTGCAATGCATTATGGATGGCCTCTCTGGAGAAATCTTACATGCCTTTCAATTTTGACATAGGGATATGGTAATAATAAAAGTCTTTGGCATATAATTCTGCAGGTATTTTTACAATTCTTAGTTTTGCTGATCAAAAGCCAGGGTTGACCTCACCTGGGTTCTGACCTGCAGTAGATTGGGAGAAGTGCATGGGGCAGAAAGGATCATTTTTTCCCCCATATTTGTGGGGTTGTGGTATCAGAATCTAAATATATTTAAAATTGTGTTAGTTGGGATAGAGTTTTAGCAGCTCTAGCAAACACTCAAAATGATAGCGGCTTAATAAGAAGATGGTTATTAAGTCTCCCATAAAAGTCCAGACGAGTGTGGCTGCTCTGTTCTTTGCTAGGGCTCAGCGACCCAGGCTGTATCTGTGCGTGCTTCTCCTTTCGTTCCTAGCATATTGTCTCTCTCCATAGGGTCTGGTATGGCCCATCACTCCTACCACCATGTTTGCTGTGGGAAGAGAGAAAGGAAAGAGCAGAGCCGGCCTCTTCTGTCTAAAAACAGGAACCGGAAGTGGCACATGCCACTTCTGCTCACATCCTGTTGGCCAGAACTTAACCATCTTAACCATGTGACCTCATCTAGCTACAAGGGAGGCTAGGAACTGTAATACTGATTTTAGATGGCCAAGTGTCCAGCTAAGAGTCAAGAGTTTCTATTACTGTAGAAAAAGGAGAACATGGGTATTGGGGAATAAGAAGCAGTTTCTACTAAAGGAAGACCCAAGGGCCTATAATATCATGGATATTATAAAGGAAAACTGAATTTCTTCCTTGCAGTCATCTAGTACCATGTCTCCATCACCTAATGAGGAAATAGATCTATTTTAGTGCCTTTGCCTCCTCCAGTCCTCATCATCTCAAGGTCCTACCGACTCACAGGTTCAACATACATTTATTAAAGGCCTACTCTGAGGTGAATGTATAGTGGACCTTTACTTGCTCATGACAATCCCATAAGATAGCTATTATATCTATTTGCCAATGAAAGGAAGATGGCTCAGAGAGGTTAAGCTACTCTCCCAAAGCCACACAGCTGACTGAGGTTCTAGTATCTGTTGAGTCTATATTGGGAGACTTCCTATTTTTGGGACTCACAATGAGGCAGGGAGAAGACTAGGAAGTGCTCCCCAGAAGATAGTGAGTTAGGTCTTTAAGGAGACCACAGCAGGGAGGTGGAGGAGGAGTGGAGTTGAGGAAGAGGGAGCAGCAGGTACTCAGGGCAGGGATAGCAAGGCACTTCTGTAGGGCTACAAGCACTTCCACAGGTGGAAATGTGGGATGTATAGGGGAGTAATGGGGACTGAAGTAGAAGAAACAGGCAGAAACCAATTAAGAAGGGCACTTAAATGGCCTTTTGTAGGCAAACGAGAGTCCTGAGGGGTTTTAAGCAGGAGAGTAATGTCAGATTTGCCTTTTATGAATCTGCCTAGAGGTGAGGAGATCAGCTGGGACTTGAAGAAAAGATTTGAGCGAGAGATGAACACCTCAATGGGACAAATTACATCTTGGGGAAAGTATCAATAGATATGAAGAGTTAAAATTATAGTTCTGATCTTATGTGAGGGTGAGGGAGAGAGACAATTACAGGACAACTCCTAGGATGACCCAAGGTTTATGGTATGGATGACTGAGTTGATGTTTTCACTTACGAAGAAAGATTTAACTAGTTTCTCTCCAACTGCAAAAATAATAGTTCTAAACATCTTCATGGCAGGAGACTATACAATTAAGAAATTTATGGGAAAAATAGAATGGGGGGACCAGGGTAGTTAAAAACTTATGAATGTCCTTATCGGTACATTTTACACTTGCAATATTAAGGTGATAATAATATCCCAAATAAAGATAATGTCAGTGACATTTTTTGTATCTTAAATTGGCAGAAAAGCATTAGTAGGTACTGTATCATTAACTTCCACCTACTATGTCTCTCTGGAAAATTTTGGTATCATCCTTCTCTATAGTTTTAATGGAATATGGATTTGTTTTGCTCTGTTGAAGATAATAAGCATACCAAGAGACATTTTCTTTTAGTGCCTGAACCTCCATCCAAATGCTTAATGCCTTTCTGATATTATGATTTGGACTGCCTAAGTCACCCTATCTAAGTCATGACTCAAAAGTAATTACCAATTCACATATAAGCATGATCAAAAATTCTCACAGCTGCAGGAGAGGAACAGAGAAAGAAGTCCATCCATGCACACCAGAATTTTGAGTAAGTGGAGATTGCTCCAGGGGACGGACTGCTGCTGGTCAGGAGGACCCTGGACTGTAAAGGTAGAAGTCACTCTTGTTTCTTTCTAGTTGATTGTGCTTCATGCCATGGCACCTGTTCATGTGACTTCAGTTACATGCTCAGTCCTTCATCCAGGTCCCACTGAAATGGACAGAATGGGAGAGGTGCAGCTTGAGCTGCATTCTCAGGGTCTTGTCTCCAAAGCCTATCCCGGCTGAGCTGGCCTGACCTGATGTTTGAGCCCTGATAATGGCTCATCTGCCTTGTTCCTCGTAAATAGAACTTCAAAAAGGAAGGAGAACAGCTTGGGCTCTGCCATTTGCTGACTGCGTGACTCTGGGTGGATGGTTTAGTTGCACAGGCTCAGTTTTCTGGGGTATTTCAGGAAGGCCATAGCTGTAGAGTTTTTATGTAGAAGCAGTTCAGGGCTGAAGTACAGTGGGACTTGAGGCAAAAGTGGCTAGTAGTCCTGTCTTGGACCTGTATTGACATGGCAGAGCCTCCATCTCTCCATTTTTAGTTTCCTTATATGTGCAACTCAAATGAAAAACACAAGCATTTTCTAAAGATGCATTTGTTCACAGTTCATATGAGATTAAGGAAAGTTCATGTGTCCATACCAAAGAAAGAAAAATAACCACATGAAGTTATATCAGTAGATAACCCAAGAAAATATTGATGTTTATCTTGGTTTTATAATGGATATATGATGACCAAAGAAATACAATACTTTCATCCTACCTTCAAAAGGCCTAGCGAGGCTGAGGAGTTACAGCATTGTGATTCTTTGGTTATGGCCAGAAACAAATGCTTCTGTGATTCCAGTGTAAGCTCTTATCTCTTCTTGAATTTATAACTAATTCAGTTTGTTTTGACACCACTACTGGTATTCTTCAAGAAAGTTTTTGTTAGCAGCAGGGAGGAAAAAATATGTCACATACCATAGAAATCGCTGGCAAAGCCATGCTGATGCAGCATAACAGATGGGAGGCAAGGATTGGGTGGGTGGGAGAGTGAGTGCTCCCAAACCCAATGGGGTTGTTGGAAGGGTTAAAGGAGGTGATGTCTGTCAAATGTCTATCTTGGTGACTAGTATATAATAGTGGCTCAGTAAATGGTACCTATGATTAGAATTGTTTTTTCAAGATCCATTCCTTACTTCAATCACCAGTTTGATATTTAGTCTCAACTTTTACAAATAGACATAGCTAGGATCCCCAACCCTAAATTCTTTGCCAGTTTAAGAAAGCATACTTGGCCGGGCGCGGTGGCTCACGCCTGTAATCCCAGCACTTTGGGAGGCCAAGGTGGGAGGATCATGAGGTCAGAAGATCGAGACCATCCTGGCTAACATGGTGAAGCCCCATCTCTACTAAAAATACAAAATATTAGCCGGGGGTGGTGGCAGGCACCTGTAGTCCCAGCTACTCGGGAGGCTGAGGCAGGAGAGTGGCGTGAACCCAGGAGGCAGAACTTGCAGTGAGCCAAGATCGCGCCACTGCACTCCAGCCTCGGTGACAGAGCGAGACTCCGTCTCAAAAAAAAAAAAAAAAAAAAAAGCATACTGTAGCTCCACTTTTGAAGATTTGCAATGCCTATTTGAGTAATGAAGGTTCTGAGAAGTCCTGCATGAAAGAAACTTGTTGACTTTTGTGTTGCTTTGTATTTTCCAACCTTTTCAGACCCAAATCCATCTATTGTGTCTTATTTTTTTCATGGACCACCTATTGGCAGTTTTTGGCACAAGAATTCCTTGGATCACCCTATGGCAAAATGACAACCTCACACCCAGCATTTCTTCAAGGTAAAGAAATCTAGAGAGTGAGTCGCTGAAAACATTTTAGGAGAAAAATTAAGTTTTCTTTTCCTCATCAATCAAATTAAAGTCACTTGATTTTGTGAACAGTGTTTTGTGGCAGATGAAGCTATATATTCTGACTTGATTGATGTTACTGATTTCTAGCCCTGGAAGTCAAGGGAGAGGCAAGCTGGGGTAAGACACCAAGCTACAGATTGGTCTGGGCATTGCTTGGCAATTATCCTTAAATTATCCTTCACACCAAAGTTCACACTTACATTTACTCAAACTCATCTTCTTTGACTCAAAAACAGCCATAGGAAGTAGGCAGGATAGGAAATGACCAATTCCATCTTATATCCAAGGAAACTGAGATGAGCAGAGATGAAGCAATTTAAGGCGAAAGAACTAGAAGTAGAACTTGAGTCTCCTGATGCAATTTAATTCTACAAGCATTTATTTAGCACCTACTGTGTGCCAGGTACAGTGCTTAGATTCTGGGGGTACAGGCTGACAAAGTCCAACATTCTGCAGAATTTAGAAGAGACATGTAAAATAAGAGTTACAACAGAATGTGAAAAGTGCCACAGTGGACACGGAGGATCAGAATGGTGAGGGAAGAACAAAAGAAAAGGTGGTTTATGAACTGGGTTTTGAAGGATACGTAAGACCTTTTCCCAAGGAAAACGAGCAGGGAAAGACAGAGGATATCTCTATAAAACTGTTAATGTCCCTCTCCCCTCTAACCCTCATAGCAGGTGATGGACCTTAGAGGATATTAGTTGTGTGTGTTGTGTGTCTAGGCTCTGAGACAGCAAAATCCTGAGGATTTCACCTTCATTCCCTTCTACTTATTTTTGAACAAAGTTGGAGGCATAAATGCTTCGCAAGAACCGCGTCAAATTACAGCATAATGATGGATGGGAGAAATTCATCAATGTTGGCTGACAAATTCATCTATGAGGTTAAAGTTTACCACTTTAATAAATCAAATCTCTTAAACTTGGGATTGAAAAACTAGCAAAAGGGACAAGATTCTGGCTTCTGCCTGCCCACAGTTCTATTTCATTTGCTGACTGGAGAAAGCCTTTTCCCTGGGGCCTGATTGACAGTGACTCCTGCAATGTTTCAGCCCAAAGTTCCCTTTTCTTGATTAATGTGATTTTCTATGTTTTCCTGGTAGCTCAGAACCAATGAGGAGCAGTGATCTGGGAAACCACCTCCTGTAGTTCCCTTCGATAAGGTTCTCAGTGGAACAGAACAACTAATTTTGGTTGGCATCCTGGAAGGTTGCCTTTAAGCAGCAGCAGTGGCAGCAGCCAAAGGAGCCCGATACCACCTCACCTGGACCTTCCTGCAGTGCAGGAGGCTGGGTGGTGTCAGGATCACCCAGCCAGATGCAACTAGGCTGTCTTTGGCTAAATTGGTGCTGCTTTTGCAAGCATGTGTAGATAGGTTCCTATTTAAAAAACATCTCACAATGAGAAAAAAGTCAGAAGGCCAGGGCAGTGGGAAAATGATCAGTGCATCTGAGGATGATCAAGGCGTGATGGGTACAACCTAGAGTTGCTCATGGATATTTCTTTTCCTCCCTACAGAGGGACAAGAGGATAGGTAACAAGAGGCCTCCAGGTGCCAGGCAGCAGGGGCTGTGCTTTGTTTCTTTGTGGATGGAAAATATTCTGCAACTCAGGGAGGTGGCCAGAGACCAGAGAACTGTCTGAAGCTGGGCAGCAGCATGGGAAGGGTTGCTTTTAATTAAAGCTCTCTTTGCTTTGTTTCAGGGCCTAAGAGGTTGGCTTCTGAGAATTTTGTCCTTTACCTTCTTAGAAAGGACTCTCAGTCTTGGCCAGGTTTGCACAATGTTTGCTTGTAAGCACATCTTCCTACCTAAACTTTGAAAGGGGAGATTTATTCAGCTTTTGAAGGAAACTGGCTAAAATTCAGTCAGATGACATCAGCCCTGCCAGCCAGCCTGGGTGTGCAGGTCGTTCCCCATTGGACTCTTTCACGCCTTCAAATGCATTTTATACATGCCTTCATCTTGCTCTGTGTCCTGTGAGGCTGACATCTATAGACTGTTTAACTTGGGCTCCCTTACCTTCTGGCTTCTGCTTGGGTTTGGCCTATAAGAAAAGGAGAGAGGGTTGGAAAAGAGAGATTTGGGTACGGATTCCCGATGCCCTCTCTCCCTGCACTGGTGCATGCCCCTGGCTATGGTTACATTCTTCCACGTCTACCCCTTGGTTGTTACCACCGCACTAGGCTTCACTATTGCTATGCTTATATCCTCCTCTTGCTTCTTCAGGCCAAGGACAACAAGACTCTAGCTCTTGCTAATTTTAGGGTGTTTTTTCATCCTTTTCTCCCCACTTAAATCTTTTCTTAAAAAGTGAGGTGAAATCCACATGACATATAATTAAAGATTTTAAAGAGTATACTTCAGTGGCACTTAGCACATTCATGATGTTGTGTGACCACCTTCTCTCTCCAGTGTTAAAACTTTTTTTTTTGTCACCCCAGAAGAACATCCATTAAATAATCACTCCCCATTTGTCTCTTCTCTCCATCCCTTGGCAACCACTAATCTACTTTTTCTCTCTCTGGGTTTGCCTATTCTGGATATTTCATATGAAAGAAGTCTAGAGTATGTGACCTTTTGTGTCTGGCTTCTTTCACTTAGTATAATGTTTTTGGGGTTCATCCAAGTTGTAGCATTATTAATACTTCCTTTTTTTTTTTTTTTGAGATGGAGTTTCTCTTTGTCACCCAGGCTAGAGTGCAGTGGTGAGATCTTGGCTCACTGCAACCTCCACCTCCTAAGTAGCTGGGATTACAGGCAGCCACCACCATGCCCAGTTAATTTTTGTATTTTTAGTAGAGATGGGGTTTCACCATGTTGGCCAGTCTGGTCTCAAACTCCTGACCTCAAGTAATCCTCCTACCTTGGCCTCCCAAAGTGCTGCGATTACAGGCGTGAGCCACCGTGCCCGGACTCCTTTTATTTTTATGACTGAATAATACTCCATTGTATGGGTAGACCACAGTCCCCTTTATTCTTAACTCTGTAAGCTGGTGGTTCTCAAAATGTGGTCCTTAGACCAGCAGCATCAGCATACTCTGGGTACTTGTGGGAAATGCAACTTCTTAGGACCATTCACTCCATGAAACTGTGGGAGGCAGGGCTCAGACATCTATTTAGTAACAAGCTCTCTGGGTGATTCTGATGCCTGCTCAACTGTGAGGCCCACTTCTGTAAGTAGCCTCTTGATTAAGGTCTCCTCATTTAAAGCATTTGGGGTGAATTCATTTCCTGCTGGGACCCTGATGAATACCACCTCCATCTGGGGTAACTGACATCTGTTTCTTGTGTGTTTAGTGCTGGGCACACTAGAGCAGGGCAGGGGGTGGTTTTAACAACCTCAGTTCTAAAAGTAGATATAAAGCACATGTTCTAAACTGGCTCCCTGAGTTCCCCAGTGGGCTTATGTTCTGGTTGTCTGGAGTGGGAAACTTGCTTTAGAAGACACCATTTTTTTGGCCGCCTTCCCCTTCCTGTTTGATTTCACCATTCTCCTACTGGTCCCAGTGCTTCCTGTAGTCACTCTCCGTCCCCCATGCCCCTACCCTCACAAAGAAACTACTTGTGCTTGAATCTTTATCTCCGGGTCGGCTTTCGGGGGACCCCAACCAAGATGCCACCTAATTGACCACCCTGAAAAAATGGCCAGTGTGGATATGGGTAAGAGATTTTTTGATTCAGATTCAGATAACACTTGTGCTGTTACAGCCCTGAACTGATCGAGGAAGATTATCTTTGGAGTAATGTGGGTTAACAATGAAATTTATATCTGTTAAATCACTGTCTGCTCCCAGCTACTTGGTGAAGGAAAGCGCATGGCCCTGTTTGGGATTCACCTTGAATGTGTGTCTAACTTGGCTTGTTCTGGGTTGCTACCATAGTAACTGGAGTAATTAACCTGAATTTCACTCTCTTGCTCTCTCTACACCACCTCCCCTCTCCCCTACTCCAGTTCATTCTGGATTTGCTTTGAAGTATTTTAGTGAAGCAGTTAGAAAACCTTCATCTACCTTCATCTGCACATTGATGATACCCCTTTCCTGGTTTTATCAGCCTGCCAGTTTTTGTTGTCTGTACATCCATTTCTTTGGTGATAAAGCACATGCATGGTATAGCTCAGACATGTAAACAGCGTTCAGCAATTATAAAACACAGAGGTGACATCAGCTGGGGGCAGTGTTTGGGCTTCCTTTGTCAACTCAGAACATCTGTTTGGCTCATGGGGCACCTTAGTTTATTGCTGTCATTAGCTGTTAGTCAGAGGAACTGAGACCTGCACTTCCCACTGAGGTGCTGAATATTAAAAACACATTTCCTACCAAGGGCTCAGTCCTATTTCACTCCTATTTTTTTTTTTTTTAAAGTAAGTTCTTAATTTTTGTTCTAAGTGTGTGTTGTGTTGTAGAAGACATTCAAGAAATAAATGACTGGTCCTTTTTGAAGGACAATTATCACCAAAAAGAAAAATGATAAATTTAACAGGTTCCTGTGATAATCTATGCTGCATCCCTTTAGCCTTCCTGATTTTAGGAGTGCCAGCGTAGACAGTTCCCTGTCATTTGGTTGTCACACATCAAAGTTGTGCTGTGATATCTCTTTACTGTTTTCTTCAAAACTTCGGAAGCCTGCTTAGCCGTGTTCAGGCACAACTCAGATGTGTATGGGGTGTTAGCATCCCAGATGCAACCCCTGAGCAACAGGTTATCAGAGTTGGTGGACAAATGTTCTGCCTCTTTGTGTTCTGATGGGGCAATTCTGAGGCACATTCTAATGGCTCTTCAGAGGCTCTCAGAAGGAATTGAGCGCCAGTTGCCCATTGAGGTTGTCAGCCTGTCTTCTTTTATTCATATTTATTTATCTGTGGCTGACACTATTGATTGCAGTTCAGGTTTCATAGAAAGTAGCTTCCAAGATGGAGATAGTATGCTGGAAATTTACTGAAGAATGCCTTTGGGATCAACCACTGTAGAAGGGAAGGGAAGGAAGCAGGATCAGGCAGCAGTAGAAGTTGGGCTGGGATGCAGCAATTCGCCTCTGAAGGTGAGTCTGGCACCCCTTCTATCCTCACCCTGGATGAGCTCCTCAACTCTCATATTCAACAATTGTTTATGTAATTCTGATTTCTAATCCACGCTTCCAGCTCTTACCTCTTATTCAAGTGTCTGCTCCTTTACTCAGTAGAGGACCTGGCCATGTGATAGGTTGTTAGAAATAGAAATGAGTCAGACATTGTATCAGTCAGGGTTCTCCAGAGAAACAGAACCAATAGGCTATATAAACAGATTAAATAGAAAAAGATTTATGATGGAGTAGCTCACATGATTATGAAGGCTGAGAAATCCCACGAAATGCCATCTGCAAGCTGAAGGCTCAGGAAAGCTCATGGTATCGTTGTAGTTCAAGCCCTTAGGCCTGAGAACTGGGTGGCTAATGGGGTAAGTCCCAGTCAAGTCCAAAGGATCTAAAACCAGGGACACTGATGTCCAATGGCACCAGAAGATAGAATGACCCAGTTCAAGTAAAGAGAGTGAATTTGCCCTTCCTCCTTGTTTTTTTGGTCTTATCTGGACCCGCAGTGAATTAAATGATGCCCAACCACATTGGTGAGGGCAGACCTTCTTTACTCAGTCTACTGACTCAAATGCTAATCTCTTCTGGAAACACCATCACAGACAAACCCAGAAATAATGTCTTACTAGCTTTCTGGGCATTCCTTAGCTCAATCAAGTTGACAAACAGTTCTGACATGATCCCAGATCTAGAAGGAATTCAGCTTGAGGGGGTTGAAGAACGCAGAAAAAAGTCATTACAGTATACCCTGACAAGTTCTTGGAAATACGCGAATTAGAACAGGTTGGGGTGATGGGAATATTTTAAGCAGTGAGCCGAAATCACAGTGTGTAAGTTGTGGCATACATAATCGGAGACCAGACCTGAAGTGTTATAAGATTGAGCCTCAAAGGAGACAAATGTTGTTACAGTTTTAGCATCTTGGGACCTCGGAGGTCAGCTGGCCTCGGAGGTCAGCCAGACCTGAGGTCTGGCTCTTCTCCACAGAATTCTTGCAAGGTAATAATCTAATCTCTGCTTAGTTTCATTGCTGTATCTAGCGATTTTATGCTCTCTGACTGGGGAGTAGAGAGAGATGGGAGCACTTCCTTGTAACTTCACCCATTGACTCTGGTTTTACCTATGCATCTCTGCTTTTTCTTCCATACAACAGTCCTTCATATTTGAGCTGGCCCTTTGCATATTCCTCCCAAATGAAAAAGCCCTGGATTCTTTAGCTATTCATCAAATGACATCTAGCAGTCCTATAAATTCTTCCTCCTAAATATCTCTTGAGTCTGGTTTCTTCTCTTTACTTCCATAATCACTTAGCATGAAAATAGGACAAACGACCTTGTGGAAATTAGTATCAATGGCTCTATTTTTAATCTTCCTCTTCTCTGGCCTCGATAACTACAGCAGCCTTCTAGCTGGCTTCCTCACTGCCATTTTGCCCTTTCCACTTCGTTTTTACTGTTAGCAGAGCAGTCCTCTCCAAATGAAAATATGACCATGCCATATTCCTGTTTAAAACCATTCAGCAAATTCTCAGTGCCCTTCATAGAAACAATGAAAATCTTTAGCATACCCCTGAAGGTTTGCAATGTCTGGCTCTTTTCCGGTCACAGCTCCAGCGTTCCTCTTGGCAATTGACATGCTAACCGTTTAGAAAGTATTTTAACATCTTGATTATGACATGACTTCTCTGGTCCCAAGGCTTCATGTAGATGGGTCCCTCTGCCTAGAATCTGTTCCTCTTATCTACCTGAATAACTTCTGCTAATTTTTCAGGTCTGAGTTTTGGAGTAACTTCATCTGTCAAGCCTCCACTGAATGGCTACCCAACTCTTTAGGTTAGGGCTCTGTAGTATAACCAAACTTTCCTCCCTTCCCTTCCCCTTCCCCTCCCTTTCCCTTCCCTTCCCCTTCCCCTCTCTTCCCCTCTCTTCCCCTTTGCCACCCTTACCCTTCCCCTCCCCCTCCCTTTCCCTTCCCCTTCCCCTCCCTTTCCCTTCCCCTTCCCCTTCTCCTCCCTTTCCCTCCCCTTCCCTTCCCCTCCCCCTTCCCTTCCCCCTTCCACTCCCCCTTCTCCTCCCCTTCTCCTCCCCTTCCCCTCCCCTCCCCTTCCCCTCCCCTTCTCTTCCCCTTCCCCTCCCTTTCCCTTCCCTTCCGCTTCCCTCCCCCTCCCCTTCCCCTCCCCTTCCCCTCCCCCTTCCCTTCCCCCTTCCCTTCCGCTTCCCTCCCCCTTTCCCTTCCGCTTCCCTCCCCCTTCCCTTCCGCTTCCCTCCCCCCTTCCCTTCCCCTCTCTTCCCCTCCCTTCCCCTTCGCCACCCTTCCCCTTCCCCTCCCCCTCCCTTTCCCTTCCCCTCCCTTTCCCTTCCCCTCCCTTTCCCTTCCCCTTCCCCTTCCCTTCCCCTTCCCCTTCCCCTTCTCCTTCTCCTCCCTTCCCCTCCCCTCCCCTTCCCCTCCCCTTCTCTTCCCCTTCCCCTCTCCTTCTCTTCCCCTTCCCCCCCTTTCCCTTCCCTTCTTCTTCCCTCCCCCTCTCCTTCCCCCCCTCCCCCCTCCCCTTCCCCTCCCCTTCCCCTCCCCCTCCCCTCCCCTTCCCCTCCCCCTCCTCTCCCCCTTCCCCTCCCCTTCCCCTCCCCCTTCCCCTCCCCTTCCCCTCCCCCTTCCCTTCCCCCTTCCCTTCCGCTTCCCTTCCCCCTTCCCTTCCGCTTCCCTTCCCCCTTCCCTTCCGCTTCCCTCCCCCTTCCCTTCCGCTTCCCTCCCCCTTCCCCTCCGCTTCCCTCCCCCCTCCTCTCCCCTCCCCCTCCTCCCCTCCTCCTCCCCTCCCCTCCTCTTCCTCCCTCTCTCCTCCCCTTCTCTCCTCTCCCTCCTCTCCCTCCCTCTCTCCTCCCCTTCCCTCCTCTCTCTCCCCTCTCTCCCCTCCCTCCCTCTCTCCTCCCCTTCCCTCCCCTCCCCTTCCTCCCTCCTCCCCTTCCCTCCCCTCCCCTTCCTCCCTCTCTCCTCCCCCTCCCTCCCCTCCCCTTCCTCCCTCTCTCCCTCCCTCCCTCCCTTCCTCTCTCTCTCTTTTTCTCTCTCTCTCTCCTTCCCTCCCTCCCTCCCTCCTTCCTTCCTTCTCTTTCTTTCTCTTTCTTCCTCCCTTTCTCCCTCATTTCCTCCCTTCCCTGCATACAGTAAATTAGGCCCATTTTTATTATATAATAACTCAAAGTTATAAAACATCTTCACCATCACAAAGGCTCCCTCATATTTCCTTTAGTATATACTTCTCAAAAGCAACTGCTCTTCTGGGAGCTATCACCATAGATTCTTGCTGTCCTTTAAACCTAATATAACTGGCATCATACAGTATTCACATTTTGTGTCTGGCTCCTTGCACTCATCTATGTTGGTGCAGGTGGCAGTAGATTATTTTTTCCTTCATGTGTGTTATTCCACCCTATGATCCATTGTATGAATATGTCATATTATTGATCATTCTATGCTTGATGAACATTTCAGTTGTTTCCAATTGTTGGCTATTATGCATATTGCTGCCATGAGCATGAATGCATTTGTTTTTTTGCTGAACACATGCTATAAAGTCCATTCTCACACTGCTATAAAGAACTAACTGAGACTGGATAATTTACAAGGAAAGAGGTTTAATTGACTCACAGTTCCACAGGCTGTACAGGAGGCATGTCTGGGAGGCCTCAGGAAATGTACAATCATGGCAGAAGGTGGAGGGGAAGCAAGCATGGTCTTCACATGGCAGCAGGAGAGACAGAGTTAAGGGGGAAATGCTACACACTTGTGAGATCTTGCGTGAACTCATTTACTATCATGAGAACAGCAAGGGGAAAATCCAACACATGATCCAATCACCTCCCACCACGTCCCTTCCCCAACACTGGGGATTACAATTCAACATGAGAGTTGGTTGGAGACACAGAGCCAAACCATATCACATGCATTTTTTTCTTCTTACATTGTGATCGATTTTATTTATTTATTTTTTGAGGTGAAGTCTCGATCTGTGGCCCAGGCTGGAGTGCAGTGGTGCGATCTCTGCTCACTTCAAACTCCGCCTCCCGGGTTTATGCCGTTCTCCTGCCTCAATCTCTCGAGTAGCTGGGACTATGGGTGCCCACCACCATGCCCGGCTAATTTTTTATATTTTTAGTAGAGACGGGGTTTCACCGTGTTAGCCAGGATGGTCTCGATCTCCTGACCTTGTGATCTGCCCGCCTCAGTCTTCCAAAGCTCTGGGATTACGGGCGTGAGCCACCATGCTTGGCCTGATTTTAATTTTTGAAATACTTGCTGCCTCTTCCTTCTGGGTTCTTCCTCACTGGAATCATCCTTGCAGGAAGATTTTACTTTCTACTCAGTTGTCACAGGAGCTGGCCTTGTGACTTGCTTTGTCCAACGAAATGTGATAGAAGGAATGTATGTCACTTTTTATTAGATTAAGAGCCATTGCATGGTTCTGCTACTGTGATTTTCCCTCTGACACGAGATTAGCATACAGGCTGACATACAGAAGAATGAAACTGGATCCATATCTGTCACCACATGCAAAAATCAACTCAAAACGGATTAAAGACTTAAATATAAGACCTGAAACTATGAAAAGACTAGAAGAAAACTCAGGGAAAGCTCTCTTCTTGGACATTGGTCTAGACAAAGAATTTATGACGAAGACCTCAAAAGCACAGACAATAAAACCAAAAATAGACAAATGTGACTAAACTAAAGAACTTCTGCACAGCAAAAGAAATAATAAACAGAGTGAAGAGACAACCTGTTGAATGAGAGAAAATGTTTATAAACTATTCACCCAATGGGAGAAACTAATATCCCCAATATGCAAGAAACAGAAGAAAACCAAATAATCCCATTAAAAAGCAGGTAAAGGACATGAGTAGACTTTCTCAAAAGAAGACATACAAATGGCCAAGTAGAAGAAAAGATGCTTGACATTACTAATCATCAGGAAAATGCAAATTAAAACCACAATGAGATATCATCTTATTCTAGCCAGAATGGTTATTATTACAAAGACAAAAAATAACATGTTGGTGAGGATTCAGAGAAAAGGGAACGCTTATGCAATGTTGGTGGGAATGTAAACTAGTATAGCCATTGTGAAAAGCACAATGGAGATTTCTTGAAAAAGTAAACATAGAACTACCATTCGATTCAGCAATCCCAGTCCTGGATATCTACCCAAAGGAAAAGAAATCAATATATCAAAGGGATACCTGCACTCATGTATTTATTGCAGCAGTATTCACAATAGCAAAGACATGAAGTCACCCTAAGTGTTTATCAATGGATGAATGGATAAAGAAAATATGGTATATACACACAATGGAATTCTATTTGGCCATAAAAAAGAATGAAATTATGTCATTTGTAGCAACATGGATGAAACCAGGGGCCATTATCTTAAGCAAACTAAGTCAGGCATGAAAAGACAAATATTGCATGTTCTCACTTATATGTGGAGCAAAAAAATTGATTACATGGAGGTAGAGACTGGAAAGATGGAAAACAGAGACTGGACAGGTGAGTTGGGGGATGGAGGAGGATGAAGAGAACTGGGTTAAAAGGTACAATCATACAGTAAGATAGAAGGAATAAATTCATTGTTTGACAGCAGAGTAGAGTGACTATACTTAAAAAAATGTATAGTACTCAGGTGATAGACACTGTGAATACCTTGACTTGACCACTATACCTTATATACATGAAACAAAACTTCTCATGTACTCCTTAAATTTGTACAAATAAAAAATAAACAACAGCAAGAATTAATAAAACAGGTTGGCATAGAGGCTGGTCCTCCATTCTGGGTCCTAGGATGAAGAACAGATGGAAAGAGCCACAGCTGAGTCACAGTGGGCAACAGTGGGATGAGAACTAAATATTTATGGTTACAAGCAATTAGAATCTGGAATGTTTTGTAATTTCCATAAAACTTTGTCTAAGTTGACTGATCCGTTGCCTTTCCTTGTATTCTCATAGCTCTTTATAATTCCTATCATAAAATGGCACAAATTCTAATGAAGTATCGTTTAACTTGCTCTCCACTTGACCCCTTTCTACCACACTCCAACCTGTAAGGGTGGAGACTGTACATGTCTTGGTCATTGTTGTAAATCTAGCAGCCAGTACTTTGATGAATGAGTGGTAGGTTTTCAACACATACTCATTCAACGGAATGACTTTTAACATTTTATTGATGGGAGAATCAATTTTCTTAGGTGTCCTTGCTCTACATAGTGGGTGGCCTGGAATGGAGCACCATTTCCCTTTGTCTTTAACTTTTGACAGTTTGATTATGTGTCTTGATGTGAATTTGGGGGGATTTATCTTATTTGGTGTCCTTTGTGTAGAGCACCATTTCCAAGTATGTTCTCCTTATTGAGGAGAAGATGATAGCTCTAATCTCCCTTCCTAAGGACAGGCTACTCCTAAATATATGGCTTAGGTGGCATTAGTCTTTGATAGTGACATCTCACTGTTGGTCCATGTTGACTTCATTGTAGACTCAGACTCTGGAATGTCTCCTTGTAGTGCTACTGCTCAGCCAGTTTTCTCACCCTGGTTTGGGGCAGGGTTACCCCGGTGTATTTATTTATCACCATTTCCCTCTGTCAATATGCCTGCTCTCACGCCTTTCTCTGGAGTTTGAGTTTACTTGTTTGTTAATTTATTTTAACCATGCCTTCCTCACTGCTTTCTCATTTTCCGTATCTGGTTGTTCTATCTCAGCCTGTCCTCCAGAAACCCCAAAATACTCCATTTCAAATCTTATCACAGACCTCTGTCCACTTCTGATTGACATGGGCATTTATCAGCTTCCAGCAAATTGAACTTCATTGTGCTGCAGTGTACAGGTGTCAGAGTGAGAAATAGCTTGGTCAAAAATTAGCACTTGCAATTTCGAGCAGAAGACAGTGTAACTTTTGATTTAGGGATCGTATTTGAGATTCTGTATTTTCTTATTGATTTGCAGATGTTCTTTACATATTCTGGGTATTCATTCTTGGTTGGCTATGTGCATTATAAACAGCTTTTTCTACTTTGGTCCTTTCACTTTGTTTATAGTATCTTTTTTGTTTTTTTGCTACATAAAGTTTTAATTTTGATTTGTCAACCTTTATGGTTGACAATTTTATGATTTGTGTTTGTTATCTTTTGTTTAAGAAATTCTTCCCATCCATGAGTTCAAAAAAAGTGTACACTTTCTTCTAAAAATATATATTTTAATTTTTAATTGATAGATAATTTTACGTATTTATTGGGTGAAATGTGATGTTTCAATACATGTATATATGACGTAATTAGCAAATTTTGGGGTAATTAGCATATCCATCACCTCAGACATTTATAATATCATTTCTTTGTGGTGGTAATATTCAAAATCCCCTATCTATTTTGAGATATTCCATACCTTTTTATTGACTATAGTCACCCTACTATGCAATAGGATGGCATAACTTACCCGTCTTTTATAATTGTAAGTTTGTACACATTGACCAACCTCTCTCCATAACCTGCGCCCCTCACCCCCACCCCAGTGTCTGGTAACCACTGTTCTGTTCATTACTTCTACAAGATCAACTTTTTAAAATATTTGGCATATGTAAAAGTTTTTTCACATTTAGGTCTCTAATACATCTTCATTTAAAAAATTTTATGTGGCATAAGGCAAGGGTGTAATTTTAATTTTACTCTTTTCCTTACAGAAATAAAATTATTCCCAAACTTTGAATTGCTATATGGATATATAATGCTCTTATGTACTTCATTCATACTCATATGTTCCCTATTCTGCTGCAAAAAACTACGGTTTTATTCTTGTATCAAGAATATACTGCCTCACTATATCTTAATAATATCTTTCCTATCTTTACATGTGAATCCCTTTTGCTTGTTTTTCTTTTTAAAAGCTGTGTTTGCTGTTCTTGGATTTTTACTCTTACGTGAAAATTTTAATATTTACACAAGTTCCATGAAAAGTCCTATTTGGATTTTGACTAGAATCACGTGGAACTTATAAATTAATGTGTAGAGAATTGGCATTCTTATAAATCTTCCTTCCTATCCATATTATAATTTGCCATTTATTCAGATCTCCAAAAAGTGTTTCAAGTGCTTTGTAATTTTCTCTATAAAATGTCACACTTTGTTTTCTTAGATTTATTCTCAGTTGTTTTATGTTTTTTGACAGAAGTGAATACTGTTTTTAAATCCTGTATATATTTCCTAATTGGTGATATTTGGTGTATAAAAATAACCACTGGAATATTTATAACTTTGAACTTAAGCAATTGAATGAAAATATGTATTCTAATCATTTTTAGATTCTCTGGGATTTCAGGGTAGCAATCATATTCTAGGCAGATAATGATAACTTTGCGTTTTGCTTTTCCAATCTTTACGCCATGTATTGTTTTTTTGGTCCATTGAATTGACTAGGATCTTCAGAAGATCAGAAAGTGTAGTAGTACATTTGTGTTTTGTTTCTAATTTTAATGGAAATTCTTTTGAAGTTTAACCATGAAGTCTTATTTTTACTATAGCTTTTATTATGCTTTTAGATACTATTTCTCTTTTGCTAAAATTGGAGGATTGGCTGTTAAATTTTATGGAATAATTTTCTGCAACCATTTAGATTATCATATGTCTTTATATTTTAATATGCCTATATAGTGCATCACATTTTCAAAATTTTTAAAAATCATTTTAAATTCCTAGCATAAATTCTACTTGGCTATATTTTATAATTTTTAGAAAAATTGGATTCAGTGGACTTTTTGTTTAGAATATTCATATTAAAATTTATAAATAAATTTATTTTTTTCTTATACTATCTGTAGAAGTTTGTATTATCACTCACAATTATTTAATTATATCTTCCCTGTGAAAGGATTACATATTCTCAGTGTGACATATAATGCCTCCTGGTGGCTGGGGTATACTTCATGCTCCTTTGCTGAGTTTGACAGTAGAATCTACTTGACCCAATGTGTGTGTTCATTCCTTTGTGTCAATCTCATATTTTTTGTTTTTTTGTTTTTTGTTTTTTGAGACAGGGATTCACTCTGTCACCCAGGCTAGCTGGGGCTAAAGGTGCACACCACCATACCTGGCCAATTATTATTATTATTTTTTGTAGAGAAGGGGTCTTGTTTCTTCCAAGCAGAGAGTTTAGGGAGCAATACAGTTATTCTGCTAACTCTCTGGGTCTTTTTCTCTTTCACAAGAGCAGACATGTTCCACATAAGGAATATTCCTTCAGTTTGGGCCCTTGAATGTGGAAACACATGGGACAGGGCTGAGCTTGGAGCACAACCTCAGCTGATCCGCAGCCCACATGGAATAGGAATGAAGAATAAATCTTTGTTTTTTGTAAGCCCCTGAGATTTTGGGTTATCACTAAAGTAAAGCTGACTAATGAGTTATCCATACCTGCTTTAAGAATCAAGGTTAATGTAGCTTCATAAAATCATTCTTCTTCCCTGAAAGAATTTATATAATACAGAAATAGTCTGTTTTCTTAAAGTTTGGTAAAATATGATTATAAAACTCTCTGAACCTAGTGCATTTTTTTAGGTGGAGAAGAATTTCATCAAATGATTCAGATTTAAAAATAGGTATTGGCCTATTCAGGTTTCCTATTTTTTTTCCCTTGCATCAATTTTGGTAATTTATATTTTTGTAGAAAAACTCCTCCTGTATCTATGTCTTCTGTCAACAAAAACCTGTTTGTGATAATTTTTATGATATAAACAAAATTTAGCTGTATTTTATGATCTAATGAGAATATTATTTGTGCCTTATTTCTTTTTCTTAATGTTATAATAAGTTTGTGTACATAATCAGTACTTTCAGAGAACAAGCCTTCTTATGTCAGAAATTTTTGTTGTTTGGTCAAAACCATTTTATCAAAACTTCTACTTTTTCATATTTCATTAATTGATACTCTTTAATTCTTTTTTCTAGTTTTTGGAGTTTTCTTCCTCGTTTTAAAGAGGAATGCATAGTTCATTTATTCTCCGTATTTCTTATATTAGCATTGTAAACTTGGTTGCCTATAGCAAAGACCTGAAATGGCTTAAATAGATGAAAGTTAATTTTTTTATACTTGAAAATTTAGAGGGCAGGCAGTACAGAGCTGGTAGGATAACTGTACTTTGCGGAAGTCTTAAGGACCCGGGATCCTTCCACTTTCTTGTTTATGGGGTATTGCTCTTGTCTACCAGCTTCAAGATAATTTATCTCTATGCTTATGCTTCAGCCAGCATGAAGGAGGAAAGGGATAAGAAGGGCTTCCCTCCCTAGAAGATATGATCTGGAGGTTACATGCCTCATTTCTGCTTGTATCCCATTTGTAAGAACAGTCCTACAGCCATATAAAAGAGACTGGCAATTTAGCTTTTATTCTGAGAAGTCATATGTCCAGCTAAAAATTAAGGGTTCTCTTACTATGGGAGCAAGGATACTGGATACTGGATAAGGGGTATAGTGTCTGCCACAGTTCACCCCTTTGGTATCCAAACATCCATGTGTACCTATCTTCTCAACCATTCCTGTGCCGAAGGAGACACTCTAAAATTCCTTGTAGTTATTAAATCCAATTTGAAATCTAGCATAACTGCATAATGTACAGTTTTCTCCATCAGGTCTAGATGTAGCTCCTCATGGTACAGTGGCTTAAAATGTAAAAGGTAAGTTATCTGCCTATCATATGCCCAATATACAATGACAAAACAGGAGCAAGAAAGCAACAATAACAAATCCCTTTTGGATAGAGAAGAAAGTGAATACACAACTGCCAGTGCTAACGGCAATCAAACGCCATTGCCCATCCAGTGGCCTCTGATTCTCCTCTTTGGAAGAACTCTTTAGATCACTATCCTTTGTGTTTCCTGGTGGTATCTTTTTGTCTGTTCTTTCTTGTGCATTATGCTTCCTGGTCGCGTGTGGGATGGGCCATGCAGAGTGGGTTCTCCTTGTGAATTGAAAAGCTTTTGTAGTCTACTTTTTGCTGGTCCATGTCAAGTCAATTCTTTGTCAAATATTGACAATTAGCTCTCTTGTTTAGAAATAGATTCTTCAGTCTGAAGATTCTTGTGTTACTCTTTAAATTTGCTTTGTGCCTTGCTGATTGCCCTGTCTCTCAACTTAGTGGCAGCTAACTAGTGCATCCAAAACAAAAACTTGTGTGGGAAAGATACTTCTATTAATTGAATCCTTTCCTCCAGCTGGCTACAATTTTCTGGCAGGAGCATCTTTTAAAAGAAGGTGTTGATAATGTCATGGGGCCATGGTATGACTACCTGCTAAGTCTGGTACTACAGAGCCATCATTCTTAATAGCTGCATTTTGGGGATGTAGAAGCAATTGGCCTTTTCCACTCTGAAAAGCCCCAAATGACCAGACTCCTGGTTAACTTAGATTGTGAACCACAGGCAGAGAGAGCTTTAGTGCTGTATTTTCTTCCATCTCTGTTAGCACACTGGCTAGCTTTTTTTTTTTAAACAGTTTTTTAAAATTTATTTTTTTAAATTGACAAATTGTATGTGTTTATGGTATACAATATGAAGTTTTGATATATGTATACATTGTGGAATGACTAGATCAAGCCAATTAACGTAGGCATTTTTTCGCACACTTAGCAATTTTTTGTGTGTGCTGAGAACATTTAAAATCAGTAATTTTCAAATATACAATACATGGTTATTGATTATAATCACCATGTTGCACAATAGATCTGTTGAACTTATTCCTGCTTTCTAACTGAAAATTTGCATCCTTTGATCAACATCTCCCCAGTCCTGGCCACTGAGCCCCTGGTATCTACATTCTACTCTGTGCTTCTGAGTTTGACTTTTTTAGATTCCACATATAAGTGACATTATGTAATACTTGTCTTTCTGTGCCTAGATTATTTCACTTAGCATAATATCCTCTACGTTCTTGAGTTTATATCTCTTCTTTTGGATTTTGCTAAGAGCCACAAAAACCAGTCATACAGACCAACATTCTCTATATATTACATATATAGCTTGGTGAAAAGGTAATTGTGGTTTTCACCATTACTTTTGCTTGCCCCAAGCACCAAGGGAAATGTTGTTCAAAGGATACATATTCTCGTAGCACTATAGCCTCTGAACATATGTTCTGTCTTCCAAGGTAAAACATTGTGGTTTTGCCAAATGTTTTGTCGCTGCATAACAAGGATTATCAACTTTCCAACCTGCTGTATCTGAGTCAACACTGCTTTTCACACAGTCAGTGTTCTAATGAGACGCCCATTTGTCTTTCTTATGTTCAGCACTCTACTTTAAGACACCAAAATAGATGTATATGTGTTCAACAGCAATAGTGGATTTCACAAGATAAATGTTTGCTTCTCATGTGAGATACTAGAGGTAGACAGTCCAGGCCTGCTAGGAGAAGTTTGGGCTGTATGAAATCTTGAAGGATCTAGGGCCTTTCGGTCTTTTTGCTCCACCATCGTTAAGGTGTTCCCCTTGCCTTATTACCCTAGGAGCACTGCCAACTACAGTGCTCAATGTCTCCTTGTTTGCCTGGGACTTTCCTGATTTTAACACTGAAAGTCCCATGTCCTTGGAGACCCTTCAGTGCTGGGCAAAATGGGATGGTTTGTCACTATTCCGTTTCCACCCCAGCTGGTCATGGTGCAATATAATTCTGATGCTACCACCTAGAGTTAGCCTCAGATCCCACAAGTTAAGGTCTCAGTCTTGTACTAGACTGCTTTCACTTCAGATACCAGGCACAATTGGGGGCCCCAGGCTGTCTGCACTTCTAATCAACTGGTTACCCGTCTGGGAGTCCCCCTGCCCTAGGTTTGATAATTTGTTAGAATGATTCACAGAATTCACTGAAAGAGCTACATTTATGATTACAGTTTTATCACAAAGTATACACATAGAGAAATCTAGAAGGGTCCCCAATGCAGCACTTCCATGCCCTCTGCCTGTGGAGTTAGAGTATGTCACCTGCCCAACTTACCGGTGAGTGCACCAGTCAGGCACCTCCTCTTACTTTTGGTGTCTACAGTTTTCACTGGGGTTTCATTGTGTAAGCATGATTGATTAATCCATTGGCCATTAGAAGTGATTGTATTCTAACTCAATCTCCATCCCTCCTTTCCCTCTCCAGAGGATGGGTGACTGAAAATTCCAGCCCTCTAATTACATATTGGATCTTCCTAGTGACCAGCCCCCATCCTGAATCTATCCAGGATTCTACCACAAATCACTTCATTAGTGTAACAGAGACACTCCTATCTCCCAGGAAATTCCCAGAGTTTTTTAAGCTCCGTGATAGGAAGGAGGGACAAAAACTAGACAAATTGTTTATTATGCCATAGTCAATCTGCTGACATCATGTCTGTGTTCCAATCAGCAGGACAGTGAAAACTGCCAATAAGGCAATTTGAAGACATAATCAGAAAGCTGCGCATGTAACTTCTGTTTCAGCTCCTTGGCCAGAGCTTCAACACTGGCCATGCCAACTACAAGAGAGGCTAGAAAATGTGGTCTTTATTGTGAGCAGCCATGTATGTAGCTAAAAAGCAGAGGTTTTATTATTATAGAAAAGAGGGAGAATAGATATTGATGTACAGTTACCAGTCTAAGCCATGTTTATTTGGTAATGTAAGGCAGTACATTTTCTTTGATGTCTTGCTTCAGCTCTATCCTACAAGATTGGCATGCAGTATTTTCATTGCTTCTCAGTTTGAAATACAGAGTATATTGAATGCATATTGCTTTTGCAGCACTGTAAAATCTAAAAATGATTAAGTCCAAACTATTATAAATTGGGGACTGTCTGAATTTTGTAATTTCTCTTGTGATTTCCTCTGTATACCATGGATCACTTAAGAGTGCTTTTTAACTCACCAAACAATATTTTCCATTTAAGTAAGCATTTTCTTGATTTCCAATTTAGTTCTGTTGTCATGATATAATGTGGCTATATGATATCAATTCTTTGAAATTTATTGTCTTTATGACCTACTACATGACCAGTCTTTGTAAGTTTTCAATGCACGCTAAAGAAAGAATATAGTCTGTATTGACTGATGGCAGTTTATGAACCCTCATCACTATTCTGGACAAAAGTTTGAATCTGTATCTTTTTCTTTAACAGTAGAATCATACTGTATATATTATCTTTCAGATTTTTATTTTAAGTATGTAATAATGTATTTTAAAAATATTTCCATGTGACTTGGAACTACATGTGGCTTGGAGCACATCTTTATTTATCAGGATAAACTCCAGTGGGAGATTATCCTTCAATGGTATGCTTTTTAAAAAGGTTTCCTCTAAATTATTGCCATGATTATCAATTCATCCTCCTGCCCCCAACCCCTGAGAAGGGTTAAACTAATTTTTGCTCCCTTCAGTCCTATAGAATGTTGCCCATTTCTTATATCCTCTCAAGCATTATTATGTATCATCATATTTTTTATCTTTGCCGGTGGTCAAGCTGCTTCCTTTTGCTGATGAGATGGAAGCTTGGATATATACAGCAGCAGGCAAAATAAAGCAGAGTGAGCTCCAGGAGTGGATCGTGCCTCTCATTTACTGCCCAGGACAGAGTGGGGAAAAGTGAAAAAATCCAGCTGTGCCTTTCTCTTTTACATTCAGAATTGTGAGTTCCAAGATTTTTTTTACCCTGCCCAGCACCAACTTGGCTGATATTTTGTGAGTGTTAAGTCCTTCTCCCAAGGGCTGAATCAAACCTGCCAATACCTGTGCCTCATGTAGAACATAGAGCCTGACAATTTTTTTTTTTAAGCCAAATGTGTTTTCTTAGCTGGAAGCAGGAGGAAAATTGAGATTCTCTTTCCCTGGCTGTATAGCTCAGCTAGGTCCTAGTAGCTCTGATTTCTGCCAAGATGTTTTTAGGATTTCCTTTCAGAAGCTGGCAGCACTGGGGCCACCCACCTATCCTGGGATGCCAAGAGATGTACCTACTTGAACAAAGAAAGCAAAATTACAACTGAGCTTTTCTAAAATTTATTATTTATTTAATTTTTAAAACTGACACATAATAATTGTACATATTTATGGGACACATAGTGATGTTTTGATACATACAACATACAGTGATCAGATCAGGGTAATCAACATATAAATAATCTCTCAAACATTTATGATTTCTTTGTGTTGGGAACATTCAGTATCCTCCTCCTAAGCTATTTGGAAGTATGTAACAGATGATTGTTAACTGTATAATCCTACAGGGCTATAGAACACTGGAACTAGAACTTATTCCTCCTATCTATCTGTAATTTTTTATCCTTTAACAAGTCTCTTCCACCCCTTTCTCCCACACTTCCCTTCTGATTCCAGTTGTAGCCTCACAACTACTCTGTGAGTAAAGAATGACGATTGCTCCCCTTTTAAAAATGAGGACACTGAGGGTTTAAAAAGCTAGGGAACTTATGTTGGTTTGCACAGCTAGAAAGAGGCCTTCCCTGACCCCTTGACGAGGTAAACTGCAATTCCCTCACTTGCTAGCCACAGTGTTTTATTTTCTTAACATCACTAATCACAATGTGTAATTATTGCCTTATTTATTTGTTAGCTACTGTGGTAGACAGCCTCCTCACTTCTCAGTAGTCATGCCATTTTGTAGTCTCCTTCCATATTGAGTCATGCTGGTCTGTGTGACTAATAGAGTGTAGCTGAGATGGTGATGTTTGATTTCCAGTGCTAAGTTATAAAGGGCATTGCAGCTCTGCTTTGCTTAAGGAAGCCTGCTGCCATGCCATGGGGATGCTCAAATATCCCGTGGAGAAGCCCACATTAGCAGTAACTGGGTCTCCTACTAACCTCCAGCATCAACTTGTGGACCATATGAATAAGCCACCTTGGAAGTGGATTCACCAGCCTCATCAAGCCGTCAGATCACTATAGCCCCAGGTGGCTCCACCTGCAACCTCATGAGAGACTCCAAGCCAGAACTGCCTAGCCAAGCTACTCCTGAGTTCCTGACCAACTGGTGATCCCATTTGAGATATGAAATTAAAAATGTCAGAGATAACAAATGTGTGTTGTTGTTTGAAACAAGTATTGCATAATTTTCTATACAACAGTAGATAGTTAAGATACTCGCTCATCTGTTTCCACGGACAGACTGTAAACTCTGTGAAGGCAGAGCCCCTGTCTCTCTCACCACTCCAACACCTAGAATAATGACAAACACACAGCAGCAACTTAGCAAATATTTAGTGAATAAATGAAACACTCAAAGTAGTAGTGAGAGGATTAGAATCTTGATGCTCCCATCTCACCTTCTAGCCTTTTCCCACAATACTGTATTGCCTCTCTTCCCTTGCAGAGTGGAGCCACATAGCCACCTGGGGGTGGGGGTGGGGTGGGCTTTTTCCTGTTGCCTACATAGCAATTCATAGTTAATTAAACTGTTGAATAAACAGAATAAGGGAGGATTTAAAAGTAATGAGCTGACAGCCCAGTGTGCATTATGCTGGGCTGAGAAGAGAATTTAATTTGGGGAAGAATTATGCACAGGCGAAAGGGCAGTCCATTAAAACAAAGCAACTGTTAGGAAAGAGATAAAATAAAAATAGGTTCTGTATCCTGTGAAATAAATAGCAAAACCACACACATTTGGGACACTTTGGAATCCTCAGAGCTGGGATCTCATGCAGAGTGGGACAGGGAAACATTGGGTAATGCAGGCAGGAGGGCAGAAGTGGTTTCCTTCAGTTCTCCTGTGTGCGTTGCAGGAGGTGTCTTGCTGGAGCATAGTTCTTGTCCTAGGATTTTTGTGCTCACAACCCACTTGGAGCTTCCCAAGAGCAGCCTCGAATGTTTGATCCAAGGATTCAAGGACTAACATTCTATTGGCAGGTGCAAGGAACATGAGTAGATAAGGAGAGGTAATTCAGGGAAAGAAAGGCAGCAAATAACGAACACTTAATCCAGCTACCACAGTGGGCAACTGGAGCTTAATCCCATGGGGGAAAACTTGGAGAGACCTTTTAAAACATACATCTCAGATTTATCCCAGATAAAGGGTGAGAGAGCTGAGGTACTTATACTCCCATATCCATCAATCATTAGTTGAGGGTTGCTCTATGGGCCAGGTAGGTGAGTGATATGGTTTGGCTGTGTCCCCACCCAAATCTCAGCCTGAATTGTAGCTCCCATAATGCCCATGTGTTGTGGGAGGGACCTGGTGGGATATAATTGAATCATAAGGGCAGTTCCCCCCATACTATTCTCAGGGTAGTGAATAAGTCTCATATCTGGTGGTTTTATAAGGGATTTACCCTTTTGCTTGGTTTTCATTCTCTCTTGTCTGCTGCCATGTAAGACATGCCTTTTGCCTCCTTCCATGATTGTGAGGCCTCCTCAGTCATGTGAAACTGTGATTCAGTTAAACCTCCTTTTTGTTACAAATTACCTAGTCTTGGGTATGTCTACTAGCAGCATGAAAATCGACTAATACAGTGAGCAAAGTGGCATACCCTGCAGGCAGGCCTCTGATAAAGATGCAGGTGTGTCCCCTGTTGTGCACAAAATGATAAGGGGATCTGGAGGATTATGGGCAAAGTATTGAAAAATTATATTCCACCATCCCAATTCCTCAAGAACTCTACAAATTTGGCTCCTGGACCCCCAGATTCCAAATACCCAAGAGGTCCTCTTTGACTTCTTATTACACACCTCTGTCCCAATATAAAAGTCCGTTCCCAAGTTCTGGCATTTCTCCATCATCTTTCACAAGCTGTTTATTCTCATTATCTTAATTCATTTACCTAGATTATTCATTCACTCTGCCAATAATATTTGCTGCCCTCTCAGCTAGGTGCTATATTTGATTCACAAAGTGAGCAAACACAGATGTGGAGGTCACAGACTGGCCTTTAGAATCCATGTTAAGATGTTCACAGAAGAAACAGCTTGTAGTGCAGGACTACCCCAGACTCCTCAACTGTGCAAAGCACCCCATTATGGCAAGTGCTGGGGGGAAGAGTTTGTAACAGGCTGATCTAATCTCATCTTGGGGTGTCCAAGAAAATTTCTCCAAAGAAATGGTGTTTAACAGATAAAGAAAATTATCCTGATTCTGATGAAAAATTATGTAATTGGTTATTTAATATCTGCCACATCTTACTGAAAGCTCCATGAGAGTGCGGATCATGCCTATCTTAAAGAAAAAAATAAAAATACAGAGATGTTGGGAGGCCAAGGCAGGCAGATTGCCTGAGCTCAGGAGTTCGAGACCAGCTTGGGCAACATGGCAAAAACCCCTTTCTACTAAAAAACAAAACAAAAAATACAAAAAATTAGCCAGCCATGGTGGTGCACACTTGTAGTCCCAGCTACTTGGGAGACTGAGGCATGAGAATTGCATGAACCTGGGAGGCGGAGGTTTCAGTGAGCCGAGATCATGCCCCTACACTCCAGCCTGGGCGACAGAGTGAGACTCCGTCTCCAAAAACAAAAACGACAGTAAAAACAAAGATGAATCTGTAAATTTAGCATTTTATTTGGGAATCACAGTTGCAATTCAGGGCATGCGTACAGACAGGGGGTCTTTGGTATGTCTGAGGAAAAAAGGAAATGTTAGGGGTTGTATTAGAAAAGGAAATGTTACATATTATCTTGAAAGGCAAGGTAATTGGCACTAGAGAAAGTTTGAGAGCTGGCAAGCTCTGACTGGTGAGTGATGGTAGTAGGTAAAACTAGTCTCAGACTCACAGCAGGTCATTTCAGCAGATACTAGGTGAAACTGGTCTTAGGGTTACAGCAGGTCATTTCAGCAGCTGGGCTTGTGGAAAATTCTATTTCTTGGAGCAGGTGCTATGTACCCCAAGTCCTTTTCCTACCTGGCCTCTCTACTCTGATTTAGTTGGCTATGACAAGAATGACCCAATTCATATAGTCAACTTTGACATTTCCTCCTTTTGATCAAGATCTTTTTATAAAAGCATTGCTTATGAACCATCTTGAACTTAGGCTTAATTGTTTCTCAGTGCCAGGATGCACTTTTCCTGGCTATCTCTGTCCCACATTGGGGCAAAGGCATGGGGGCTATGTAAGAGACCTGGGTCACATTTGAGCAATAAAGAGGACAGAAGAAAAAATTTTGTCTTAAGGCAGGTTTGTCTGGAGTGTCCCAAGGAAGCAGGGAAGGGGCTCAAAGGTCCTGAGTGTGGATGCCTCATGCCATAGTACCAGGGGCCAGAGATTTCCCTGAGGTGAATCAGCTTTGAGTCTCACTTCTGACACCATGTCAAACTCAAAAGTACATACAAAAAAATCTCTAAACTTAATGTTCTATTTGGGAATTACAGAATTGCAATTTGGGGCATTGATATAGACTGAGTGATCTTTAGTATGTCTGAGGAACAAAGGAAAGGTTGGAGGTTTTATTGGAAAGAGAAATGTTCCGTATTGTTTTGAAAGAAAGCTCGGGGGGCGGAGCAAGATGGCCGAATAGGAACAGCTCCAGTCTCCAACTCCCAGCGCGAGCGACACAGAAGACCGGTGATTTCTGCATTTTCAACTGAGGTACTGGGGTCATCTCACTAGGGAGTGCCGGACAATCGGTGCTGGTCAGCTGCTGCAGCCTGACCAGCGAGAGCTGAAGCAGGGCGAGGCATCGCCTCACCTGGAAGCGCAAGGGGGAAGGGGATCCGTTTTCCTAGCCAGGGGAACTGAGACACACAACACCTGGAAAATCGGGTAACTCCCACCCCAATACTGCGCTGTAAGCATACAGGCATTCCAGGAGAATATATCCCACACCTGGCCGGGAGGGTCCCACGCCCACGAAGCCTCCCTCACTGCTAACACAGCAGTCTGCCGCGATCTATCGGCAAGGCAGCAGCGAGGCTGGGGGAGGGGCGCCCGCCATTGCTGAGGCTTAAGTAGGTAAACAAAGCCGCTGGGAAGCTCGAACTGGGTGGAGCTCACAGCAGCTCAAGGAAGCCTGCCTGTCTCTGTAGTCTCCACCTCTGGGGACAGCGCACAGCTGAAGACCAACAGGGGAAGTAGCGGGAGCCGGTGCAGACGCGAACGACTCTGTCTGACAGCTTTGGGGAGAGCCGCGGATCTCCCAACACGGAGGTTGAGATCTGAGAACGGACAGACTGCCTGCTCAGGTGTGTCCCTGACCCCTGAGTAGCCTAGCTGGGAGAAATCCCCCACTAGGGGCAGTCTGACACCCCACACCTCACAGGGTGGAGTACACCCCTGAGAGGACACTTCCAAAGGAAGAATCAGACAGGTACACTCGCTGTTCAGCAATATTCTATCTTCGGCAACCTCTGCTGCTGATACCCAGGCAAACAGGGTCTGGAGTGGACCTCAAGCAATCTCCAACAGACCAACAGAGAGTCCTTCTGACTGTCAGAAGGAAAACTATCAAACAGGAAGGATACCTATACCAAAACCCCATCAGTTCGTCACCACCATCAAAGACCAGAGACAGATAAAACCACAAAGATGGGGAAGAAGCAGGGCAGAAAAGCTGGAAATTCAAAAAAAAAGAGCGCATCTCCCCCTGCAAAGGAGCGCAGCCCATCACCAGCAACGGATCAAAGCTGGTCAGAGAATGACTTGGACGAGAGGAGCGAAGAAGGCTTCAGTCCATCAAACTTACCAGAGCTAAAGGAGGAATTACGTACCCAGCGCAAAGAAACTAAAAATCTTGAAAAAAGAGTGGAAGAATTGACAGCTAGACTCATTAATGCAGAGAAGATCATAAACGAAATGACAGAGATGAAAACCATGACACGAGAAATACGTGACAAATGCACAAGCTTCAGTAACCGACTCGATCAACTGGAAGAAAGAGTATCAGCGATTGAAGATCAAATGAATGAAATGAAGCGAGAAGAGAAACCAAAAGAAAAAAGAAGAAAAAGAAATGAGCAAAGCCTGCAAGAAGTATGGGATTACGTAAAAAGACCAAATCTACGTCTGATTGGGGTGCCTGAAAGTGAGGGGGAAAATGGAACCAAGTTGGAAAACACTCTTCAGGATATCATCCAGGAGAACTTCCCCAACCTAGTAGGGCAGGCCAACATTCAAATTCAGGAAATACAGAGAACACCACAAAGATACTCCTCCAGAAGAGCAACTCCAAGACACATAATTGCCAGATTCACCAAAGTTGAA
Organism: Rhinopithecus roxellana; assembly: GCF_007565055.1. Taxonomy (NCBI): domain Eukaryota; kingdom Metazoa; phylum Chordata; class Mammalia; order Primates; family Cercopithecidae; genus Rhinopithecus; species Rhinopithecus roxellana. The sequence goes on from NC_044561.1 coordinate 115,188,876, forward strand.
ATGAAGGAAAAAATCTTAAGGGCAGCCAGAGAGAAAGGTCGGGTCACCCACAAAGGGAAGCCCATCAGACTCACAGCAGATCTCTCGGCAGAAACTCTACAAGCCAGAAGAGAGTGGGGGCCAATATTCAACGTTCTTAAAGAAAAGAATTTTAAACCCAGAATTTCATATCCAGCCAAACTAAGTTTCATCAGTGAAGGAGAAATAAAATCCTTTACAGATAAGCAAATGCTTAGAGATTTTGTCACCACCAGGCCTGCCTTACAAGAGACCCTGAAGGAAGCCCTAAACATGGAAAGGAACAACCGGTACCAGCCATCGCAAAAACATGGCAAAATGTAAAGACCATCGAGGCTAGGAAGAAACTGCATCAACTAACGAGCAAAATAACCAGTTAATATCATAATGGCAGGATCAAGTTCACACATAACAATATTAACCTTAAATGTTAATGGACTAAATGCTCCAATTAAAAGACACAGACTGGCAAACTGGATAAAGAGTCAAGACCCATCAGTCTGCTGTATTCAGGAGACCCATCTCACATGCAGAGACATACATAGGCTCAAAATAAAGGGATGGAGGAAGATCTACCAAGCAAATGGAGAACAAAAAAAAGCAGGGGTTGCAATCCTAGTCTCTGATAAAACAGACTTTAAACCATCAAAGATCAAAAGAGACAAAGAAGGCCATTACATAATGGTAAAGGGATCAATTCAACAGGAAGAGCTAACTCTCCTAAATATATATGCACCCAATACAGGAGCACCCAGATTCATAAAGCAAGTCCTTAGAGACTTACAAAGAGACTTAGACTCCCATACAATAATAATGGGAGACTTCAACACTCCACTGTCAACATTAGACAGATCAACGAGACAGAAAGTTAACAAGGATATCCAGGAATTGAACTCATCTCTGCACCAAGCGGACCTAATAGACATCTATAGAACTCTCCACCCCAAATCAACAGAATATACATTCTTCTCAGCACCACATCGCACTTATTCCAAAATTGACCACATAATTGGAAGTAAAGAACTCCTCAGCAAATGTACAAGAACAGAAATTATAACAAACTGTCTCTCAGACCACAGTGCAATCAAACTAGAACTCAGGACTAAGAAACTCAATCAAAACCGCTCAACTACATGGAAACTGAACAACCTGCTCCTGAATGACTACTGGGTACATAACGAAATGAAAGCGGAAATAAAGATGTTCTTTGAAACCAATGAGAACAAAGATACAACATACCAGAATCTCTGGGACACATTTAAAGCAGTGTGTAGAGGGAAATTTATAGCACTAAATGCCCACAAGAGAAAACAGGAAAGATCTAAAATTGACACTCTAACATCACAATTAAAAGAACTAGAGAGGCAAGAGCAATCACATTCAAAAGCTAGCAGAAGGCAAGAAATAACTAAGATCAGAGCAGAACTGAAGGAGATAGAGACACAAAAAACCCTCCAAAAAATCAATGAATCCAGGAGTTGGTTTTTTGAAAAGATCAACAAAATTGACAGACCGCTAGCAAGGCTAATAAAGAAAAAAAGAGAGAGGAATCAAATCGATGCAATAAAAAATGATAAAGGGGATATCACCACTGACCCCACAGAAATACAAACTACCATCAGAGAATACTATAAACGCCTCTACGCAAATCAACTAGAAAATCTAGAAGAAATGGATAATTTCCTGGACACTTACACTCTCCCAAGGCTAAACCAGGAAGAAGTTGAATCCCTGAATAGACCAATAGCAGGCTCTGAAATTGAGGCAACAATTAATAGCCTACCCACCAAAAAAAGTCCAGGACCAGATGGATTCACAGCTGAATTCTACCAGAGGTACAAGGAGGAGCTGGTACCATTCCTTCTGAAACTATTCCAATCAATAGAAAAAGAGGGAATCCTCCCTAACTCATTTTATGAGGCCAACATCATCCTGATACCAAAGCCTGGCAGAGACACAACAAAAAAAGAGAATTTTAGACCAATATCCCTGATGAACATTGAGGCAAAAATCCTCAATAAAATACTGGCAAACCGGATTCAGCAGCACATCAAAAAGCTTATCCACCATGATCAAGTGGGCTTCATCCCTGGGATGCAAGGCTGGTTCAACATTCGCAAATCAATAAACGTAATCCAGCATATAAACAGAACCAAAGACAAGAACCACATGATCATCTCAATAGATGCAGAAAAGGCTTTTGACAAAATTCAACAGCCCTTCATGCTAAAAACGCTCAATAAATTCGGTATTGATGGAACGTACCTCAAAATAATAAGAGCTATTTATGACAAACCCACAGCTAATATCATACTGAATGGGCAAAAACTGGAAAAATTCCCTTTGAAAACTGGCACAAGACAGGGATGCCCTCTCTCACCACTCCTATTCAACATAGTGTTGGAAGTTCTGGCTAGGGCAATCAGGCAAGAGAAAGAAATCAAGGGTATCCAGTTAGGAAAAGAAGAAGTCAAATTGTCCCTGTTTGCAGATGACATGATTGTATATTTAGAAAACCCCATCGTCTCAGCCCAAAATCTCCTTAAGCTGATAAGCAACTTCAGCAAAGTCTCAGGATACAAAATTAATGTGCAAAAATCACAAGCATTCTTATACACCAGCAACAGACAAGCAGAGAGCCAAATCAGGAATGAACTTCCATTCACAATTGCTTCAAAGAGAATAAAATACCTAGGAATCCAGCTTACAAGGGATGTAAAGGACCTCTTCAAGGAGAACTACAAACCACTGCTCAGTGACATCAAAGAGGACACAAACAAATGGAAGAACATACCATGCTCATGGATAGGAAGAATCAATATCGTGAAAATGGCCATACTCCCCAAGGTTATTTATAGATTCAATGCCATCCCCATCAAGCTACCAATGAGTTTCTTCACAGAATTGGAAAAAACTGCTTTAAAGTTCATATGGAACCAAAAAAGAGCCCGCATTGCCAAGACAATCCTAAGTCAAAAGGACAAAGCTGGAGGCGTCACGCTACCTGACTTCAAACTATACTACAAGGCTACAGTAACCAAAACAGCATGGTACTGGTACCAAAACAGAGATATAGACCAATGGAACAGAACAGAGTCCTCAGAAATAATACCGCACATCTACAGCCATCTGATCTTTGACAAACCTGAGAGAAACAAGAAATGGGGAAAGGATTCCCTATTTAATAAATGGTGCTGGGAAAATTGGCTAGCCATAAGTAGAAAGCTGAAACTGGATCCTTTCCTTACCCCTTATACGAAGATTAATTCAAGATGGATTAGAGACTTAAATGTTAGACCTAATACCATAAAAACCCTAGAAGAAAATCTAGGTAGTACCATTCAGGACATAGGCATGGGCAAGGACTTCATGTCTAAAACACCAAAAGCAACGGCAGCAAAAGCCAAAATTGACAAATGGGATCTAATTAAACTAAAGAGCTTTTGCACAGCAAAAGAAACTACCATCAGAGTGAACAGGCAACCTACAGAATGGGAGAAAATTTTTGCAACCTACTCATCTGACAAAGGGCTAATATCCAGAATCTACAAAGAACTCAAACAAATATACGAGAAAAAAACAAACAACCCCATCAAAAAGTGGGGAAAGGATATGAACAGACATTTCTCAAAAGAAGATATTCATACAGCCAACAGACACATGAAAAAATGCTCATCATCACTGGCCATCAGAGAAATGCAAATCAAAACCACAATGAGATACCATCTCACACCAGTTAGAATGGCAATCATTAAGAAGTCAGGAAACAACAGGTGTTGGAGAGGATGTGGAGAAATAGGAACACTTTTACACTGTTGGTGGGATTGTAAACTAGTTCAACCATTATGGAAAACAGTATGGCAATTCCTCAAGGATCTAGAACTAGATGTACCATATGACCCAGCCATCCCACTACTGGGTATATACCCAAAGGATTATAAATTAGTCTACTACAAAGACACATGCACACGTATGTTTATTGCGGCACTATTCACAATAGCAAAGACTTGGAATCAACCCAAATGTCCATCTGTGACAGACTGGATTAAGAAAATGTGGCACATATACACCATGGAATACTATGCAGCCATAAAAAAGGATGAGTTTGCGTCCTTTGTAGGGACATGGATGCAGCTGGAACCATCATTCTTAGCAAACTATCACAAGAAGAGAAAACCAAACACCGCATGTTCTCACTCATAGGTGGGAACTGAACAATGAGATCACTTGGACTCGGGAAGGGGAACATCACACACTGGGGTCTATCATGGGGAGGGGGGAGGGGGGAGGAGGGAGGGATTGCATTGGGGAGTTATACATGATATAAATGATGAATTGATGGGTGCTGACGAGTTGATGGGTGCAGCACACCAACATGGCATAAGTATACATATGTAACAAACCTGCACGTTATGCACATGTACCCTAGAACTTAAAGTATAATAAAAAAAAAAAAAAAAAAAAAAAAAAAAGAAAGAAAGCTCATTGGCACTAGAGAAGCTTTTGGGAACTGGCAAGCTTTTATCTGGTGATTGATGGTGGCAGGTAAAACTAGTCTTAGAGGTATGGAAGGTTGTTTCAGCAGATACTAGGTACTACTGGTCTTATAGTTGTTAGAGCAGCCCATTTCAACATCTGGGCTTGTGGAAAATTCAGTTCTTGGAGTAGGTTGTCATATGTCCTGAGTGCTTTATCACCCTGGCCTCTCAACTTTGGTTTAGTTGGGTATGGCCAAAATGACCCAGTTTGTCTAATCAACTTTCACACCTGTCTTCTTCAGTGACATATACCTAGTGCCTAGCACAGTGTCTGGCACATAGAGAGTACTGAAATACTTGTTATGTGATTGAAATGTTTAAATTCCTACTTGGAAAAAGATAGTTCCATCTTTTTTCATAAGCACTCTTGTTTTTCTGGTCCAGAATTTATCCAGGGTCATGCATTGCATTTACTTGTGATGTCCCTTTAGTCCTCTTCAATCTGGAGCAGTTCCTCAGTTTTTCCATGTCTTTCATGACTTTGGCATTTTTTGAGGAGTACAGGCAGATACTTTCTGGCATGTCTTTCAATTTGGCTTTGTTATTTCTTTATGATTGAATTCTGATTATATGTGTATCTGTGTATGTTAAAAACCATGAGCTCACACTGATGCTTCCAATTCCAATCTAACTCCCAGCCTCCCTTTTTTTCCGTATTTGTATCTCTGTCCTCTGACAGTGAGAAATCTGGCTTCCATTATTCTCAATCTAGTCACTTAATTTTTCAATTCCCCTGTATATAATCAGTCTCCTGATTATGCAGACCATCTCCTTTGCCTTGATCCCTACACACTGGTCAGCCTCATGGGCCATGTCCTCCTCCATTTCTTTGCGGTCTTGCTGGACAAACTCCTCCCCACCTGCAGTCATAGAGGCACGAGGATCCCAGACCTTAATCTCTCTGTGGCCATGCAGAGTAAGTGGTCACTAACATAGTCTCCAGGCTCCTATGCTCTTGTACTAGATGTTGATGTTTTGCTCACATAATAGTCATGGGCAGATGAAGAGTTTTAGGGGGTGGCCTCCTTCTGATGGTCATGCAGGCAGGATTCAGTCTGATATAGAGGCTCTGTTGCTTTTAACATGTGGCTTTCAGGACCACTGTGATATTTTCTCTCACTCTGCTGGAAGGAGAGAAGAGCATGGAAGGGTAGGTGGAAAGTTTCTATGGAATACTCTGAAAGCTGCGGGCATTCCTTCCACTTATATTCCATTGGCTAGAACTTAGTCACATGACCACACCTCACTGCAAGGAAGGCTGGGAAAAGTCATCTAACTAACTGTGTTTAGAAAGAAACAATGTATTTGCAGCTTCAGTTTTAAAAGTGGAAGGATTTCATCCATGGGCTCCTTGTGTCTCTCTCTATGTCTGGGGATATTTTCTCCCACTCTTAGATCCCAAATTCTTTCTCCTATTATCCTTTTTCCCTGTGAAGTTATAAGTATAGTTTAATATCGACAACTAAAGTGACAGTACACTTCTCTCCCTCCTTTTCCTGAACTTTCCCATCCATGTTATTTTTCTGATTAGGAAACACCACCTTAGTGGGGCTGAGATTTCAGAGTGGCCCCTGTGAGTTTTCACTGCAAACTTGCAGCATTTTCCTTTCAATATCTCCCTCAAGAGGGGAGGCTCTTTAATCCGATGCATTCCCTGTGTTGGGAGGGTGTGCATGGAATGTTGCCTTTCCAATTGCCTTTTTACTTTATTTTCCTGGTTTAGGAGGCATGGAAAGATATTGACAATCTGGACTTGGAGTTACACAATTCTGAGTTCAAACAGTGCAAAGCACTGTTCACTGGCTGTGTGACTCTAGGTGAGTTAATTCACTTTTCTGACCCTTATTTTCTTACCTGTAAAAAAATAGTTCTTCACAGGGTTGCAGCAAGGATTAAATAACATAATATTAATAAAATGCTCAGCACAGTGCTTGGCACATGCTAAGCACTCAATTACATTGTAGCAGCTGCTATTCCTCCTCTTTTGGTTCATTTATTCTAACAAGGGTGTTGGAATGTGCCATCCACACAGTAAGCATTTTAGTACGTTGTTCAAATACAATGGATCAAAAAGTTATGCTGAAAGCCATATTCTGGCCTCTGGCGGGCAATAATGACCTGTCCACAGCCATGGGCCATAGAAGCACGCACTCACCTGGACATGGGCAGGGATCTGTACCAGGCCACTCTCCTTGATGAGCATCATAATGAAGGCATCACAGGATCCAGCTGCAGAGCAGGGGCGCAGCCTCCCTGCAGGGTCAGCACCCGAGCAAAGGGTCTCCTAATCAAGTCTTAGGCAATTTAGAGGGCTCATTGTCCCTCTACATTGCTGGCTCATTAGAAGGTATATCTTTCAGGACACGTGAGAGGGCTCGGGCAGCGCAATGTCCTCCTATTGGACAGACCACTACTGCCAGTCTGGACTCTGACAAGTCCCGAGGAGGTTGTCAAAACTTCCTCTGAGCTGAGAACTGACCACAGAAACCAGTGTTTCCCAATGATCAGCCATCTGAGCAGACCCTCCCCTGCTCCCTTCTTGGAGCTGGATCCTGTGTCTCCCCTCCTTGTCTGCCTCCCCTGTAACCTGGGGGAGAGAAGAGGAGGCTGAGAGAGAGGACTTGGAGAATGAGTAATGCTAGCCCCTGTTGTCATGTGAATTAGCACATGCTGTGCTGGAAGTGTCTTTGCATCCTTGGGTGTAACCCATGAGAAGTTCAGAGATCATGAGGTTGATTAACAGTTGATATTCTGTTTACCTGGGCTGACCTCCTCAGCTTTGTGTGTAGGGGGAAAGAAAGGTCATCGTATTTGGTCCTAGCTTAATGGTGTGGTTTGGGCTGATGACTCACCTTTCCTCCATGCTGGGGGCTTCTGTGCAGACAAAGCGTCAGACAAATTAACCTTGTAGCCTGACTTGAAATTGCCTTGGCCACTGACAGTTACACTGAACTGACTGCAAAGACGGGTCCTGCTGCTTTGTGAACCTGGCTGTGTTGCCATGGATACCAGAATCCCGCTATCCCTCTGGCGCTCTGGGGTTGGAAAGTATCCACTGGGAGTAGAGGGGTCATGCCAGGCTGGGGGAAAGGTGGGTAAAGCGGTGGACACCAGACTTCGGGAGGTGAGATTAGACGATGAACTGGGAAAACCCCACTTCCTGAGATAGGAACTAAGTCCCCATTTTCAGCCAGGCTCAGAACTGAGTCCCTGGGAACTCTTTCTTTTGGAGAGACTCCCTTCCCCCCCAGATTCCAGAGCTGGCTGGGACTAGGATAGTAGTGGTATTATTATTCCCCTAGCAGTAAATCATCAGTTTAGCTTAGCCAAGGAAACTTTCAGCAGAATGGGATCCTGGATAACTATAGCCTTCAGACGAGTCACTGGTAGCAGAGCAGCAGAAGGGCTTGTGGGCTGTGAGCTCTTCTGCCCTGACTTGGGCAAATGTGTACTCCAGTTCTTTTACCTGAAAACTGGAATGAATAATCATAACACAATTCCTGCTTACCTTATGAGACTGCTGTAAAGGTGAAAAATTAATATTGGCATGTGAACACACTTGCTAAACTTCGCTGCCCTCCGACATGGGAAGCTTGGTGAATCTCCACTTGAGTGCCATGATGGTTGGTGGTGGTGGTCTCTGGCCCTGCTGTAAATCCAGGTGCCTAATCTGGAGACCAAAGCCTAGCTTGATGCATCCTTCAGCTCCTGCTTTTCCTGTCTCTGTTTCCCTGTGTTATGGGCCAGCACCCCTGCCCCCAACTAAAGTATCAGCTCTGTCAGAGTTGGGGACCTTGCCTCATCAATTTCTGCAGCTTGGTTCCCTCCACCCCTTTCCTACTCTGTGCCTCTCTGAGATGAGTATAGAACCTGATTCCTGGTGGGAACAGGAAAATCATTACACATGTAGCATTTGAAAAATTATCTCAATGTCTCTGGCTTTTGTGTTTTTGTGTTTGGGGGCATTTCCTGAAGCAGATCCTGAGACAAAGATTCAAGGGCAAGTAGTTTATTTAGGAGTTGATCCTAGGAGCCACCAGTAGATGAGTAGGGGAAGTGGGATGGCGAAAAGAAGTCTAGTCCTGATGTGTGTCTAGTTTCCTCTAGACCCAGGGTTGGCAGGCCAAGACCCATGGACCCAATCCAGCCTACCGCCTGTTTCTACAAATGAAGTCTTATTGGAGCATAGCCAGTTCACGTGTTGATGTGTTGTCTGTGGCTGCTTTTATGCTACAGCAGCAGAGCTGGGGGATGGCAACATAGACTGCGTGACCCACAAGGCCTAAAATCTTTACTATCTGTTTCTTTACGGAAAAAGTTTGCTGACCCTTGCTGTAAACAAAAAGCTCTACACAAATGATTCCTCTATTTTAAAGAGGGTCATCAGAATCCAGTTAGTAGCACGGTCAAGCAAGTCATCACCGTGTACAAGGCGAGTGGGGCTCATCCCTGCTGGGGACACCGGGAGCGAGTGTAGAGTGTGTCTCAGTGTTACGCTACCCAAGGGGCGAGGGAGCAGGGATATTTATCTCTCAATGCCCATCTGACCCAGGGCTGTTGAGGGGGACATTGAGTGCCAGGAATGGGCTGTAGTTCATAAACTTCAGTGAATGTAAGGAGCACTTACACGCAGAGGGAGAACACGAGAAATGCAGATGCAGGCCTCCAACCTGGAAGGGTCTAATGTGAGTCAGAGGTGGGGGTGGAAATATGCATTGCTAAGAAGCCCTCTCTCACCCTGATGGACGATTCTGATGACCCCTCTTTAAGACACAGGGATCATTTGTCTAGAGCTTTTTGTTTACCGGCAAGGGTCAGCAAACTTTTTCCATAAAGAAACAGATAGTAAAGATTTTAAGCCTTGTGGGTCATGCAGTTCTCTGTTGCCATCCCGCAGCTCTGCTGCTGTAGCATAAAAGCAGCCACAGACAATATGTAAACACGTGAACTGGCTGTGCTCCCATAAGACTTCATTTGCAGAAACAGGTGTTAGGCTGGATTGGGCCCATGGGTCTTGGTCTGCCAACCCTGGGTCTAGAGGAAAGAACAGGGGTATCAGGATTAGACTCACATTCACATCCTAGCTCTGCATGCTGACCAGTCATGTGACTTCTAGGTGGGTCACTGACCTTCATTTTCTTCCTTTGGGCAATACAGATAATAATTTCCATTTTTGAGAGTTGATTTGAGGAGAAATAGCATATACATCATTCATGACACATTGAGAGGCTCACCCATAGCAGATTTCTCTATACCTCCCTCTTCTTCCAGGCTTGGAAGCCCATGCCTGCAAGCCTGATGAGCTTGGTGGTTAACTCACCGAGTGAGCAAGGCTGAATTTATAAGCTTAGTTTCACGTGACTTCTCATAACTGCCATGATCCAGGGCCACTGAGAAGAACCCCCTGGAGCAGGCTATCTGATCTGGGGTGAATGGCAGGCAGAGAAGCTACAGGTGAGAAGAGCTAGGTTTGGAGTCTGATGATGCCTAAGCTCTGAGCCACACATTATTCTACGGTCTTAACTGCTCAGTTTGGCTCTGAGCTGCCTGGACAAGTGGGAAATTGTGTCAGTGACGTGATTCATAGGGGCCATGCAGTAAACACAAACCAGCTGCTTAGGAGAGCGATGCTCTTCCTGCTAATAAAAACGAGAGAGATTTCTCCTATAGGCTCTCTTTGTGAATAGGATTCTTAGCTCCGTCATCAGAGCAAAGACAACACTGGGTTTCATGGTGCTTTTTCTTAAGTCTCTTAGGATAAGGAAGTGGCTAAACGCCAAAGTGCAGTTCAATAAAAACAATTCTGTGAGGGCCAAAACAATGTGTTTCCTTTATTCTCTGATGGTATGGCTTAATTCAAGGGCAGCACTTAGAGTACTGGAGGAATGGATGGTCTGATGTCTTCAGACACTCCTCCACAAATATTGAGCTCTTGATAAGGCCTGAGTGGCAGTGAGCCGGAAGTTAAATATCTGGGTAGCCACTGTGCTATGAAGCCCATTAAGGGCAGAGCTGTGTACTTTCGACTGTCCACTGTGCTGAGGGCAGCACATTAGATGGCCACTAATGAATGCTGGGGAACTTATCAAGAATTCATGCCTGAATACAAGGCTACCCCACCTCCTTAATGAGGTGAGCCTAGGGCAAGTCTAGGAGCCAGATCAGGGTCTCATACCACCCCTGTTTTAGTCTGGAAGGTTTTTTTTGTTTGTTTAACTAATTACTTTTTTCTATTTTTAAATTTTTATTTTTTTAATGTTTTTTATATATAGTAGGCATATATATTTATGGGGTACATAAGATGTTTTGGTACAGGTATGCAGTGTGAAATAAGCACATCATGGAGAGTGGGGCATTCATCTCCTCAAGCATTTATCCTTTGAGTTATTTAAAAATACACAAAAAATAGTTAGAAAAGAATGAATGAGACCAACTTTTCTATAGCACAATAGAATGACTATAGTCAATAATAACTTAATTAGCCTGTAAGATTTTTAATGGGGCTTATTAAATGTCCAGTTCAGTCATAAAATATTACAAAATATTCTAACTTCAAACAACATAACGTTTCGGAGATACTTTCAAGACAAATTGGTTTTAAAATATATAAATGCATTGGCTTGTATCAGTTAACTTTTACTATGTAACAAACCATCCAAAACTTTAGTGCCTAAAATCGATAACCATTTGCTTAGCTCACAATTTCACAGCTAGATAGGGCCCAGCTGAACGTTTCTTCTGGTCTCTGCTGGACTTAGTCATGTTTCTGCAGTTGACTGTTAGGTTTGCTGGGAGCTGGCTGGTCTGTGATGGCCTCCGTTGAGATGGTTTGTCTTGTTTTACATAGTCCCTCATCCTCCAGCAGGCTAGCCCAGGCTTGTTCAGGTGGTGTCTGGATAGGATTCTGAATAAAGGACTATGAAGGCTTCTTGAGGCCTCAGCTTGGAATTGGCACAGTTACTTCTACCACATTCTTTTATTTTACCTTTTTAATTAACTTTCTTGTTTTGAGATAATTATAGATTCACATGCAATTATAGGAAACAATAGATCTTCTTACTGTTGATTTTTTAAAAAAAGAACTCTTTCTATGTTTTAAAGACTAGTCCTCAGTCCATCCACAGTCCTGGAAAGCACATGATTTCATTCTTTTTTATAGTTGCATAGTATTCCATCATGTATATGTGCCACATTTTCTTGATCCAATCTGTCATTGATTGGCATTTAGGTTGACTCTATGTCTTTGCTATTTTGAATAGTGCTGTAATGACCATTTGCATGCATGTGTCTTTATGGTAGAATGATTTATATTTCTCTGGGTATATACCCAGTAATGGGATTGCTGGGCCAAATGGTAGTTCTGCTTTTAGCTCTTTGAGGAATCACCATACTGCTTTCCACAGTGGTTGAACTAATTTACACTCCCACCAATAGTGTGTAAGTGTTCCTTTTTCTCTGCAACCTCATCAGTGCCTGTTATTTTTTGACTTTTTAATAATGGCCATTCTGTCAGGTGTGAGATGCTATCTCATTGTAGTTTTGATTTGCATTTCTCTAATGGTAAGTGATACTGAGTTTTTTTTCATATGCTGTTGGCTGCCTGTATGCCTTCTTTTGAAAAGTGTCCATGTCCTTTGCCCACTTTTTAATGGGGCTGTTTGTTTTTCTCCAGTAAGTTTGTTTAAGTTCCTCATAGATGCTGGATATTAGACCTTTGTCAGATGGATAGTTTGCATTTTTTTCCCATAGTGTAGGTTGTCTGTTTACTCTGTTGATCGTTTTTTTTTTTTTTTTTTTTTTTTTTTTTTTTGCTGTGCAGAAGTTCTTAAGTTTAATTAGATCCCACTTGTCAATTTTTGTTTTTGTTGCAATTGCTTTTGGTGTCTTTGTCATGAAATCTTTGCTCATTCCTATGTCTAGGATGGTATTGCCTAGGATGTCTTTCAGGGTTTTTATAGTTTCAGATTTTACATTTAAGTCTTGAGTTGATTTTTGTGTATAATGTAAGGAAAGAGTTCAGTTTCAATCTTCTGCATATGGCTAGCCAGTTATCCCAGCACCATTTATTGAACAGGGAGAGAATGCTCCTTCAGCTGAGAAACAACTTTAGCAAAGTTTCAGGATACAAAATCAATGCAGAAAAATCATTAGCATTCCTATACACCAACAACAGCCAAGCTGAGAGCCAAATCAGGAAGGCAGTCCCATTTGCAGTTGCCACAAAAAGAGTAAAATGTCTAGTGACACAGCTAACCAGAGGGATGAAAGATCTCTATGATGAGAATTACAAAACACTGCTCAAAGAAATCAGAGAAGACACAAACAAATGGAAAAAATCCATGCTCATAGATAGGAGCAATCAATATCATTAAAACGACCATACTGCCCAAAGCAATTTACAGATTCAATGTTATTCCTATCAAACTACCAATGACATTCTTCACAGAACTAGAAGAAACTATTTTAAAATTCATATGGAACAAAAAAGAGCCCAAATAGCCAAGGCAATACTAAACAAAAGGAACAAAGCTGGAGGTATCACATTACCTGACTTTCAACTACACTACAGGGATACAGTAACCAAAACAGCATGGCACTGGTACAAAAACAGGCACATAGACCAATGGCACATAATAGAGAGCACAAAAATAAGGTCACACACCTATGACCATGTCTGATCTTCAGCAGAGTTGACAGAGCAAAGGTTTTCAATTCTGATTAGGTTCAACTTATCAATTTTGCCTTTTATGGATTCTGCTTTTGATGTCAAGTCTAAGAACTCTGTCTAGCTATAGATCCTGAAAATGTTTTTCTATTTTTCTAAAGTTTATAGTTTTATGCTTTACATTTAAGTCTGTTCTCCAAATCTAAGTTATCTTTTCATATACGTTACTTTAAGTTAATTTTAATGTAAGTTGTAAGAATTTGACCAAGTTTAATTTATTTTTTTGCCTATGAATGTCTAATTGCTCCATAATAATTTGTTGAAAAAGTTATATTTATTCTATGTAATCGCTTTTGTACTTTGTGAAAAATAAGATGAGCATGTTTGTATAAGTCTATTTTTGGGTTCTCTGATCTATCCGTTGATCTATGTTATTTACCTCTCTGTCAATATATCATACCATCTCAATGACTAGAAATATAATAAGTCTTGAAATTGGTGGACTGATTTACATTGTTTTATTCTTCTTTTACAAACTGTTTTAGCTATTCTCGTTCCCTTGTATGTTCATGTAAATTTTAGAATAACATTGCCTATATCTACAAAAAGTCTTGCTGGGGTTTTGATAGGAATTACATAGAATCTGTATGTAAATTTGAGGAGAATTGACATCTTTACTATGCTGAGTCTTCTAATTCAACATGATTTATCTCTCCATTTATTTAGGTTTTCTCTGATTTCCTTCACAGGTTTGTAGTTTTTGCAGTACTAATCTTGTTCATGTTTTGCTATAATTTTTTTAAACCATCAATCATAATTTAGAAAACTCAAGAGGAGAAGGGAAGTTTATTGCAATTATTCATTTTCTTCCTTCTTTGCTGATGGCCCCAAATTTCCTTTTATCATTTCATTTCTATTTAGAGAAATTGCTTTAGCCATTCTTTTGAGGTAGGCATGCTAGTGAAAAATTGTCTTAGTCTTCCTTCATCGAAGAATATCTTGATTTACTATTGATTTTTGATGTATATAAATTTCAGCACTTGAAAACCCCAGTGCCATTTCCTTCTGTCTTCCATTGTATCTAATGAGCAATCCACTGTCATTCAAATTGATTCCCTATAAATAAAGTATAATTTCTCTCTCATTGCTTTCAAGATATTTCTGTCTTTAGTTCTCAGAATTTTCCTATGATGTGAATTCCTTCAAATTTATCCTGTTTTGGGTTTGCTCAGCTTCTTGATTCTGTAGGTTTATGTATATTGCCATATTTCAAAGAAAAAAAAATCTGCAATTATTTCTTTGATTACTTTTTCAGTCCTGCCCTCTTTCTTTTCTTCCTAAAGTCAGATTACATGAATGTTAGATCTTTTGTTATAGACCCACAAGTCTCTGAGGCTCTGTTTTGTTGTTGTTCAATTTTTCTCCCTGTTTTTCAGATTGGGTAATTTTTATTATAATCTTTTAGTTCAATGACCTTTTTTTCCTCCTCTTTTATTCTTCTGTTGAGTCCATATATTGAGTTTAAAATTTCAGTTATTATATTTTTTAGTTTTAAATTTCCTTTTGGTTCATATTTAGGTCTTTTTTCTTGCTTAGACTTCCTATTTTTTCATTTGTTTTAAGCATGTTCATAATTGTTCACTTTTTTTTTCATTCAGTTTGAGATATTCCTGGTTTTCAGTATGATGAATGATTTAAAAAAATTAAAATCAAGACAATATGGGTATCATGAGACTTTGGATCCTATTTAACTCTGTTTTAGCTGGCTTTCTCTGGCAACACTCTATTGAGGGAGGGAGACGATGCTTTATTAATACAGGGAGGGAATAGAAGCCTAGGCTTCCCATGTAGATTCCATTGACACTTGAGTTCCTCTCCCACGTTCTTTGGGCCAGTGCAAGTTACAAAGCCTTCCTAGATTTGAAGACTGAAAAAATGGATACTACCATTTTTTTGGTAGAACTTCAAAGTCACATTGAAAAAGGACACGGACACAGGGAGGAAAATAATTGTGGTCATTTGCTTTAGTGATTATGGATATGGCTACTAGTTGGTAATGTTGGGAGCAGCTACCAAAAGACTGGTTTGGTTTGGGAATAGTTGAACTAGGTTACTTCTTCTGGCAGTGATTTGATAGCAGGGCCGGTTTTCCAATACAGATTCTTGTAGTATGTGACAACAAAACCATGTTAACAATTTGTAAGGGAACATTTATCCTTTATTGCCCTTTGTAGCTGGTAGACACAAGCCTGTCTCATCTAAAGGCAAATTCACATTACTGAAATACAAGTTAAAGAGAAAGGTGGCTAGAGCACATTGTGTTTTGTTCCTCACTGAGAATTGTAATCTTACCTGTTAGGACTCTGTCTATTAATTCTCCATCTCACATTGGTATTAGGGCCTGATTCTACAAGAAGCATCAATATCCAGGGGTCGATACTGATCTCATGTAGCCCATGACCAATTTCCATCTACAGAAGAAAGAGCAATAAAAGCTGCTGAAAATCTTATATTGTATTACCAAATTTTTCTATAAAGTTGTCTTACCAGAATGTTATGTAACATTCTGGTACATTAGCATATATAACAATAGTCAGTAGTACAGTAAATGGGCTCAAGTGATTACGTCTCCTATAAAACACTGGCTTGCAAAGATGAGCATGATCCCTGAGGCTGATCCCCAGTGGCCCTCATTGCTCATTAACATAAGATACTCCCATCAGTACTAGGATAGTTTACAAATGCCATGGCAACAAACCAGAAGTTACCACCCCTTTCCCACAAAGTTAGAAACAACCCACCCCTCAATTTGCGTTGACCTGTTCCTTAATTTGTATGCAATTGAAAGTGGACTTATCTGAGTATAAATACAGTTGCCAAGTGCCCATACATTGCCTATGCTGGGTGTTCTGCCTATGAGTTAGCTGTCCTTGGCAAGGAGCAGTACCGCTTAATGAAAGATTACTGTTTAACACCATGGGCTCACCCTTGAATTCTTTCCTGGGTGGAGCCAAGAATTCTCCTGGGCTAAGGTCCAATTTTGGGGCTTACTTGTCCTGCATCATTACCTTTGATCATTATGACCCAGGCATCTCACTGTGGCCCATCAGGACTCCCATAATCTTTCCTGTTTTCCTAACATACCTCTCATATCTTCCCTATACACATTCGTTTTCAAGAATGTTTTCTTATACCTTGGAATGCTCTTCCCAAGGTGTAAGGGGAATTCCCCCCCGCCCCCCACAAGTCCTATTCAATTCCTACTTAGTTCACAAGTGATACCCTGATAAAGCCTTAGTGACCCACCGTGTGGAATTAACCTTTTCCTTTGTGTTCTCCCACCTTGATTTTCAACCATTGCTCCCATAACAGATTGCATACTTCTCCATTTTCATGCCTGTTGTCCCCTTTTATAAAGTGAACACCTCTAGGGCAAAAATGGGGTCTTCACATTTCTTTTCTTTTTTTTTTTTGAGATGGAGTCTTGCTCTGTCACTCAGGCTGGAGTGCAGTGGCACAATCTTGGCTCACTGCAATCTCTGCCTCCTGGGTTCAAGTGATTCTCCTGCTTCAGCCCCCCAAGTAGCTGGGACTACAGGCGCCCGCCACCACACCAACTAATTTTTGTATTTTTAGTAGAGATGGGGTTTCACCATGTTGGCCAGGCTGGTCTCAAACTCCTGACCTTGTGATCTACCTGCCTTAGCCTCCCAAAGTGCTGGGGTTACAGATGTGAACCACCATACCTGGCCCAGCGTTTTCACATTTCTAACACAGTGATGGCCACATGTTTATTGACTAGCTAAGGATCTCTTGACCTTAATATGGTTTCCTCTGAGGCAAGTCTGGACCCTGCACTGCACAGGGTTCTGAAACTGTAGTGCCCTAGCCCTTCCTGGGCTTTGCAACCAGTCTTCCTTCTGCCGTAACTCTGTGTTCCAAGAAGGGGCACATACCTTTTAACTACTAGCAAAGTTTTGTGTACCTTCTTAATTAAATTTTTCAGATCACTTCCTAGAAGTGAAATTACTGGTTCAAAGTAATTTTACAGCTTTTGAAATATATTATCAAATTACCCTCCAGAAAAGTTTATTTACTATTTCCATTTCCTTGAACATTTGCTATTACTCAATATTATCATTAAAAAACACTCTCCAATTTGCTAGTAAAAGCAATGTTTTCTTACAATTTTCTTACTACACTCACATGGATATTTTAAAATCTTGGACCTTATTTTTATGTCCTAAATTTCCATTCATGGATCTTCAGACATTGATGTAAATGCTTTCTTCCCTCTCCTTGACTGTTCCTGGACTCCTCAGAGTTTTGTGGGGCAGGTGTGCATTTTAGGCTTCACACCAGCTTCAGTCTGTATGTCCAGCTCTTGTTGAATCCTCCACCCAACCTGAGTTGTCATGCAGTGTTGGGGGGATCTCCTACCCCTTTGTTCATGGTGTTCTGGTCATAGCTACTGGGAATTCCTCCATGTCCTAAAATTGTCATGCATTGAGCCTGCTCTGGGCTGAGCTCTTTGTCTTGTTTGGTATTAGGGGGAGATTAGAAATGGCCTCCACAGGTGGTGAGCAGAGCAATAACTGGGAAAACAAGCAAGATCAATATTTAATCCTGTGCAGCCAGCCAACCTTTTCAAAGCCTCATCTGTATTGATTTCTGTGGGTGACACTTCCCTTTCTTGGGTAATCAGTCCCTTTGCTCAGCGGGTGAACGAGTGAGCAGTACTTATTCCTGCTTTTGTAGAAGCAAGGGTGGCTGTTTAACTCTGAGTTGCTGGAGGGAGGGAGGGAGGCCCAGAGTGGCTTCCTTTGAACTAAAGCCTCTGTGCAGTGGCCTGGGTGATATGGGTATTTATCTAGTCTCATTCTTGTTCTGGATTGAAGCCTCTTAAGTCCGAGGGGACAGAGAGCTGTGGCTTAGCAGAGATGTGGTGGAGAAAAGGTCAGTAAATTCAATGGAAGAGAATGAGCTTTACTAAACACCCATTATAACTTCCAGTGAGATAAGCATTATTGCCTTCATTTTAGATAAAGAGTGTGGTTCAAGGAAGACAAGTTAGTTCAAAATCACACAATTGGCAGTTTCAGAATTTGAACTCAGATTTAGAAGACACCAAAGTCACGACACAACATGATATCCTACACCCTTGATCTGGGGACCCAAAATCTAGTGCCACGTGGTCCAGAAATACCTGCATGAATCTCTTCTGGGGCATGGAGAAGAAACTAGGGATGTATACATTTTGGAAAACGGGTCATGTCATCAAATATCTGAAGGATGGTGATATGTAAGAGAAATGAGAATTTTGTTGTTATTGCTTTAAAGAGTAAAAGTAGGATGCAAGTGTTCAAGCCACAGGAAGGTAGATTATGCTTCCCTAGAAGGAAACACTAAGCAGCTGTGGATTGTTGAAGGAATGGGTTGCACTGAGATCTTCCGCAACACCGAAGTACGTTTCTGTATAACTCTGTACTTCTTAGTATGCTGTTTCTTCATCCTGGACTGTTCAGTGAGCTCCTATTCATCCTTCAGAAGTCAGCACAAATACCATTCGTCCATGCACCCATCCATCCAAAAGTATTCATTGAATGCTATATGCTAGGAGATACGTTAGAAACTGGGGATCCACGATGAGGAAGACAGGCATAGTTCCTGGCCTCCTGGGTTTACATTGTGGAGCGAATCTCTTCTCTGTGTCTTTGACATATGCCTACTGAAGAGCTCTCAGTTGAGCCTCCTCTGTGGCCCCACGATACCTTGCTTATGGTTTAACATGGCAGCCACCATCCCATATGTCATTATCTGTGTGAGTAGACCCTGTTAGTGCCCTACACATATCCATTGGGACCTTAGTATGGTCATGTTTATTGCCTGACTTCCATTGCCTAAGGCTTTCTCTGGCAGCCAGAGCCCACTCTGCTAGCAAAGCACAGCAGGCCAGAAGTACCAGACTCTCTGGGAGAATAAACACTCTCTGGGAGAAGCCCTCAACGAGTGCGTTTTGGGAGTTGGTGGATGTGTTAACCATCCTAGATCTCTTATCCCTCAGGTGGGATAACTGTAAGGGATATGCTTTACCCTGACTCTGAGTTTCCCATATGATTAAGATCTGGTAGTCTGCAGTGATCGCTGGTTGATAACGCACCCTACATTATCACTGGCTGTCTTCTTTTTCCTGTTTCACCTTCCCACTTTCCTATTAGAGTTTCCAGAAATCACCTTCTAAACAAACTCGTTGCACTTGAATCCTCTCAGTATCTATTTCAGGAGAAACACAAAGAAAGACATTGTTAATGGGTAATAGTGGTTAGAAGGGAAAAGAATCATAGAAGAATAAACATATTTCTAGTTCAAGGCAGTAATTGTGGCATACACGTCACATACGTGGTATGGGATTTTGTAGCGGTGATGACAGTGTTTGTATTTTTGTTTAGTTAGCAATAGAAAATGTGTGCACTGTGTCCTTTTATCTTGGTACAATCAAGAACAATCAAGCCCACCCAAAGAGATGAAGTGAGGCAGAGCAGAGAACCAGCATTTGCTTTGATGTCTGGCTGTCCCACAAACTCTGAGCTTCAAGCAGGGAGCAATCATATTTTCTTCACCGCTATAGTCCATAAGCCTGCAAAAGACGTTGATTCAAAATAGACAGCAACAATGCAGAATTGACTTGTAAATCCCAGTGGTTCTGTTCATGAGTTTCAATTTTCACCACCGTATTTAACGAGAACACCACCACAACCAACACAATTTATAGGCAATTTTCTGTGGGTCAGGCATTATGGTTGGTGCTCTACATACATTTTTCCATTTAAAACTCCCAGCTTGTGTGCTGGTTCCATGGTACAGGTGTTAAGGCTGTAGTAGTTGCTGGTGATGCCCTGCCCCATTTCCCCTTGGCCCATCTGAGTTGACCTGCAGCTGTGATTCTCATCACTGAAACAGCTCTTCACCTCAGGCACTTCCATCTCTCTTCTCTGCCTCAGGGTTTTATCTGGCACGATGGGAACTTGCCGTGTAGTACGTAGAGAGAATCTGAAAGTAGTAGTTAAAGACCTCAGGGGTAGCCATCAACCAGTGAGAGAATGGAATAGGCAGATATTCTGCCCCAGCCTCCCTGTCCTGCATGAAGGTTCTGGGGGCACATTTTACATTATTTATTTGAGCACTTCCTGTGGGATTGGGCTCTAGTGGCTCACAGCAGGAACCTGCTCATGAGCACATGCTTGACTGGCTTTCCCCACTTTACCACTTCCTCGCTGGCTACAGAAAATCACCAGCATCCAAGTCCTTATTGCAGGGTCTCCTTTGAGGAACCCAAGGTAAGACCACCATCATTTTAGAATTATGAAAACTGATATTCAGAGAGTATAAATGACTTGGTTGTGGTCGCTCAGTTAATAAGTGGTGGACCCAAGATTTAAACCTACATCTGTCTCTTTTATGATCATTCGGTTCTATGTTATATCCTGAAAGAAAGACAAAAGTTTTATTCAACTATAAAAGTTTCTACAGTCATTCACAAGCACCTGCTATGTATCAGGCTCTCTGTTAGGTGCTAGAAATAAGGAGTGAATAATGGCAGTGCCCAAATGTCCAAGCATTTTAGAATCTAACAGAGGAAGTAGTTTGGAAGTACTTACAAATACTATAAATAGCAAAACAAAACAAACAAACAAACAAAAAAACTGCAGAGAAGAGAGCCTATCAGAAATATTCCAGTTCAGTAGCTCAAGAACACAGTGGAAAAGTCAATGGTATAATTATTAATCACCTCTACAAGAGCAATAACTTGGTAATTATATTTTTATATATTCATTAAGCATTTAAACCTAATTTTTATACACAATGGGGTTATAACATGGCCGTATTAGTAAGTTCATTTTGTATTCACTTTCCAAAGATGTTAACTGACATTTAATAGTTTGGTAATTGGTTGGTGTCATCCTGAATTATTGGCACAATCGTCAATGGAGGAAGAAAAAGTATTTCTGGAAGCCCAGTGTATCTTTGATGGCTTGTGGATACAAACTGGGCCACTGTAAACCATCACACACAGTCTACACTTAGTCCAGGGAAATATATACACCCTCACTTTTTCATGAGATGGTATCAGAAGTCTCCAAGGTATGCCTCATCAGTCCTTCACAATAGCCCCTTTGGTGATCATATGGTACCTGTCATTTTCCTCCTCTCCTGTGTTAGCTCACTGTGATCCCATCTCTGATGATGTCCAAAGAACACTGACATTACTGCATCAAAGCCCTGCATGCTGATGCCTGATGATGTGTTGTTGATGCCTAAAACTGGGGATCCATATATAGACCGTCAGTCAGTACCTTCCCCTAGGCCGTCAAAGCAGCTGACAACTTCTCTCTCCATGCCCTGTCTCTTGAAGAAGTCTTGGCTGTCCTGCTTCTGACTGGCATGCTTCCAAGGGGGATTACCTGCCAGCACTTTCTACCTGAAGAGTGAACCCCATGTGTCCTCATTTGCGAAGTGGGATAGGATCTACCTTCAGGTCTGTAGTAGACACTCTTTGTGTCCCACCCATATCCCTGGCTCTTACCATTTCTGTGCATGTTTGCCTAACTTTTCACTGCCAGCACATGCATTTCTTTTCCTGGGGTCTCTCTTTGGCTACCACAAGCATGACAGCTCAGAAATGCCAAGGAACTAATTCCTGGGAGCAGCCTTCAGCCAATGACTAAAGGGAGTTATTGTATAAATATCCCAGCTCCTTCACTCCTCAAATGGGAGAATTCTGAAGGTCAAGTTCAACACAGTACCTCAGAGCTCCCCGGTGGTATTGAGCTCTGATTGTCCATGGTGGTTCCTGCTTGTGACACCACACCTTTTTACTGCCTTCTTTCCCTTCTATGTCCCACTTTTCCACTCCTCTACCAGTGTGTCCTGTAGTCACCTCCCAAATAAACAACTTGCCCTCAGATTTTTGTCTTGGGTGCTATTTCTGCAGGAATCCACACTAAACACAGGATTGTCATAAGATTAGATACCACGTGTGTGTATAGCTTTTAACACAGTGTGTATACATTAGTTACTAGTACTTGTTGAATAAATAGGTGGATATATTTGACTCTGTGAAATCTTTTTTTTTTTTTTTTGAGATTGGGTCTCGCTCTGTTGCCCAGGCTGGAGTGCAGTGGCACGATCTCGGCTCACTACAATCTCTGCCTCCTGGGTTGAAGTGATTCTCCTGCCTCAGCCTCCCGACTACCTGGGACTACAGCTGCGTGCCACCATGCCTGGCTAGTTTTTTGTATTTTTAGTAGAGACGGGGTTTCACCATGTTAGCCAGGCTGGTCTCAATCTCCTGACCTCGTGATCCGCCTGCCTCGGCCTCCCAAAGTGCTGGGATTACAGGCATGAGCCACCGTGCCCGGCCATCTGTGAAATCTTATAGTTTTACCTGTTATTATTTCTTTGAGGCCCCAGCTCTACATTTTTATGACTCCTGAATTCAACTTCTGTGCTGTCTCAATTTATTAAGAACAGTTTCTAGGGTTAAATAAGTCTGAATCTACTCGTTACTTATTTTATTCTGATAATATTAGATTATAAAAAATTTATGAGCTTCAAAAGGCAATGTCCTATGAGTTACATGAGGGATCCATAACAAAAACATTCACACATTTAAAATAGCATGAGCTCCAATTAACATATAGCACGTGCATCCCATTAACAACAGCTGCACATCTGCTTGGAAGAAATGACTTTGGCTCATCTCACCTAGTCTGGGCTTTGGCTCGTGTTGCATAAAAACTCATAGGCCAAACCCTGATTGTCTTATCCTTTGGAGGACCAACAAATTGCCATGCCTTTAAATGCCTTACAACTGGACTTTTACCTTTAATTATGTCATAGATCTAAACTGATGCTCTACAGGCTAACTCTGGATGGAAGATACGTTTTGTTTGATATAAAAAATGTAATAAAAATTCATCCAGTCTTTAAAAATTGAGAAATTTAAATGAGTATATGGATTCATGGTTTCTCTTGAAAATATTAGAAGATCTGGTAACCCTGGGTCTGAATTTCCACGTGGCACCCTAAGCTGCTGGTGCTAAATATTCATTGTTCCTTCTCAGTGGGGCGTTTTGGCATAAGCTCTTTTGAACTCTTACCTCTGCTGCAATCCTCGCCATTTCCTATTCTCACCCATCTCACTTCTTTCAATTACATTAACTATGTTTTTATTCATTTTAGTTGGTGACCACGGCTTTTCAGAGATGAAAGGAGAACAGAACTCTTTTTATTTTGTTTTCTCTTCCCACCACCTTTTTCTTTTCTTTGTATTTTGAGACACACACACAAAGAAAAAAACCCTATTTGCTGAAACAGGTATATAGATTCAGAGACCTTAAGAAAGAATTACATTAAATTAACACTTTAGGACCAAAAAATAAACTACACTATAATTACTGTTCTTCACAACTTAGTTATAGGATTAATTCATGGTGTATTACGTGATAGGGCTTGGTAATGGGACAAAAGATTAAAGCTGCATGATGAATACTTGTCAGGTGGCTCTGTGAATCAATGTATAACAAGACAATTGAAGATAACAGAAAAGTGGTTTTGGACACCTTTGGAAATGGAGGACCTGAGATAAATGGTCCTCTTGCCCTGTGCAATCATAGTCCTTCTTTTAAACACCTGGTTTATAGTCACGAATTTGATGTGACTATTCCTTATCTTTATTCTGGGACACATCCTACTCTCCTTGGACCCTTGGATAAATTTAGTGTAAACAAAATCTCTTTGGATAGACTTGTGGTTAACAAAGTATAAAAGGGGAGGGCCTTTTAGTATATCTGTTAGATGATTACGTGTTCTTCCTCTTTGGGTGGAAAGATGCTGTATGCAATTTTCCCTCCCAGCAGCTGCATGCTGAATAATGCACAAAGGTTTGGTCTACTCAGGAATGTTAAACACTTGTTTATCTATCTCTCTATTCGCCACATCCAGGGGGATCAAGACAAGAACAAACATACTGCTTCAGGAAATTAAATCCACTCAGATTAGTGTAAAATTCCTTAACATCAGGTGGTCTTAATAAAGCTATGTTCTCTCAATTTATCCATACTCTTTTCAAACTAAGCATGATCCCAAAATATACAATATTGATGGTCTTTAAATATAGTAATTCCCAGCAAATGCCACTGTGTTCTGAGTAAAACTGATTCAATCCCGCACATGGGTTAGGTACGCCGTGACTATCTTCCTTAATTTTACGTTCCATGGCAATTTGGCTCCCAAATCATGAGCACACTGCCAGATTTAGTGACCTAATTTCTCATCAATGACAGGCTTAATGACACTCAAATATATCATTCGTTTCTTTCTTATTCCAAAATATACCAACATTGTATATCATCATTCACCCAATTTGACTTATAGGCTATTTTTAAAAAATCATTCTCATTCTGTCCAGACAAGGTTGATAATTCAACTGGAACTTACATTCACAGGAATTCAATAATTATCAAATTTGGAGGAAAAATTAATTCCCAACTTGATCTTTTCCTATTTCAATGCTGGCCAGTTTTTCTGAATTTTTTCTGTGATTAGTTTTTAAAGATAGAACAGATTTTAGATCTAATTTAACTTTCAATTTATCAGCATACTGTTCAAAGCAAATGAATGTAATTTTTAAGTTCAAATTCCTAGTACACTAGAGTATGGATTTAAACAGTAGACAAACAGCACTAATAAAAACAACAATTTTCTCTCAGCTATAATGCCAGCTCTTCAGCTTTGGGAAGGGACCACAGTCACCCTTCTTTGCCTTATGCCTGGGCTAGCTTTTCCAATAACAAGTAAACGGAATCAGGCTCTGCAGCTATGCACACAACTTCCAGAAAATGCCATTTCTTCATCTTATTTCTCCAGAATCTCTCTGAACCAAGCTCCTGAATCTTCATTCTCTTTCCTTTATAGGGAGCTTTTTAGTTCCTTCATACTCCACATGAAACCACCAAGCAGTGTATAAAAAATATACCAAGGAAAAAAATCAAATTTATTTCTATCACCACCCCCTCCCACTCCCACTTTTCTCCCTAGAGAAGACCGTGGTCAACAATTTTATATGTTAATTTCTGATCAGAGGACAACCTTCCCCCAACTTTTCTTACCATGTTCCATTTAGATACTGCTAATTCTTAGTAAGTTGAAAAATGATGTAGATATAAAAGCCAAAAAGATCAATTATTTGATGTGTGAGTAACCAGGTCACTGTCAACCTGTTTTGAAATGGCATAGACATGACTTAAATGTTGTGTGTGTTATCTTGAGGGATTCATATGTTCCCTTCCTCCCTCAATTCCATTTGCTCCTTTTAGGACTCTCAATCTTCATGCTTTGCTACATTCCTCTTAACTTCATAAATATACTAAAACTCAGAGCCAATCAGAGCTTTTCTGTGTGATTGATAGATGGATGCTTTTGGACTCTGGGCATAAACATGGTTGAAATTGCAAGTAGTCATCTTTCCCACCATGAAGAAAGAGCCTGTCCGAGAAAGAAGACAAAGACCTGGTAATCTGGTTCCAGAACCTCTGCTGGACTTTCCAAGTTGCAAGAGCCAATACATTCCCTTTATTTAATGCAAGCCAGTTTAAGCTGGTTTTCTGTCACTTGCAATTGAAATTGTCCTGATGCATATGCAGAATATGTCATGGTTCTTGTAAACATCTAATTGTAAAATTTTTTCAAACATGTGAATGAGACTGAAACATCTACATAGACAATCTGACTTTCATGTATACTGATTCTGGATAACATAGAGGAAATTGCTG
The DNA here is from genome assembly GCF_007565055.1 of Rhinopithecus roxellana. NCBI lineage: Eukaryota > Metazoa > Chordata > Mammalia > Primates > Cercopithecidae > Rhinopithecus > Rhinopithecus roxellana. The sequence goes on from NC_044561.1 coordinate 115,214,930, forward strand.
AAATAGATAATACACCTGCATATGCAATCCATGGTACTGCAACAGCACATAACAGAACATAACCTGATGTGGAGATGTTCTAGAAAGATGTCCTAGAGATGGGAAAAAATGGGAAGCTTTCCAGAGAGAGCTATAAGAAAGTGGGGTTCCAGGTGAGAGCTAGGTTCACTTCAGTGTAGAAGAGGAAAGAGAGTTTGAAGATACAGACACATTCTTCATGGTTCAGAGAGTTCTGGGTATTGAATGGAAGGGTTTGGGTGAGACAAGAACAATATAGAATTAAGGAAGCGGAGAGAGAAGCATAGAGCAATGTGGGAATATAAGTATGGGAGAGGAAAGCTAAGAAGAAGGACTCACTAATACAATCAGAAATGTGAGATATGGGGAGTATCAATGACCTATTAATGAACCATGGGGTTTTCAAAATATTTTAGCTTTGGGTGAAGGGAGTGGTGGTTGGCTCTGTCTATAGGCATTACGTGTAACTCTGTGGCCTTGAGACAGTCAAGTGCTTATGTCCAATGATGCACCCTTTGATTCTTCGTCCGTCTGTCCGTCCATCATTTGTCCATCCATCCATCCATCCATCCATCCATCCATCTATCCATCCCTCCCTCCCTCCCTCCCTCCCTCCATCCATCCATCCCTCCCTCCCTCCATCCATCCATCCCTCCATCCATCCCTCCATCCATCCCTCTATCCATTCCTCTATCCACTCATCCATGCATCCATCTATCCCTCCGTCCATCTTCTCAACCGTTCATCCTCTCATTAATCTGTTTAACCATTATCTATCCATCCCTGAACTTTACTGAGCTCCTGTCATATGCCAGGGTTTGTGTTGCTTGTCAAGGAGAAGGAAGAAAAGACATGGCTTTTATCTTTTGGATACTTCAGTCTGTAATGTAAGAAAGATACGTAAACACATCATTGCGATACCTTTTGCTAAGTGCAACAATAAAAAGGATTTTACAGAGTGCCAAGATAAGGCATGTTGGTTGTGAAGATTAAATGAGATTAAATGTGTGAAAAGCACTTTGTGAGCTATTCAAATATTAGTCATTATAATCTGCATAACAACTCTGGGAGACTGGCTTGGATTATTATCTACTTAATTTTTTTTTTGTACTATAAAAACTACCTAAGAGTTCCACTACAAGTTACAAAATAGAGAAAATAAGAACCTATCCATATTTCTGGTGCTTCAACACTGACATTGTTTTACATGTTGCTAAGTGTCATTAGTGTCTTTATTCCTGGAATTTTGTTTTTTTGTACAACAATCATGCTGTGATATGGTTTGGCCGTGTCGCCACCCAAATCTCATCTTGAATTGTAGTTATTATAATCTGCATGTGTCGTGGGAGGGACCTCTTGGGAGATAATTGAATTTGGAGGTGGTTACCCCCATGCTGCTCTCCTCATGATACTGAGTTCTCACGAAATCTGATGGTTTTATAAGGGGCTTTCCCCACTTCTGTTCAGCACTTCTCCTTCCTGACATGTGAAGAAGGATGTGTTTGCCTCTCCTCCTGTCATGACTGTAAGTTTCCTGAGGCCTTCCCAGTCATGCTGAACTGAGTCTATTAAACCTCTTTCCTTTAAAAATTACCCAGTCTTGGGTATGTTATTAGCAGCATGAGAATGGGCTAATACATGCTGCATATATCATGATTCTGATTGTTTTCTCTTTAAATTGTCTGCATTTTCTCATGTGTAAACGTGTTTCATGGGTCACACATGGGAGTGGGAGAGGTCGCCATGGTAACAGTTGATATGTCTCTGGCTCAGCCTCAAACCAAACCCCACCTTCCTGGCTCCTCATGAGTTACTAGGACCCTTCATTACAATGGCCACATAGATTCCCTGTCCCTGTCATAGTCTTCTCTGCCACTCCAGGGATGGAGCTGTGCCTAGTATTGTGCCATATTACTTTCCTCTTTGTTTTTTTTGCTGACTCTGAAAAGCCTGTGTATGTCTACTTATGAGAAGCTACCTTTCTGTCCTGAGCTCTGTCACCATAGCGAAGGGAGAATGTACCTTTGTATCCACCTGAATCACATTGGTGGACCACTTTGTGTCTAAATTAGATGTCTAAGATTGGGGGAGATCCTATACTTACCTCCACTTCGTTTTTAAAAAAATTCTTTCTTAGTTATAATCCAATTAGACTCTCATTCTCATCACTGTGCCAATACAGCTCATGTTAAGGTCACCAATAACCTTCATGTTTCCAAGTCCAATGGCTAGTGCTAGTGCTAGTTATTATCTTACTTGACTTAATAGTAACATTTGACACAATTATTTACTTATTGCTCCTTGAAATGTTTTTTTTTTTTTTCCACTTAACTTCCAAGACACCATACTCCTGATAGCTCCTCCTCAGCCCCTTTTGCTAGTTCCTCCTCATTTCCTTGACTTCTAAAGGTTGGTATATCCTAGGACTTAGGCCTGCAGACATATTCCCTATCTACATTTGCTACTTAGGTGATCCCACTCAGTCTCGTGGCTTTAAATACCACTGTAGCCTGATGACTCCCAATTTTATCAATTCAACTTATAGCTTTTCTCTGACCTCTAGATCCATACATTCAACAGACCATTCATCGTTTCCATGTGGATGTCTAACAGGCATCTTAAACATTGTCCAGCCCGCTCATGGTTTTCTCCCCTTACTTGTTCTTCCCATAGTCTTCCCTATTTTAGTAAGTGACATGTCTGTGTTTCCAATTGCTTTGGCTAAAAACATTGGTTGGAATCATCTTGACTGTCTTTCTTTTATGATCTGTATTAAAATCACCAACAAATCCTGTTATCTCTCCTTCAGAATACATCCTGAATCTAAAGCTAACCACTTTTCACTACTTTTCCCACTGTCATCCCAGTCTAAGCTACTGGCGTCTTTCACTGGGTTACTGAAGTTGCCTCTTAACTGCTCTTCCTGATTCGGCCTTTATTCCCCTGCAATCTGTTCTCAGCGTGGCAGTCAGAGTTATTTTATTTTTAAATTTTACAATTCACATCACATGCCACTCCTCTGCCCCCAAACCTTCCATTGGCTCCCATCTCACTTACAGTAAAAGGCAAAACCTTGCTATGACCACAAGAGCCAATACAGTCTGGGCCACTGGCCTCATCTCCTATTATTGTCCCTTTTGCTCACTTTTTTTTTTTTTTTTTTTTTTTTTAAGAACCACTAGCATCCTTATGTGTTGGTTGTTTCTGGAATACACTGGCACACTTCTATCTTAGGGCAGCTGCTGTTTCCTTCTGCCTGGAATGTTCTTTCCAAGTGCACATGGCTTATTCCCTTCTTCTGTCAGATCTCTGTCCAAATGACACTCCCTTACATAATTTGACTCTGGTTACCCTGTATACCACAGCAACACTGTCCCATTCCTAACATGCTCTGTTCCTTCTGTTTGTTTTCTATTAGACAGATCACAAGCTGACCATATCCACATCTGCACACATGTTTATTTATGTTTGTTTACTACTCACCTTTCATGCTAGACTCGAAATCCCATGCCATGAGATCAAGGGCTTTGTCTCTGTGCCCACAGCACTTAGAGTGATAGCTGGCACATTAGTACATGTTTAATAAATACATGTGTTTCCTGTTGCCAACTCTTATGATCTCCTCCTATGACTAGGAATGTATTCTTTCTAGCACTTGACTTCTTTCCTTTATTGATATAAAATAATATAATAAAATGGCCAACTTACTCACTGAGCCTCAGTTTCCTAATCCACATGATGGATCTGATAATAGCTCTCACCTTATAGGGTTGTAAGACAGAAATAAGGTATTTCAGCTAAAGTCGTTAGCACGTTGCCTGGTTCACAAAATTGTTTTTAATGATAATTCTGAACACTGTGGAGCAGACAAATCAGGATTTAAATGATTTATATGCAAAGCACAAATCAGGATTTAAATGACTTATATGCAAAGCACAAAGTAAATGCTATCTAAGTATGAGGTCTAATAATAACTATATTTGATTCACTTTCAAGAGTTTTGCAGTCTAAGAAAAATGACAACTTCCCTTAGTCTCAATTCCTTGTCTCTACTATAGAGACAAAGTAGCTATTGTGACAATTAGTAAGGTACAGGTGTAACATGCCTAAACATTAAGGATGTTTGTTGTTAACTGTTTCCCTACTGTGGGACGATCAGATTATTTCTTTTGGAAAACCATTGTGGACAATGCTGTGATGTACATCTTTGCACATAATGGTTTTCATATATTTCAGATTATTTCCTTACCTTGGAATACCAGGATAAGTATTATTGAGTAAAAATTTCTAGATATTTTTGTGGTCTTTGTTACATAAGCCAGATGGATTTCTTATCCTCTTTTTGCAGAGTGACTCTGAACCTTCAGGTTACTTGGCTACTAAGTGTCAGAATTAAGATCAGAGGGCTGGGCATGGTGGTTCATGCCTGTAATCCCAACACTTTGGGAGGCCAAGGTGGGCAGATCACCTGAGGGCAGGACTTAGAGACCAGCCTGGCCAACATGGTGAAACCCCATCTCTACTAAAAGTACAAAATTTAGCCAGGTGTGGTGGTGTGCACCTGTAATCCCAGCTACCCAGGAGGCTGAGGCAGGAGAATCGCTGGAATCCGGGAGTCCAAGGCTGCAGTGAGCCAAGATTGTGCCACTATACTCCAGCCTGGGTGACAGAGCAAGACTCCATCTCAAAAAAAAAAAAAAAAAAAAATCAGAGCATACACACACTCAGTGGCTCACACCTGTGATCCCAGCACTTTGGGAGGCTGAGGCAGGTGGATCACATGAGGTAAGCAGTTTGAGACTAACCTGGCCAATATATTAATATATTAATTAAATATATTAATATAATTAATTTCTCTTGTTTCTTTCACTTTTCAAAATGGAAAACCAAATATCACATGTTCTCACTTAAACTGGCAGCTAAGCTATGAGGATGCAAAAGTATGAGAATAATATAAAGGACTTTGTAGACTTGGAGGGAAGGGTGGGAGGGGAATGAGGGATAAAAGACTACACATGGGTAAAGTGTACATTGCTGGGTTGACAGGTGGACCAAAATCTCAGAAATCACCACTAAAGAGGTTATTCGTGTAACAAAAAACCACCTGTACCCCACAACAATTTAAAAAATAAAATGTGGACACTAGAAAATTAAAAGTTACGTATGTTGCTTACATAATATGGATAGTGCTGTTCTAGATGCTATAATTATTAACATTTATTGACCATTTATGTGCTAGTCACAATGCTGAATGTTTGCCAGGAATTTTATTTTCACCTCAAAACAACTGTTTTGCAAATGAGAAAACCAAAAATTAAGTAACTTGCCCAGTTGTTCAATTATAAGCAGAGCAGGTGAAATAAAACTTATATCTGACAAGCCCAGAAGCAGATTGGGCACTCAGAGCCAAATTATCTGAGAAAAAGTATGAGAGAATGGATATACTTGAGCCAAACTCATGGGAGACATGAGAACTTACAAATACTTCAAAGAGGCCGAGTGCGGTGGCTGATGCCTGCAATCCCAACACTTTGGGAGGCCGAGGCAGGCAGATCACAAGGTCAGGAGATCGAGACCAGCCTGGCCAATATGGTGAAACCTAGTCTGTACTAAAATTACAAAAATTGGCCAGGCATGGTGGCGGGCACCTGTAGTCCCAGCTACTTGGGAGGCTGAGGCAGGAGAATCCCTTGAACCCGGGAAGTGGAGGTTGCAATGAGTCGAGATTGCACCACTGCATTCCAGCCTGGGTGACAGAATGAGACTCCATCTCAAAAACAAAAACAACCCACAAAACAAAACAAAACAAAAAACAAGCTTCAAAGACTTTTATGTGGGTGGAGAAATAAACTTATTCCAAGTGGCTCCCAGGGGATGACTCTCAGATGGTTGGCTCCTGCCAATGTTTTCTTTCTGAGCTCCAGGGTCATAAATCCAACTACCTTCTCGACTCACCCAGTTGCATTTCTCTTAGGTATTTCTTTTTTAAAAAATTATTTTTTTAAGTTCTGGGGCACACGTGCAGGATGTGCAGGTTTGTTACACAGGTAAACGTGTGCCATGGTGGTTTGCTGCACCTATCAACCCATCACCTATGTATGAGATCATGTCCTTTGCAGGGACATGGATGAAGCTGGAAGCCATTATTCTCTTGAGTGTTTCAGGCTGAACATGAGCAAAGTTTGTTTTGTTTTCTTTCCTTAAAAGCTTGTGCCACCATTAGGGTTCCAAGCTCAGTAAATGGCATTGACATGCATGTGAGTTCCCATGATAAGAACATGGGCACAGTCATGTGCCCATGCCCTGGACATCTGGAAACTCCTCATGAGTTGAAAAAGCATACTTTGCTTGTTTCTCTGTTTATATTGGTTATCTAAGGCTGTGTAATGAATTGCCTTCAAACTTCGCAGCTTAAAACAATGAACTTTACAAGCAGTTTCTGTGGGAGAGGATCCGGGAGCAGCTGAGCTGGGTCCTCCTGTCTGGGTTTATCAGAAGGATTTGATTTGATGCTTCAATCAAAGCATCAGCTGGCACTGCGGTCATCTGAAGACTGGCCCTGAGCAAAATCCACTCCCAAGTGCGCTCATGTGATTATTGGTAGGATGCATTTCCTTGTTGGGCATTGGCTGGAGGCTCCTCTCAGCTCTTTGCCACATGGGCCTCTCCATAGGGCAGCTCATATCAAGGCCCCAGCCTTCCATCAGAGTGAGTGGGGGAAGGCTAGGAAGATGGAAAGAGCCTTTTGTAACCTAATCTCCAAAATGATATTGTATCACTTTTGCTACATTTATTAGAAACAACTCACTGAGTCCAACCTACATTCAAATGGAAGGATTACATTAATATCCGATGCATGAACGCTAGGTACTGAGGATCGCTGGGAGCATCTTGAAGCTGTCAGTCACATGTCCCAACCATGACTGTGATCAGCATGCTGTTGGTCATTGTATTGCATTCTTACTGCCATAATATCTCGGCTATTCCTTTCTCTCCAGCCTTACTACCTCTTTCCTGGTTCATTGTCATCTTTCACCTGGACAGTCACAAAAGCCTCTTGGCTGGTCTTCCTGCCTTCTGTCTTCCTTCTTCCATCCACGTCCCGTTTCTGGCTTTGTGGCTGGGGCAGGAATGGGTGATGGTGGTGTGTGGTGAGCAAGGGGTCTAGTTCCAGACTGGTCCATTAGAGCATGGGTGGGTTCATTTGCAGAGTGGTTACAGTCCAGGTCATGTATGAGCCCCAGAGACACGTTCTGGGTTGTGAGGAAGAGGACAGGTAGGAGTGATGAGAGTTTGAGCTTTCACGAGGAGCCTACGAACCCCGGCTACAGGAGCAGGGGCTTGGAATAGAGGCCCAAAGCAGAAGGCAGAGCTCTGACTGTGGCTTCTTAGTGACAGTTGAGGGGACCCCAATCTCCATTCTCAGAATGCCATTCTGTGACTGTGCCTTGGAACCGGAATTGGGCACCAGTTGTCACCATGGGCCCTGCTGCACCAGGCAGGCTGCTGCTGGTCGCTGAGTGACCACTCGGTCCACTGCAGCCTCATGTGCCATTGGCATCAATATTTCCTTTCATGCCTTCCACCTGCGGAGACAAAAAGGGTGAGCCAGGAGCAGGGCTCTCCTGAGGCCTCCTTAGTGGCTGTGAGAAATTCGCTGCTCTTGTTGGACACGTCTTGCCAGATTCTGCTCTCCCTTTGAAATTAAACTTGCATTATTTTTAGAAAGCACAGAATAGTGAAGAGAACACAGGCTCTGGGGCAAGCAACTCTAAGATTGGAGTCTGTCTCTACTACTGATTACCTGTGTATCCTTGGGAAGTTATTTACCTTCTCTGAGCCTCAGCTTTTTGGTCTGTAAAATGGGGATAGCAAATCTTACCCCATGAGATAAATATGAGAAAACATTCACAGGTGCATACAGCACAGTGCCTGTTCCACAGGGGGAACTCCAATCAAATGGTTTGGGAAGAGAAGTATGCGGAGCACACAGGGGCTGCCTCAGAGGTGAGTGCTTCACTCACACAGGTGTTGTGGATAGGATCCAGGGCTTCAGGGATGAGAAGGAGGGATTTGGCAGAGAAAGCTGTGGCCGATGTTTCCGGGAGGCAGATTTTGATTCCACACAATGAAAAATGTTCTGCCTTTCAGAGCTTTCCTGAACAAAGTTGCTTTCCTATGGAGGAAGTGAGTTTCTTGTCCTTAGAGGTGTTCAAGCAAAGCCAGAATGGCCACTTGGTGGGGATGTTGCAGAGGGGATAAAATATCAGGATGGTGCTTGCAAGAGAAGGTTGTTATGGTCCTTTCTAATCCCTAGGAATTCACATTTAAGAGAAATCTGAATGTAACAAATATGAAATTAATACAAGACAGCACTTTCTTAGCTGCAAGTCGGTGTGAGGAAAGGGGTGGTCACTGGATTTTCAAAGGCTGGGGTTTGAAGGCACTGCTGATTTAGGAAGGAGGTGGAGCCACTGCTCACATTTGAAGGGACCTCCTGCAGCTACAGAAATTACTCTTTGGAATAGACAAAGGACATATTGTGGGCAACCTGTGGTTTGTAGCATAGCTGGGGAAATCAGCATCGCAGGAATGGTTGTTAACCCACCACTTGGACAGGAAATGTCGCAGACAAAGCCTTGTTTTCTGCTGCAGGAATTAAAGTTCAGAGGCAGCTGCAGGAAAATCAATACCGAGCTGCTAAACCCTTAATGAACGACAGCAAAAGGCTGGTGGTGTTGCCTAAAACAGCTTTTTTAAAGCTGCTTGTCTGGGGTGAGAGTGTTAACAATAATAGATTGAGCCTCCTATGAGGTGTGGTTTCCAGGGTGCAGCTGTGCAATGTAGGGGAACGCATGTTGGATCCAGGAGCAGTCGCCACGGGTTCAAGTCTTGCTTGGAAGCTTAGTCATCGGGTTACTGAGTCAGTCATTAGTGTTAGCAACTTGGGAGTCCAGTTGTTAGGCCTATATGCATGCAGCCACTCCTCTCCACACCCCACTGGCTCGGGTCCTCTGGCAAAAGATCAATAGCCAGATCAGAAACAAAGTTCCTGTTTTAACCATGATTGAACAAGTACACCAGGTCCCAATTCATTGCCCTCTGGGAGAAGCAGAGCTCGAGGAGCTTGTTCTGGCTGCTAGGCTTAACTAGGCTTCCTGTTTCCTAGTCACTTTTGCTTAAATCGGAGGGTTTTTTCTTTTTTCCCAAACCTGTGACTCTATGGAGAAAATGAACAACCTGGCAGAAGGGAAGGGATGTGAAATGGCACATCGCCCATGAGTGAAGTGGAGCTCAGTAAGTGCCACCCCGAATGACCCCATTAGCTATTCCTCCTCTCCGAAAGTGTGGGTAGCAATTTCTTTCTTCAGGACCTAGGCAGAAACTTAAAGGGTTAAGAGAAAAGATGTTTCCCACTGGGCCATTTAACTCGTCTTATTTCCCATTTCCCCGTCTATCAAGTGGGCACAAAATATCCTCCCTGTTTTCTGTACAGGGTTGTTGTGAGAAACAAATCAAATTACATCTATACAAGTGCGTGGTAAGCCAAACTGCTTCCTCCAATCAAATGGGATGTAGTGCTTTTGTTTGCAACCTGGAGGAGGAATCCCAACGGACAGAAGAAAAAACAAGGAATTGTTGCTTTGATTAACCCCCCTTGAATCCTCACAGTATCCCTGTAGGTAGATATTAACATTCTGACTTTATTTTATTTTTGTGATGGAGTCTCGCTCTGTCGCCCAGGCTGGAGTGCAGTGGCATGATTACGGCTCACTGCAACCTCGACCTCTTGGGCTCAAGCAATCCTGCTACCTCAGCCTGCTGAGTGGCTAGGACTACAGGTGTGTGCCACCATGCCTAGCTAAGTGTTTTGGCATTTTTTATAGAGATGGGGTTTCACCATGTTGCCCAGGCTGGTCTTGAACTCCTGGGCTCAAGCAATCCGCCTACCTTGGCCTTCCAAAGTGTTGGGATTATAGGCATGAGCTTTGGTGCCCAGCCAACACTCTTGTTTACAAATGAGGAAACTGAAGTAGGGTAATCAACCATCCAGGCTTGCCCAGAACTAAGGGGTTTTCTAGGACATGGGACTAGGACATAGTACTAAATCCTGGAAAGTTCTCAGCAAACCAGGATGAGCTGGTCACCCCAAACTCAAGTCCAGAAACGTTGAGTGATTGTCTTAAACCCTGAGGCTGTTGAATATCATTGTTGGATTGGAATGTAGGACAGTTACCCTAGTACTCATGTTCTTTCCTGTACCCCTTTCTGCTAACACTCTCATTGGGCTGACAAAATGTGCACATATGAATGAGTTGCAGGCCAAGAAGATGTGCTAATCAATGTCATGGGGTTTCTCAGGAAACAGCTTTGCTACAAAGGGGTGCTTTGCTGTGATACCGTAGATCTCAATCTTCAATGGTTCTCTTTTAAGGGTTTACTTAAGAATATACGTAAGTTGGATATGGTCATAGATAAAGTCCTGCTTTATAAGCCAAGTGGCACATTGACTAGCATCTTTATAAGGATTTTTAAAATCTTGTTTGGTGGCTCTTGAACTTTAGTACCAGGGGCAGGTTATTAAAAAAGCACATTTGTGGGGCTGCCGTCAGATATCCTGATTCAATGTGTCCTAGGAAGGGCCCAATAACTGCATCTGGGTGACCTGGTTAAGTCATCCCTTCTCTCTGCCCTTCCTGGAACTATTGCAACAGCCATGTAACTGGCCTCCTTCTCTGCAAAGCATCCTTCACTGACTTTCCATCAGCTCCAGAATCAACTCAAGCTCTTCAGCCAGGCTGACAGGGTTCTCCAGGGGCTGGCTCCAGGGTCCCTGACAGCCTCCTCTCCTGCCACTCTCGGCCTGCTATCTGGACTCCCGCAGCCTCGATGTGCGGATAACCTGGATCACTGTGCCGTTGCTGCTTCCTGGGGTCCCTCTTCCTTCCATGGCTGCTCCTCCCCATCTTTAGGCGTTGACTTTCTCCCACTCTTTCTCCAAGATTCAGTTCAGGCATCCTCCACTCCAGAAGGCGCCCCTGGCTTTCCCCCAATGTACTGCCCCCATGGAGGGGAAATGCACCTGATGGCAATAAATTACACATACCCTGAGAATGACCCTGTGTGGCAGACACCCCTGAATGTGTGTTCCAACTTAGAGAATCTGGGAGTGGCCAACCTGGAGATTTGTTCCTTGTCTCTGAAGAACATCTGAGCCCCCCACCTGTCTGGTGGAACCCTGGCAGTACAGGGGATCGAGGCCTCAGTCTGGGGTTGAATAAAGGTTGACAGGTGTAAGTTGTTAGGGAAAGGATGCTAAGTGAAAATGCTGTACAAACTCCATGCCTTTTGCAAGTGGCTCCAGTTTTTCTGTCCAGCCCACTGCCACTGGGCTGTGTGGTTCTCTTGTCCACCCCCCAAACACTGTACTTTCTCCCCTTTATGTAAGCCCCCAGTAAAACCCTATGTCTCATTTGGTGGCTCTGGGTCTCTTCTTCGGCCTCTTGAATGTGGTGTCATCCCCATTGAAGTCAATAGGGTTTGGCACAACACCCACCCACTTTAGGTGGCCTTCAGTACCATTTGAATAACCCATTAGGGTCTGCCTTTCCCACTGAACCATGAGTTTCCAGAGGGCAGAAACTAGTTCTCAATTCCTAACATAAGGACCCTAAAGGTGCTTATTGAAACAGATTGGACCAGCGTGGAGGCAGGAGGCATTGTTTACCTGGCACTGGCTCTGTGAGCTCCCATAAGCCCCCTGTGGTACTGATTACCCACTCTGAGCACAACAGATCAGGACACAAGGCACTCAGCAATATTGCAATCATTAGTTTCAATTGCTGGGGTGAGAAGGGATTAGGGAATAGCAAACTGACAACCTGGCTTATTCTGAGGGCTAAATTAGGAACAAGATTGGCATGCTAATGAGAAAAACAGTGAGCCTGAGAGGTGGTGTGTGTTAGAGGGAATTAGGGGATGTGACATGGTGCTGCTAAAAGTTGAAGTCAGGCGACTGAAGGTTTAGAGGTTAACAGTGGCTCTTGACAGAGAGGCCACTTGGTAGAATCACACTCTCTCTGACAGTCCTTATCTCAGTATTTAACTGTAATAAATTGGTAAACTCCCAAATGGCAGGAGCTTGCCTATTGCCATTGTATTAGTGCCTGGTATGTAGTAGCAGCACAATAAATTTTTGTTGAATGACCACTCTATAAAAACTGCTTTCTGCCTCCACTTTCCACAGGGAGGTCTGATCTACCCTAATCTTTTAAGCCAATTTGCCTTTCTCCATTCTATATCCTTGATGGGCTAGGAAAGCAGGCCCCACTTTCTGGCTATTCTAATTTCTTTATCTTTGTTCCAGAAGCGCTTGGGCTCTGGTCTCTTCTCTGAGGCAAGGACCTGAATCCTGCCTCTGGCCCCAAATTCTGGGCTTTATCTGTGTTATTTGACATCTAGACCTGGCCTTGCCCGTATTTGTGGGCTTGGTCTGCATCTGCCACCGATCTCTCAGGTTCAGTTCTGGCATGAATGGTGTGGAAACTGCCATCTCTGCTAGCTTCTTGGTGGGCCCCTGGCCAGGTCAGCCCCAGCCCTTGTGAGAAGAGGACAATGACTTCTGGCAATTGCTGATGCCAGCCCCAGCCCCTGCGCACCTTCCATCTCGGGCTGCTTTCCACCACCATCTTTAAGGTGTTAGAGTAGGCTGGCTCAAACCCTTGGCATCCTGGCGTGGGCCCAGTATGGCCCTCCTCTTTGAGAGTTGAAAATCTTCACATTTATTTAAGAAAAGTCCTAGGTTTGGTTAGAAAACAAACAAACAAACAAACAAACAAACAGAAATGAGGTTTCTAGAGGCCTTCCAAGAAAGCCTCTGATTGGGCTGGGTCAGAACAGGCCACTCTGGAGGAATTATAGTCCTGGTGACTGTTGTGTGTGTGAGTGTGCATATGTGTGGTGTACGCGGTGTGGAAAGCTGTGTGTGGGATGCATACATGGGGTATGTATGCTGTGTATATGTGTGTGGCATGTATACATGTTATGTATATACATGTATGCATGCATGGCATATGTGGTATGTATATGTGTAGGTTGGTGTGCACAGGGCATGTACACATGTGTATACACACATGCGGGTGTATGTGTGGGGTGTGTACATAGTGTGTCTACCCCTATGTATATGTGTGTGGTGTGCGTGTGTGAGTGCACATGGTACATGTGTGTGTGGTGTGTATCAGTGTTTGTATGTGTGGGTATGTGCTATGCAGAGTGTGTATGTGCATGTGTTGTATGTAGCTTGTGTATACACATGTGTGGTATGAATGTGTGGGGTATACATGGTCCATATACATGTGTGCTGTGTGTGTATGTGATCCTGAGGTCCTGGTCAGAGTGGGGGCAGGTGCAACTCAGAGCTGTTTGAGCAGGACACGGCTTGAAGGGTAGGTGGGAGCCAAGGTCTCTGGTGGAGGAGGTGTGCAGAGCCTTGGAATCTGGGAGATGGAGACAAAGCTGTGGTCAGGCAGGGGAGTGGGAGGCCAGTTGAGACGAAATGGCTCAGAGCGAGACCATGGGCAAGGGGATGCTGGCATCTCCCTTCTCGGAGCTGTGTGGGCTGGGTCCGCTGTCTTAAAGGGCAGCTGTGGCAGGCAGCTGGGCAGTGCACGCCTCTGCTGACCATCGTCCACAGGCGTCTATTAGTATCAGGCAGTGCCAGGCCCTGCATGAGGTGCTGAAGAGCAGTGAGAGTCGGATGAGGTTCCTGCTCACAGAAAACAAATATGAGGACTGAGAAGCTGGGGACAAGGGGCGGGAAAGAGGATGGGGACAGGAAAGAAGGGAAGGAGCGGCAGAGATTCCTAGGGCTGGGGTGGAACACAAAGGGTAGAGGCTGTCCAGCTGCTTGGAGTGAGGAGGGGGAGGAGCACACTGGAATTATGAACCTGTGTTCAATTTGTTCCAATTCTTCACATCAAAACATAGGTCATTTCTTTGAGTGATTATTAAAATACAGCAAATCTGGAGCCCCCTACTGGGTTTGTTGGTTTCCCCAAGCACCGGAATCTGGCTCCCCACTCACTATCATCTGGACATCCCGTTGGCCCATAAATCTCAGACTGCTGGGGGAGCCGTATTAGGTTATTTGGAAGATAAGAGCCTCCTTTCCTCCCCTGACAATTCAGTTCCTGATTTTTTATTTTTTATTTTTTTGCCGTGTTAGCAAATTTGATGGATGGTGGCAAATGCTTGAGGATAAAATATTGTAATCAGGAAAGTGTCCCCTCCCTCCCTCCTCCTCTGTCCCTGGATCTGGTGCTCACTGTTTCTGTGGAGTCAGCAGATGGATGGCTAGCTTTTGCTAATGCTTTGCTGGAGTGATAGGACGTGTGGCAGGAATAACCCTGCAGGCTTCTGAGAAAAAGAGAAACAGGAATAGCTCAGGGAAGTGGAGGAACTGAAAGGGAGAAAGGGGATGGGAGAAAATTGGAGTGAACTGGAGATCCCTGCTGCGGCCCTGCCCACAGTGTCTGATGGTCCAGACCCAATTACCCAAACCCCTAAGTTGGGCAACAGCAACAGACTCTTACCTGGTGCCTTCAGTTCCAGAATCAACCCCCTCAATCCTTTCATCTGGCTCACTGCCATAATGATCTAAGGCACAAATACCCCCTAGTCCTCCCTCACTCTCACACCTTCCATGGCTCCCTACTGCCCATCAAATCCTGTGCAAACACCACAGTCTCGCATGAAAGGCTCTCTGTGACATCACTCCATCTATTAGCACCCCATTTTGGATACCTTTGCTATTGGCCAGTTTTGCGAAAAGTTATTCCTAAATATGGCTTTCTGGCCTTTGTGTGAGTATACTCTTATCTCTTTCCCCACATGGTCTTTTCCTCCTATTCTCCCATCTTAGCCTTTGGAAATCCTATCTGACCTTTAACTCCCACCGCAAATGTCATATTTGCCATGCTGACTTTGTAAGTCCTCTTGTCAGATAACATTCTGTCACCTGCTGCAGCACTTATTTCTCAAAACCTTTTGTTAGTATTACTCGTGTTCGTGTCTGTCTTTGCCATTGGATTGTGAACTTGTGAGGACTGAGCCAGATTTCTCTCTCCATGGTCGTCTGTCTTATCTCATGTTTAACAGGTTCACTGTGTTGAGTTGAAATTTGTTGAATTAAAGTACATAATTGCAAAATACTCTACTTGATAAGGCAAAATTAATGTTACAGTGGTTTGGTGCAGAGTGTACATTTGCTGAAAACTGTTGTCTTGCTGGAGGAAGGATGAAAATCTGTTTTGTAGAGGACTTTTGAGCTTGTCTTCTGAAAGCCTTTCTGTCACTGTTTGGTGGCATATCAGTCAGCTTTCGCTCTGCAACAACGTCAAACTCTCAGTGGCTTATAACAAACATTTATTTTCTTGCTTGTAGGTGAGTTGATCAAGTTAATCTTGGCTCCAGGTAATGGCTTGGGTTCAGGTCTGTGTCTTACAGTTCCTTCTTCTCCTTGGATTAGTAACTCCCGGGAGTGTGCTCTTTTTATAATGGACTCCAGGAGTGTCAGAGGCCAAACCAAACCCCAAAAGCATATTTGTGGCCTCAGTTTGTGTTATCGCCACAACCTCATTGGCCAAAGCAAATCAGATGGCCAAGCCCAACATCAATGAGCAGAGGAAATATATGCTGCTGAGGTAGTGGTAGGAACTGCAAAGTCATATGGCAAAAGGCTTGGACGTGCAATTCTAATAAGGGAGGGAGTAAAGAATTGGAGACAGCAATCCAACCTACCTCAAGTGATCTCAGGGCTGGGGAAGAAAACCCCTATGGAACAGGTGCCAGAACAAAGAACTTAAGGATAAAGAGCAGACATAGGAGCAATAGTACATAGTTTAAAATAAGAAGATCGATATTTATGTCTGTGACCAGATTGGAACTTGCTAACCATCTGCTTGTGATGAAACCCCTTAAACTCTCTGAACTTCATTTTCTCCTGCCACAAAATGGAGACAAAAGTACAATTACTATACTTATTGCGAGGAGAGCTTGTAAACAAGCAGGTGAAAATGCTTTGCTAGCTGAACTATGAGACCTGTGTGAAGAGCCCAAGTAGGGGAAGAAGCTAATGGGAGCAACTGTCCCCAGTGGTCAGGGAAGGTGGAGCAGATGAGAGAGGTTCACGGCAGTACAATGCAAGAGCCTCGGTCCATCTCAAGTCCACCTGCCTTGGGCCATCAAGTTTTCTGCCCCAGACATGCAAGGGTTTAGTCCCTATGTTATGTGTTCTTACACACACCTCAGAGCTCTGCCCCATCAAGGTGCCCATCTCCATCTCAGGTTCTGGGTGTCACCCAAACCTATGTAAACAGCGTGGATAGGGCTTCTGAGAGTGGCTGTGAGGATCCAGTACTAGAAGCAACAGCATGGTGCTAGGCACATGGCACAGGCCCAATACTGAGACAAAACAATACATTTACCAAATGAATGTGGATTAATGCACACATCTGTTTCAGACGTTTCCTCACTCAACACAATTGACAGAAACGCCATCCGTTCATCTCTTGCAGGCATCCACCAGGATGTGGAAATTGCTTAGATTAACTTGTTAAATCCATCAAAATGGTGTTTGTTAAAATGGGATTTTATGTGTTGACCACATAAATATTCATAACTTTATAACAATGCCCAAGCACCTACCACTGCTTCTGCATCCTCGCCACTCTGCCAGGAGAAAACATCACATGACAACAAAACGAAGCCCGTGTTATTTACCTGACAGTGTGTTCTGATACCTCGGAGCAGGGCTCTGCCAAGCAGGGGTTTTTCTGACAGACAGTATGCAGCTGCTACTCCCTTCCCCTCTGTCCTCTGCAGAGCTAGCTCATGGCCCATTTTCCCTGCTATTCCCAAGCACACTGAGTGCTTGCTTTATCCATCAAACTCAAGTCCTTTCTTTCATGAGAAAGAAATCGATAGAAATTGATTTGAAAATGTCAAACCTTATCAACTGCTAACTGTCACTCCAAGCCAGATATTTTAAGGGTGGTATAGACATTTGATCTCACCAAGTCCCTTCTCCTCGCTCTGAAAGTCTATGGTGCCACCAGTCAACCTCTAAATTGTCTCTGGGGGCCTATTAGAGTGGGAGGTGGCATAGCACAGTGGCTAAATGTGTAGGCTTAGGAGCCAGACTGCTTGTATTTAAATTCTGGCCCCATTATTTAATGGCTGTGTGGCTTTGGGAAGGTTATTTAACTTCTCTGTGCCTCAGAAGTCTCATTTTGCACCTTAGGATAATAATAAGATATACTTCATAGGGCAGTGAGAACTAAATGACAGCCTGTGTAAGCCACTTATAAAATATGGAGAATGTTATAAGTGTACCATTACTATTGATCACTATTATTTATATGCCACTTTGCTAGGCAACGAGGGTTAATAAATAAGGTTATTGAGAGAGGCAAGGCTTACACAAGGCAAATGGGGCACCTGACACATACAGACTGAAGTCTGAAGTCCTGGGTTTGAATATCAGTTCTACCACTTATTTCTCCATGATTTTGAGCAGTTTTCCTGGAACTGTTTCCCCTGTAAAATGGAGGGTGAAAATCACAGTGATTGACAAGCCAGCTTGTTGTATGCTTCTAGTTAGAAAACCACTTTGAGACTAGAAAAGCACAGTGCATTGGTTAGCAATTTTATACCCGTGAAAGGTCATTCTGTGATATGGAGTGGCAAATGCTAAATGCCAACTGTGTAGGGCACAGAAAGGTTCAGCATCAAGGAGACATTTTGGGCAGAGATTGTCATAAAGGACCTACCAGAGAAGGTGGGATTGAACTGAACTTTCAGAGGAGGCAGGCTTTGGAAAGTCCAGAAAATACTGCCTGGCATATACTAGGCCCAACTTTTAGCAAACAGAGATATAAGTTTAGGAGAGGTCTTGATTTAGCAAAGAGAAATTCTGAAGTGACTTCTTTTTACACTGGGGGAAGCATCTGGATTATTACAATAGGGAGTGTCACCTGATCTGGGTGTTGGAAACTACCTGGATTTTGCAAGAAGTCTAGCTCAGAGTGGGCAGGAGTTGAAGAGGAACACAAGGTAGGAGTTGATGCGGTCGGCCGGGTGAGAAATGATGGTGGCTTGGGCTAGGACATAGCAGTAGCAATGGAGAAACCCAGACAGAGGCAAGATCTTTTTTGGAGGTAGAGCTGTCAGGACTCACTGATTCATTCATTCAGTTTATTGATTCAACTGATCTAGGCTCTGAGGATATAGCAGTAAACAAAACAAGCAAAAATGTGTTTATATAGTTTGAATACTGGTGGGAGGTAGAATGCAGGTGAAGAAAAGGGAGTAAAAAGGATGATTCCCAGGTTTCCTTCCTGAGGGGACAGAGTGATACTTGCTTCATAATGCGATTTCGAGACCCTTTGTAACAAGTTGCTAAGGGGCATCATCTTGCCTTGATTTATCTAGTTCCTTCTCTCCTTTGTGAAGCTCTGGATCCTCTTCTGGTTGTCTTGTGCATTGTTTGTTCCATCATCTGCAACCTTGTGTCAGGGACTAATGGGAGTCAATTCTCAGTGTCTATTAATATGCTGAAAGGTTACCTTTTACATAATCTCTTCACATACTTGTACAGTTCCATCTATGATGTAGATACACATGGTGCTGGGTTTAAGGTTTCTTCTCCCTTGTTATACTCTGCAAGGTGCTATTCACAACCAATTAACTCCTTTGCTCTCTTGCAGGGATGGGAGGACTCCTATTCTGCCCTGCATTGAGTAGCATGTGGTAGCTCCCTGGCTGAATTTGACTTAAAATGATCCCACTTGGACAGCTTTCATTGCACTTGCTGCATGCCATGACCAAACCCTTCTTTCTACATTTTACTACATAACTTTCTATATTTTACTACATATGTCTTGCTGACCAGCCAATGTTGGACAAATTGAACTAGGAAGAGATGGAATTCTAGAGGAGATGTACAACTGGAACAAAGATATAGAGGCAGGAAATTCCAGGCAGAGTTTGGGGCTCACCTGATGATGGCAATCCATTTGAAGGCTATGCTTAGGATGTCCTGTGGAAGACAACTAGTGCTTTTCTGAGTGTCTAACACCAGCTGGTGAGCCACTTTCATCTCCCTGCTGAGAGAATACGTGGAAGAAGCCTCTCACTTAGAATTATAAACGATCCTAGTGAACATAATTTCAGCAATTACCAATGTTCAGTAATTATGCTAATGCTGATTCACAAAGGGCTGTTATTTGCTCAGCATGTTCTGTGCACATTATCTCTTTACCTGACTAACAGTGTTTTCTCACTGCAGTTATGGTTTGCTTGTCACGTTAAGTGATGTTTGCATCTTTGAGCTTGTCAAGACACTAGGATTAGAGCCAAAGTCTTGTTCCCACCCCCATTAAGAAGATTTTCTTGTGGGCCTCTTGATGAGAAGGGAAGGAAAGGGGAAAAAGCAAAAAAGAAGCGGAAAAAGGAACGCTATTGCCTTGTGGGGAAATTATAGTTCAGAGGTGAAGTGAGTTGCAGAGAAACAGAGAGCTAGGATTCATATCATTATCTTTCTCGTTCCTGATAGGGTCTCTGGTGATGAGGAAGGTTGAGAGCTTGCCTGGTCTCCTCCATCTGTAACACAACACAACAACAGTGCTTTTTTTTTTTTTTGGGGCTTGAAATGGTCAAGTACCATTCTGAGTTTCTGCTTCAAGTTGTAAGAGTGCTTAGAGATCATCTAGGACAGTGATGTTCAAAGCGTGGTCTTTAGACCAGTGGCATCAGCACCACCTGGAAATTTGTTTAAAATGCAGATTCCTGGGTTCTGCCCTAGACCTAGATTCAGAAGCTCTCAGTTTTTGTGTTTCAGCACGGTCATGTATATATTTTTTTCCTTGAGATGGAGTCTTGCTCTGTTGCCCAGGCTCACTGCAACCTCCGTCTCCCGGGTTCAAGCGAGTCTCCTGCCTCAGCCTCCTGAGTAGCTAGGACTACAGGCATGTGCCACCATGCCTGGCTAATTTTTGTATTTGTTTTTAATAGGCACTGCGTTTCACCATGTTGGCCAGGCTGGTCTCGAACTCCTGACTTCAAGTGATCCACCTGCCTCGACCTCCCAAAGTGTTGGGATTACAGGCGTGAGCCACCACACCCAGTTGGTCATATATGTTTTAACAAGCCCTCCAGGTGATTCGGATGCATGTTCAAATTTGAGAAAGATATGCTAGGTCCTTGATACTGGAAGTGTGGACCATAGACCAGCAGCATCAATGTCCTGGGAGAACGTGTTAACAAAACAACATCTCAGGCCACACCCAGACTTACTGAATTAGAAGATCCGCAGGTGATTTATATGCATGCTGAAGTCTGAGTAGCACTCATTCTACTCCAAATGCTTCCACTTACTATTGACAAGAGGCAAAATGACTAGTAGATGTTGCACTAAGTGATGACAGAACCAGACTGCTATTACTTCTACTAAATAGCTAACATTTATTGTGTGCTTTGTGAGCCTTGGAACTGCTTTTGTTTAAAGAGGGCTTACTATGTGCCAGCATTGACCCCTGGACTTTTAAAAAATTACTTTCTTTAGAGATAGCTTTCACTCTGTCATTCAGGCTGGAGTGCTGTGACATAATCATAGCTCACTGCATCCTCGAACTCCTGGGCTCAAGTGATCCTTCTGCCTCAGCCTCCCAAGTAGCTGGGATTATAGGCTTGTGCCACCCTGCCTGGCTGGCTTTTCTCATTTAATTCTCACCATATCCCTTTGAGGTAGGTATAAAAATCCTCTTATCTAGAATGGGTATTTGGCTAGATAACTGAAAAAAAAAATCAATTCAGGCAAGAAATCATACAAATTATATGCAATTTAAACATTTAATTTTAACTTAAGCATATAATTGTACACGCATTCATGAGTCTTACGGTGTGGGACCCAGGTATTTCCTTGAGTACCCATGTTTCCTTCCTGCTTAAGTTTATATATCGTTCATGATCCCTACCTTAACTTTCTTTGAAGTGGGCAAGAATTCAACCTGTGAAGAAATCTGAGGGCAGGAATCCTTCTAGAATTTTGTTTTTCCCAAACTCTGAATTCTGTAGAATTTTTAAAAAAGTGATTTGCCTCATACACAGTATTCAAACACAGGTTTCATAGATGCTTTGATTCTTATATTTAATATTTAATTAAATCTGCGATGATAGTAACAAGTATAAATGGTATTAGCAGGCTTGGGACCAACGCAAGATTAAACAACTCAGCTTTTAGAAGCTGAAGTGAATGAGTATGTCAGAGAGTAGTTTATTAGCCCTGAACATTCTAGTGCCATGGGTTTGGTCAACATGTCTTAGAGAATAGGCAATGGTAGTTGAATACCAAACAGCTGAGCTCTTAACACATGTTATTATTATCTCTATGAGGTTCAGAAAGGTTAAGGACTCTTCTCAAAGCCACATAGCTAGGAAGAGCTGGAGCTGGTGGGTAGACCCAGCCAGCCTGCATCCGGAGCCCCTACTGAACTCCCTTGATTGTCTGTTTAGGTAAAAAAAAAAAAAAAAAGTAGATAATCAGTCTTTTTATCTTGACAAAGTATAAATACTTCTCCTTTTTATGTAACTATAAATACTTCTCCCAATACACGCTTCTTCCTGCCCTCACAGTCCTTCTATCCTTAATTTGGAAAGAAAACTTGGTATTCTTGACAGACGAGCAATTGAAATGGATGCATTAATTGATTTAAATGTCCAAGCATCAATATTCTTTGACAAAACATTGTCAGTGCACAGAGGACCAGTTAATGAAGAAAGTAACTATGGAAGGGGGAATCAATTAGACTGAAAGTTTAGTTGAATCCTTTGATAAAACATCTGTAAGTAGCTAGGTAGCATGCATTTCTCCTTCCCTCTGCCATACACACCTCTTATTATGTAAAGCATTATACATCCGGTGAAATACTATACCTTATGGTCCTAGTTCTGTTTTATTTCTTTGCACCATCTCTTTTGGTGTGACTTGTTGCTAGTTACTTGCCTTCTATGCCCTATATGTAAAATGGGGATGAGAATAGTACTTGCCTATCTATTAGAGCTGCAGAGAGGTATACATGGGAAATGTTTAGGACAATATCAGATACATTGTAAATGCCCAGGAAATGGTAGCTATTACTGTTTTTCCAACCCTTTTCCCTAGGGAAATGATAAAAGACTTAATTAGATATAGCTAAGGGAAAGCATTCTGTTTAGCTCTTCTGGCCTTCTTTCATAATCCTAGTCCAGTGCCCACAAGCCTCAATAGATATTTGTAAAAAGTTGAGTAGATGAATGGTAGGTCAGTGTTTTTCCCCCATCTGCTTCTGCATCTCATGATGGTCTATGTTATATGGGTTGTTTCTCTGTATCAAAGCCTTTTATACTTCTGTAGTTTCGAAGAATTCTCAGTCTCTCCATCTGCAATTGCTTACAGTCTTCATATTGTCAAGTACAGACTTTTTCTGAACTATGTTTTCAAGGGAATCTTGTTTTCCTCTAATATTCTCAGAAAAATGCCTACAGACAATTGCCTGCAGAATGACAAATGGCTCACATGGCTTGTTGCTCGGCTTTGTTGCTTGGATCTGAGTGCCCTGTGATCTGAGGTTTATGTCTCTTGGCTGCTTCTGTGTCTCACTGTGGTTTTATATCCCCTGGCTTTTTGGCAGAAACAAAACTTTTAGATTTGTCGTCAATTGAAAATGCCTCAGCTGTGTGTGCAGGAGTCTTCATGCTATAGAAGAAGGAATGTAACTGTGATGGTGGGAAAGACTGAAGGAAGTAATGGAGATGACGATGCACAAGTAGGTGCTCTTGCAAAGCAGTTCTGGGACAGATAAAGGAAGCAAAGGCAGAGAACCCCAACGCCTTGTAAGTAAGTTCTTTTGTCTTGGCGGAGTTCTGACCTGTAGTTGTCTGGGATAGGACTGGGATGCTAGAAGCTAGGTTAGGTAAATATCCCCGTGGGCATGTGGGGATCACCTGCAGCTCTTTTTGTCTTAGTGGATGTGCCAAGTGTCTTTCAAGTGCCTCTTCACCACCCAGAGCTATTCCTTGCCGCCTCTGCTCTTCTGTCTTCCCAGGAGGCTGACTCTGATCGATTGCATGAACAGGTTCCTGTGCCCTCTAGCTTCAGCCACGCGGGTCCAGTCAACAGGGACCCTTGGCAGGAGATCAGAGGTTTGGAGGGAGGAGGCTGTGCTCAGGGTATCTATTCCTCTGAAGGAATTGCCTCAGGCTGGCTGTGTCTTTCAGTGGAAGGTAAATGTTCCCCTCAAGGTGGCTCCTTTTATGAAATTCTCTCCTTCCAGTTCTGGTATCTGTTCTCTCTTCTTGTCATTTTGAGCCTAGAAAAGGTAACGACCCCACTGTTACTAATCCCGGGGTACTGCACAGTCACTGAAAGCTTCCCTATAACCTGCCCCCACCTTTGCAAATGGTTCCTTTATTAAGCCCTGTTCATGTGATCCCAGTATGAGTGTGTCTATACTTCATGTCAGGACCTTGGCTGTTACAGTCTCAAGTTGCTCTGCCTCCATAGAAAACAGTGATACCTGAGAGGTGAGAGTCAAAAAGAGATAAAAATAGCATGGTTGGATATGAAAGAGGTGGTTTCAATTGCAAGCAATAGGAAACAGTCCCAGCTCACTTAAGTGGAAAAGGAATTCATTGGTGGGATATTGGGTATGGCTCATAGAATTGGGAAGGCTGAGAATCAGGCAGGAAGCTGGGCAGCAGGGACCACAGGGGCATTCTGGTTAGGATGATGCTGCTGGTTACTGCTGTGGTGAATGCATTCTCAATTGTCAATGCATCTTTGCTTCACTTCCTGAGGGTTCAGAATCCCAGGTAGGAGCATCTGCCTGGCCAATGCTGGGTCGCATACAGCATCCTAGTTGCAGGAATGGGAGAAGTTAAAGCTTCTCTCTTCTTCCACCTGCACTGACTTCTTTCCTTCCTCCCCTCCCCATCCCACCAATAGTTTCTTCTGGTTTCTCCAGGGCTGGGATTGAGGAGAGAGGAGATGTATGGTCAGGAAAGGCTGTACTTGGCGGGTACTGTCATGAGCTGGTGTTACTACTCTCTGGGATTGGCAGGTGTTCAAAGCTGAGTCTTAACTCTCCTTGACCGAATCTATTTTCCTTCTGTCTGGCCATCTGGTATTCTGTCTCTTCTGCTGGGAATCCCATCCCTGCTGTTTCCTCCCAGTCATTCTTGGGAGAAATCCAAGGTGACACTGGTATGGCACCCCTCCAAGGGCTGCTCAAAACCTATTTTTTTTCCTCAGCCTTTGGAGAAGGCCAGAAAGCATTTAATTTTATCAATCTCATAGTCTGGCTGCTTGTATTGGAGGCAGTCGGCTGGTGTAAAGGTTCAGGGTGGCTTTAGAGCCCACTCTAATAAAAACCGAGCAGCTCTGCTCTCTGTGCTCATCTACACAGAAGCTGGCTTGATTTTATAAAGACCACCCCAGAACTATCCATCCAAGCTCCTGGACATGAGCCAAGGTGGAGAGAGCCCAGAAGGAGACCTGGATGGTTCTCTTGGAACAGGGTTTCTCCCAGAAAAAAATTCTCAGACAGTATAGGGTTTCTATCAATTTCTACTCTTTCCTAGAAAAAGAACAAAGCCTTCTAATGATATTTAATACTCCTACATTTCCACTTAGCCAAGAACAATGGTGCCCCAGTCTGTCAAAATTGACCATGTTTTATTTGATTGTTATGTGAGCTTTCATTCTGTTTCAAAGGCCTCATTTGCCATTGTAAATAAGCATTTGTTGTTATTGTGTATCCGCCTATGAACTCAGGGCTTTTAGTTAATCTCTTTTTCTTCTTTTTTTGTTTTTTTAAATAAGAGATCTGAGGAAATGTAAATAAGGTGAACTTTAGCAGTTTAGGGGTCTTGATAGGCCAAAGTAGAACCACAGAGCCTGGGACTTGGCTCTAACCTGACATTAATAAGAAGGTCCTATCCCACATGATTCCCGCTTTCCCTGCCCCACTACCCCCAAGCTATGAAAGGTCAAGACACAGGCTTTTGAGAAAGGATGGAGGCCAAGGAGGCTTCACTAGGTCGTTACTATTATCTCAAAGACATAGAAAAGGTACCAATTGTCATTTTTCTATGATACTAAATTTTAGGAGAGATTTCTAAGATGTTCAAGGATGATGGATATGTAAAATACTGATTTTATTATACAGATAGATCTTGGGATAATATTAGTGTTGGAAGCTTTTGGGGTCTCTGCCTATTGGGCAGTATTTTTTTTTATTTAGCCATTTGAGGGGTACATATGATGCAGTTAAAAGAAGTCAAAGACATTCTTTGCATTTGAAGCAAAAGCATCTCATCTCAGATCCCTGTTATCTTCACCATTGCCATTGCCACCTATAATGTCTTCATAATCTTTATGCATATTCTTTATTACTTTCTTTAGATAAATTCTTCCAGGTAAAATGACTAGCTAAAAGCATATGAAATTTTGAAACTTATTTTAATGACAAATTTTACATAATTTATAAAAGTAGAAAAAACAGAGTACAAAGATTTTAAAATCTTCTAACATGCATTTCTCAGCTGCCTTCTGGAAAGTACTATTAAGTTGCACCATCATGAGTCTTTAGAATTCCCATATCCTGACATTGTGCATGGGACTGGACTTTAAATGGTTTTGGCCAATTCACTGAATGAGAAATGGCATCACATTATTGTTTTAATTTTCATTGATTTGTTTAGTAGTAAGGGTAAACATTTTTCCATGTATTTTTGGTCATTTGTTTCATGATTTCTTTATTTATATACTCTGTTCAATTTGCCCCTGGCTATTCCTTTCTTACTAATTTGCAAGAGGTCTTTAAAATTTAAGAATATTAACCCTTTTTCTGGTAAGCACATTGCAGTTATTTCAATTATTTTCTCATTTGTCATTTGCCTTCCAATTTTCTTCATTGTGTTTCTTGACATATTGAAATATTATATAATAATATGTTATATATATAACATATATATCATATATATATATATACACACACACACACACACATTTTTTTTTTTTTTTTTTTTTTTGAGACGGAGTTTCGCTCTTGTTGCCCAGGCTGGAGTACAGTGGTGTGATCTCAGCTCACTGCAACATCTGCCTCGTGGGTTCAAGCAATTCTCCTGCCTCAGCCTCCCGAGTAGCTGGGATTACAGGCACATGCCACCACGTTGGGCTAATTTTTTTTTATTTTTAGTAGAGATGGAGTTTCATCATGTTGGCAGGGCTGGTCAAGAACTCCTGGCCTCAAGTAATCTGCCTGCCTTGGCCTCCCAAAGTGCTGGGATTACAGGTGTGAGCCACCGCTACTGGCTGAAGTATTACATTTGTATATAGCAAAATCAGTCTAGTATTTACTGATGGTTTTCCTTACTTTGGTTACTTGCTTAGGACTCAAACATATACATTTCTCTCTCTATATAGATATACACACACATATACATGTATATATGCACACATATATACACAGAGATGTTTTAAGTTTACACATATAGATGTGTATATGTGTGTATATATGTGTGTGTATATATGTGTATATATAACATACCTATATGTTTATATACATAACATATATATAGCACACACATATGTGTGTGTGTGTGTGTGTGTGTTGTCCCTTGATATAAGCAGGGGATTGGTGTCTGACCTTCCAGGATACCAAAATATGCAAATGTCAGCCCTTTGTATTGATAAAAGAAAAGCTTCAGTCGAATTAAATTTAAAGGAGTTTAATTGAGCAGTGAATGATTTGTGAATCGGCAGCCCCCAGAATCACAGCAGATTCACAGAGACTCCAGCGCAGCCACGTGGTGGAAGAAAATTTACGGACAAAAAAGGGAAATGACGTACAGAAATCGGCAGTGAGGCACAGAAACAGCTGGATTGGTTCCAGGTTGGCGTTTGCCTTGTTTGAGCACAGTTTGAACACTTAGCCCTCTGAGTGGTTGAAGCACGGCGACTGGGATTGGCCAGGACTCAGTTATTGCTACAGGCACATGCTCCTAAGTTAGGTTCTCAATCTTGTCTGACTATTAAGCAAGGCTACAGTTCATACACGAGGACTCAAATAGAGAAGCACAGAGTCCTTCTCAGACCATATTCAGTTTGCTTCAACAGTATACCTGGGTTTCTCATCCCTCAAATACTGTATTTTCAATCCACGTTTGGTTGAAAAGAATTCGCGTATAAGTTGACCTGTGCGGTTCAAACTTGTGTTACTCAAAGGTCAACTGTAAAACACCATGTATTTAACACTTTAGTAGTTTCATTTCCTACATTTAAAAGTCTTTAATACGTCTGGGATTTATTTGGGTATGTGAATAGTTCAAGATAGTATTCCTGGGATTTTTCCTTTTCAAGTAGTTAAATAATTTGTGCAATCCTTATTAATGTACTCTTTTACTATTGATTTAAAGGGCTGCCATTATCGCATACTAAATATTTATGTCTAAGGCTTTTTATGGTGTTCATTGATCTGTCTAATCTTGTACAGTACCCAAGTGGCTTTATAATTGAAACTGTATATAATGTTTTACTTTTTGACAATATGCCCTGTCTCTAATTCTTCCAGTCAATATTTCCTTTTTCTAAACTTTTTTTGGCTTCTCTCAGATGTTTATTCCCTAAACTTCAGAGTTGTTCTTACAATTTTATCAATTCCTTTAAATTTATAATTGATTTGGCATAATTTATATTTGTACATACTTAAGTCTTGCCCTCAGGAGCATTTTGTCACTTTCTCTTCTATGGAGAGAAGGGGCCATATTCCATGGCTTCAGTAAGGTTTTGATGGGTTCTTCAAAAAATTTTTACTTGTTGATAATTAAATTTATTCTTGGAGATTTTATATTTTTGTTACAGCTACGAATAGAATTTCCTCCACTTTTTTTCTTTTTCCAACAGATTATGGCATATATATAGGAAGGTACTCATTTTTAGTATGTATTTTGTAACCACCAAATTTAATGAACGTTTTATTAGTTCTAATACTTTAGAATTAATACTTGTGTTTTCTAAGTAGAAACTGGCATCATTTACAGTGACTATAATTTTGAGTATTTTTCAACATTCTTTTTTTTCATTTTTCTCTCTCTTCCTTCTCTCCCTTTTCTTTCTCTCTCCTTTTCTTTCTTTTTCCTTGTATTTCCAGCACTTCTAGGATGATGGTAAGACAACAATGAGCATCCTAACTCAGAATAGAAATATCTCTTGTTCGTTCACCTTTTTAATTTAAATTATATATGATAATATTTCATTAGTTATTTTGCAACTCTACTAACATGTTAAATTGACCAGAGGTTGAAATTTTCTATTTTTGGTATTCAGTTCTGCTAACTTAGACAAATAGAGGAGATAGTCTTTTACATTATTTTTTCCTGGCTTCTGGAAAAGTTTATTTATTATGATAATTCTCCATTTACAAATTTAAAATAACCTGCCTGTAACATGGCTTGGCTTTTGCTCTTTTCATGCAAATCATTCGTTTCATTGTAACTATATAAGAGCTTTCCCCTTTACAGGAACGACTCCAGTATTCACTGGTGGGCTCCCAGTAGTCGTGTATGTTCTATGGGAGTCTGCTCCCTTGGCTGTAGCTGATTCTTTTCAAGGGTTTTTTGATTTGGAAGTAAGGGGACTAAAGAAGCCCCCTTTTGATTGTGGGAGTCATGGGACTAGAAGTCAGGAATTACAGCTCAACTAGATCCTTCCCATGTGAAGGACAGAATGAATCTAATGCAGAAAACTGTGCCCAGTGGAGAGAGTGCAGATGGCATGAGTGTCTGGCTGCACCTGCCCTTGACATGCAGCTCTGGGGAGGGGCTCTCATTCCTAGAGTTATGTGAGTTGCCCCGTTATCCTTCTAATAAATTCCCAAGGTGAGTTTAAATTTGGTTTTTGGTACTTCTAATCCTGAGAATATAGGTCCTCTCTCTCTTTTAAAAAATATTTCTTACACAATTAATGGTTTGCTGAGTCGTCCAACTTCTCGACTCTTCTTTAGGAATATATAAATTACTCACATTTACTTTATTGAGGATTTCAAATTGATTAGCAGAGAATTATACCTAATGCTTTCTTATGAGTAAAAAGAAACTCACTACTTAATGTGAAAAAGCTCATATATGTTACCCAGTTTCTTTCTACAGTATTTTCTAGTATAAAACAATTATACTGTTAGAAGCACTGCATTTGAAAGTTTGTATTATGAAGATACTGCTTCAATATGACAAAAGAAGGTTAGGAGTTAGTTTCAGATCTACAATAAATTATTTTTTCTACAGAAATGTCAGTAATAAAGGTTTATTTACTTTTATTTCTGCAGGTATATTTTGTCATTGCAAACTAAAAATGAAAAATTGATTTATCAATACTGACAGAAACAAACTCGAATGTCTCCTTACTTGTCCTTATATTCTCACATGCAGGGACCTCCCTTTGAGCTTTGACTCAAAGCTCGAGTCAACTTTGAACTTAACCTTACACTTTTGCTTGCAACACAATTTATAAAAGCCAACAGTAAAAAAGAACCGTAGGATGTGAGGATAAATAAAAGTACACATTCCTATGATAATTCTCGAGCGCTCACAGAAGACTGCTGGGTCTTCTTATTTTCAGTCAATAGCTTGTCTAATTTTGAACCATTGGTGGTTCCCATAATGTATATCAGTTAGCTTTTACTGTATAACAAACCACTTCAGAATATAGTTCCTTAAAAAAAATCAACATGATTTTGTGGTTTGGTGACTGGGGCTGGGTTCAGCTGGGAGATTCTTCTGGTTTTGGCTGGGCAGTTAGCTGCCAGGCCAGCTCAGGGCTGGTTGAACAAGGAGTGACCTCAACTCAGTGACTTATCTCTACTTCACATGGTCTCTCATTTTCTAGAAGGCTAGCCTGGCTTTGCTCACATGATGATGGCAGGGTTCCAAGAGAGAGGGAGAAGAAGTAAGGTTTCTTGAGATCTAGGCTTGGAACTGTACAAGGTCATCTCTGCCATATTCTATTGACCAGAATTAAGTCAAAGTAGACTCAATCTCTCCATGACAGGACTTAAAAAGTCACATTGCAAAGGGTATGGCTACAATGAGGGGTGAGATTTTAACAATCTGCCACACAATATGAATTGTGTTACTGTAATTCAGAATGCAAACTGTATCCCCAATTAATCAACAGGTTACTTTCTGTTGATGGTGAAAAACTTACCAGAAGGATGTGTGCATGTATATGTGCTGTGTGTTTTTCAATTTTCTAAATCGTTACATTTTGTTTGTATTTTTGTTAATTTATATGTGTCAAACATAGAGTAGGCATTTAAGAGATACATGCTGAATAAATTATTGCATGGTTTCTCT
This sequence comes from Rhinopithecus roxellana, assembly GCF_007565055.1. Classification (NCBI taxonomy): domain Eukaryota; kingdom Metazoa; phylum Chordata; class Mammalia; order Primates; family Cercopithecidae; genus Rhinopithecus; species Rhinopithecus roxellana. The sequence continues at coordinate 115,245,395 of NC_044561.1, forward strand.
AATATTTTATAGCTAAGATTTGAATTTTAAGTTTAGCAAATATTTTATATTCCTTTTTGTTTAATAGTAAAACATGGAATTATGTAAATTTGTCCATGAGTAGAGATTTGGTCACATACCATAGGAAAGTTTTTTAAAATTTATTTTTATTCTTAATTTTTGTCTTCATAGTTTGATGACTGATCACAAAGAGGCACTTTAGTATTTACTACCCAGGTGCAGAAGTAGATCATTGCTAGCCTTCCAAGAAACGGCCTTTATGCCTCTATTCGGTTGCTGCTCCTCCCTCCCCTCAAAGTAACTACTATCTTAATTTTTATGTTAATTACTTCCTTGCTTTTCCTTTTAATTTTTCCAGCTACATATGTGTACCTACACACTATAGTTTAGTTTTGTCTGCTTTTTGAACTTTATAGAAATGGATTAATATAGTTTATTTTTGTCTTTCTGGCTTATTTGGTTTCACATTATCTTTGTGAGATTTATGATGTATAGCTGTAGTTCACTCATTTTAATTGCTGTTTATTTCGTTATATGAATATACTGTAATTTTTTTTTATTCTTTACACGCATATACCACCATTTATTTGTTCATTCGAGTACTAATGGGTTGTTTTGTTAATGGGTCTCTTCAGCTTTGGGATTAATGAGTTGATAATGAATAAATGGTGAAATGGGGTTGAATGGCTTGTTTTCAGTTTTTTATGCTTATAAATAATGCTGTTACAAGCATTTTATGTTTCTTGATGCATTGTGAGCATGCATTACTAGGGTGAAATTACTGGGTAAGAGGGTTTGTGTGTGTTTAACTTCAGTGGTGTAGTACAAACTGTTTCAAAGTAGCTGTATCCATGTGCACTTTCACCAACATTGTAGGAGAGCTTCCACTGCATCCATCCTTGCCAACACTTTGGCATGGTCAGACTTTTTATTTTTAGCCATGCTGTTGGCTGTGTAGTGGCATCTTGTTGTTTGGATTTGCGTATCTTTGATGACTAATAGGATTGATCATCTTTTGTTTTTTTTTTTTTGAGACGGACTCTCGCTCTGTCACCCAGGCTGGGGTGCAGTGGTGCAATCTCAGCTCACTACAACCTTCACCTTCTGGGTTCAAGCAATTCTGCCTCAGCCTCCCGAGTGGCTGGGACTACAGACATGTGTCATCACGCCTGGCTAATTTTTGTATTTTCAGTAGAGATGGAGTTTTGTTATGTTGGCCAGGCTGGTTTCGACCTCCTGACCTCATGATCCGCCCACCTTTGCCTCCCAAAGTGCTGGGATTACAGGTGTGAGCCACTGCACTGGGTGAAGATCAATCATCTTTTTACATATTTTTTTGGCGGGGGAGCGGAGATTAGGATTTTCTCTTTTGGAAAGTACCTAGTTAAGTCTCCCGCTCATTCTTCTATTGAGCTGACTGTCTTTTTTCTTATTAATTTATATAACTTCTTCTCTTGACTTTCCTTTTTGTAATCGTAATGGTATTTTTTGATGAGTACGATTCTTAATTATAATCAAGCCCAACTTAACACATTTTTTTTTTCTTATTTGGTTAGTAATTTCTATGTATGATTTAAGAAAAATTTCTCTTCCTTGAGGATCTCTGTTGCATTCTACTTTTCAGTTTCATTAGTTTTTGCTCTTAACTTTCTCATTTCTTCCTTTTTTTTTTTTTAGGTTCTATTTGCTATTCCTTTTCTAAATTTTTAAGACTAAATGCTTTGTTTACTGATTTTCAGCTTGTAGTTTCTTTCTAATACAAGCATCCCTTTAGTTATGTCTCTCAAATTTTGATATGTTTTATTTTCATTATAAATCACATACAAATATTTTCTTATTTCTTTAGTGATTTGTTCTTTGACCTATGGGTTGTTTGAAGTGTATTTTGATTAAAAAAATTTCCAAACAAATGACATTTTTTTTGGTTGTTATTTGGTTCTGATTTCAAGCTTAATTCCACTGTAGCCAGAGACCTTACTTTGCATGATGTAAATCCTTTGAAATTTGCTGACTCTTGCTTTTGTGCAGGATATGGTCAATTTTTGTAATTAATGTTCCATGTGTCCTTGTATTTAAGTCTTTGTCGCATGCTCTTCTGAGAGAACACAGGCTAAGATATGACAGTTGAGTCTTCATTATGAAACCTAGACTTTATCAATATATAATAATCTTTCTAGTCCTGTTTAATATGTTTTTGCTTTGAAGGTACTTTATCTGATATAAATGTTGTACTTATGCTCTTAAAATTTGCATTTATCTAATACACGTTTGCCCTTTTCATATTTAACATAGAAAGACACTTCACTTGTGTCCTTGAAAACCGTATAGTTGGATTTTGTCTTTGACTTAATTTGGGAATTTTTTCTTTTAATAGTGAAATTTTACATACTGGCATTTACTATTAAAACTATTTGATATTATTTCCTTAGCTTTGTTTCATGTTTTAAATTTTTATGCCTCATTGTTTTTCTTTGCATTGTTTTAAACGAGAGAACTATATTTGCTTTTAAAAATGCCATTTTGGAAGATATATTTTAATCAGAGTAGTGGGTTTTATTAAGATTTTTAAAAACATTCTTTAACTGTTGCTTTTTAAATTTTTATAACTATACATGAAATTATATTTTTCAGTTTTTTCTCCTTAATATGCAGTGCAAGCATATTTTTATTCTCTTATCCTCAACCTCTTGGGTTTTATGAACACAATCTAGTGTCTTGCATTAGGTAATCTTAAGAATAATTTTTGACATTTGCATTGTTTTATAAACAGATTTACAAGCATGACTTAGACGTATCACCTTTTTGGCTGATTGCAAACTCACCATTGTCTTTTAATACATTGATTTCCCCAAAGTTGAGTTGTTAACTAGATCATGTCTTGAATAGTTAGTGTTCAAGTGGTTTTCCGGTTTCCAGAAGGATGCATGGTGGCACATTTTCTAAGTCTTTGTTGAAAATGGTTTTGTTTTTGCTTCTACACTAAAAAAGGTGAGTTTTCTGGGTCTAAGATTCTTAAGTCGCAAACTTTTCCAGACTGTGTCTAGATATTAATCTCTTCTTTGATGCTTGAAATCAGATATCTGAAATGCAGATATCCTTATAATCTTATTACAGATTATTTCTCTAGTCTGGGAAAGCATTCACTTCTTTTTCTTCTTATTGCTTCTGTTCTGTTCTGGTATCTCTTGAAAATGAGTAAGTTATCTTTATGCTGCGTTTTGCCATTTTCTGTCCTCCATTTCTATTATCTTCTTTATCATAATGTTTGTGATTGTCTTTTTCTCCTTAATTCTGGGAAAGCTAGTATTTTTGAAAATCAGTATCACTGAATGTTTTATTCAGTATAATGTTTTATTCTTTTTTCCTCCATGATTAAAAAAGTTGTTACTTCATTTTGCTTTTTCATTTTTCAGACTTTTAACACTTTTTTTTTGTCCTACGGTACCAGGAAAAAGCTATACTGCCTAAAATGAGCCAGGATTGAGGTATCTCTGAAAGTCTTTTCAGAGACTCATTCGCTCTCTCCCCAGATGGATCACTCTTTGTTTGGAGAGAGAATTTCAGACTCTGTGCTTTCTGTCTGGTCCTATCTCCTCAGTATCTATGAGGACTCTTGAAGTTTCTGGCATGTATTTATTTAGCAAATACTTATTGAATACCTATTTTCCAGGTATTCTTCTAGGTACTTGTGATCCATCAGCGATTGAACAGATAAATACCCCTATTTTTTAAAAATTATTTTTGATAGTGGTAAAATATATGTAACATAAAATTTACCATATTAACCATTCTTAAGCATACAGCTCAATAGTGTTGAGTACATTTACATTGCTAGGCATCCAATCTCCAAAATTCTTTTCATCTTTCAAAACTAAAACTCTGTACCCATTAAACAACACCTTAATTATTTTTTCCTCCTCCCAGCCCCTGGAAACTACCATTTTACTTTTTATCTCTATGGATTAGACTACTCTAGGTATGTCATATGCATGTAATTGTACAGAATTTGTCCTTTTGTGTCTGGCTTCACTGAGCATAATGTTTCCAAGGTTCATCCACATTTTAGGATGTATCAGAATTTCCTTCTTTTTAAGGCTGAGTAACATTCCATTGCATGTATATGCCATATTTTGCTTATTCATTTATCAATAGGCACTTGATTTGCTTCTATCTTTCACCGACTGTGAATAATGTTGCTATGAACATGGGTGTACAGATATCTTTTAGAGACCCTGCTTTTATTTCTTTTGGGTACATACCCAGAAGTAAAATTACTAAATCATATGGTAGTTCTATTTTTAATTTTTTGAGGAACCACCATGTTGTTTGCCACAGTGGTTGTACCGTTTTACATTTCTACTAACAACACTTAGGGGTTCCAATTTCTTCACATACTCACTAACATTTGTTATTTTCCATTTTTAAAAATAGCAGCCCTCCTAATCATCCCTACTCTTATGGAACTCAGATTCTAGCAGGAGTTAGGAGAGGAGAGAGATGACAAACAACAAACATAATATACCATACATTATGTAGTATTTTATAAGCTGATATAAACATAGAGCAGGAAAGGGGAGGATCAGGAATGGTGGTGGGAGGGGGTGAGATTGGTGCTAATTTAAACAGGTGATCAGGAATGGTGGTGGGAGAGGGTGAGATTGGTGCTAATTTAAACAGGTGATCAGGATAGCTCCACCAGTCCACTGACAAGATGATGAGGAAAGACTTGAAGGAAGTAATGAAGCTGACCTCAAATGGAAAACTTTCTGGTGTCCAGCCTTGTTGGGGCTGTTTCTTCTGAGGTTGGATTTTATGGTTCTTTTGGACAGGTCTCTGGGGATGGGGAAGTTAGGTGGGATATTGTTTATGTGTGCTTGAGAAATTCTCACGCCTAAGAGCCCTCATCTCTTCTTGGCAAACCTTCACAGCTGGCTGTGCAGTGGGGCCATTGTCATGCTGGGCCCAGACACAGGGTGAGGAGGTGAACTAGGGTGCAAAGTGGCTGAGAGTCCGGTGGCTGGCAAGCTCTGGAGGTTGCTGATCAAGGTTAGCCTGAGCTGGGATAAAGAGAACAGGGCTGATTGGGAGCATGTACAGGACACAGGTCAGGAACAGGCAGTAAATAAACATGAGGGGTACATGCAAAGCCTGAGCATATGACAGGTTTCAAAGTTCCAAGCTAAGTCTGGGGCACAATTTGGGAAATGGGGAGAGACTATGAGCAGCTTGGGGGATATCTGTGACTCATAGACTCATTAGACTATGAGATGGGGTTTGAGGGCTGGTGAGAGATCTTTGTATGACCAGAACATCCAGGTCAGAGACTGGGTGACCAAGACAGTCAAAAGCTGGGTGGAATTTGGATTCTGAGACATTTGCTCCCAGCAGTGGGTGAAGGTGGACATATGGGATATGGGTAGCCAGCTAGCTGTAGTGGAAAGTGAGGTGGCAGAGGGGACAGCTGCAACAGTTTGCTCCTTGACACAAAAACTTCTCAGCACTTCCTCAACTGTGACTTTTGTGGAAACTCTCATTGCCTCTCCTGGTGTGCTTCCTCCTGCACCTTTCTCTTGAGAACAGACTCTGCCCCTTAACTGCACTGGTCCAGCCTGAGTATCCCATCCCCAGCCACCGTAATGACTTCATGGTAGAAATGGCCACAGTTGGAGAAATCAGTCTTTCTCCAGGAATTTTTTTCTAGTTTGAGCTAGCAGGGAGGTCACTCTTGGCTGTTTCATGGAGCTAGAACGGTGTGATTGCTGGTGACCAAATTCTCTGCTTCTTGGAGAGTCTCTCTGCAAGGAGGAGAGGGAAAGGGAGAGGGAGAGGTAGATGGGGAGGTAAGTTAGTTTTCAGTTTCTGTGGTCTCCTAATCTGCTTGTTTTCCTAAAACTCCTTTGTATCTGTGGGCTACCTCAGGATCCTTCTCCCTGGATTCTCCCTTCCTCTCCTCCTTCCCTCCCTCCCCTTCCTCTCCTCCCTCCCTCCCTCCCTCCCTCCCCTTCCTCTCCTCCCTGCGCTTCCTCCCCTTCCTCCCTCTCCTCCCCTCCCTTCCCCTTCCCTTTCCTTCCCCTTTCCCTTCCTTCCCCTTCCCCTTCCTTCCCGTTCCTTCCCATTCCCCTTCCCCTTCCCCTTCCCATTCTCCTCCTTCTCCTTCTCTTTCTCCTTCTCCTTCCTTCCTTCTTTCTTTCCTTCCTTCCTTCCCTCCCTCTTTCCTTCCTTTTTCCCTCCATCACCTTCTCTCTCTTTCTTTCTTTCCTTCTTTTGTCTCTCTCTTTTCTTTTTCTTTCTCTCTCTTTCTACTTCCTTCCCTCTTTCCCTTTCTCCCTCCCTCTCTCTCACTTTCTTTCTCTCTCTTCTTTCTTTCTTTCTCTTTCTTTCTTTCTTTCTTTCTTTCTTTCTTTCTTTCTTTCTTTCTTTCTTTCTTTCTTTCTTTCTTTCTTTTCTTTCTTTTCTTTTCTTTTCTTTTCTTTCTTCTTTCTCTTTCTCTCTCTCTCTCTTTTTCTGTCCCTCTCATGCTAGTTTGGGTTGAGGTTTCTGTCACTTACAAACAAAAGTGTTCTGACTATTATAACAAAATTTCCATACTAGTGGCAGCACTTCTTTTCTTGAATCTCTCTCTTTTTTGGTTTTGTGGCTCTCAGGTGTCCCAGCTCTCTAACTGGATCCCCACTCTTCCTTCTGCTGGCTGCTGTTTCTTCTGCTGCTGCATGGTGTCTTTCCCCATGATTCTGTACTTCCCTGTCTACTTTTTGCTTTCTAGCCATTATCCTCAGATAGCTCACCCACTCACACAGCACTAGCTGCCACTGCTCCAGTGGCTGGTCTGGATGACAGCTAGATCCATATAATGCCTCATAATGGTCCAGAAACGTATTACTACAGTGTGCAATAAGAAAAACATGGGCTTTTGAAACTAGGCAGGCCTGAGTATAGATACTGGATCTAAGCATAATGAACTATGGGCATATCTTAGAGATCTTGCAGGTTTGGTTCCAGACCACTGCAATAAAAGCAAACATGGCAATAAAGAAAATGTTTTAATGAAGTGAATATCACAATGAAGTGAGTCACATACATTTTTTGGTTTCCCAGGGGTTAAAAACCTTATGTTTACAATATACTGTAGTCTGTGAAGTATGTAATAGCATTATGTCTAAAAATGTAAGTATGTAATTAAAATACTTTTTTGCCAAAAAATGCTAATGATCATCTGAGCCTTTAGCAAGTTGAAATCTTTTTTGCTGGTGGAGAATCTTGCCTTGATGTTGATGGCTGCTGACTGATCATGGTGCTGGTTGCTGAAGGTTGGGTGGCTGTGGCAATTTCTTAATATAAGACAACAATGATGCTTGCTGCATTGATTGACTCTTCTTTTCCTGAAAGATTTCTAGGTAGCATGTTTTGCTGTTTGATAGTATTTTACCCATGGTAGAACTTCTTTTAAAATTGTAGTCAATCCTCTCAAACCCTGCTGCTTGTTTTTCAACTGAATTTATGTAATAAACTAAATCCTTTGTTGCAGTTTCAACAATGTTCACAACATCTTCACCAGGAGTAGATACTGTTTCAAAAGGAAAAAAAAAATTTTTTTTCCTCACTCATAGAAGCAACTCCACATTTGTTAAAGTTTTATCATGACATTGCAGTAATTCAGTCATATCTTCAGGCTCCATTTATAATTCTAGTTGTCTTGCTATTTCCATCACATCTGCAGTGACTTCCTCTACTGAAGTCTTGAACCTTTCCAAGTCATTCATGAGGGTAGGAATCAACTTCTGGGAAACTCCTGTTAATGTTGACGTTGTGACTTCCTCCCATGAATCGTGAATGTTCTTAATGGTATCTAGAATGGTGAATCCCTTTCCAGAAGATTTTCAATTTACTTTTTCCAGATCCATCAGAGGAATCACTATCTATAGCAACTATAATCTTATAAAAGGTATTTCTTAAATAATAAGACTTGAAAATGGAAATTACTCCTGGATTCATAGGCCACAGAATGAATGCTATGTTATTAGGCATGAAAACAGCACTATTACCCTTGTACATCTCTATCAACACTCTTGGGTGACCAGGTACATGGTCAATAAGCAGTAATATTTTGAAAGGAATCTTTTATTTCCGAGGAGCAAATCTCAACAGTGGGCTTAAAATATTTGTAACTCATGCTGTAAAAAGATGTGTTGTCATCCAGACTTTGTTGTCCCATTTATGGAGCCAGGCGGAGTAGATTTAGCGTGGTTCTTAAGGGCCCTTGGATTTTCAAAATGGTACATGAATACTGGCTTCAACTTAAAGTTGTCAGTTGTATTAGCCCCTAACTAGAGAGTCACCCATTCCTTAGCAGTTTGAAAGCAGGCATTGACTTCTCTCTAGATGTGAAAGTCCTAGATGACATCTTCTTCAAACAGAAGGCTGTTTCATCTGCACTGAAAATCTGTCATTTAGCATAGTCACCTTCATTGATGATCTTAGCTAGATCTTCTGGATAACCTGCTGCAACTTTTTCATCAGGAGTTCGAGACCAGCCTGGCCAACATGGTGAAACCCCGTCTCTACTAAAAGTACAAAAATTAGCTGGGTATGGTGGCACATGCCTGTGGTCCCCAGCTACTTGGGAGACTGAGGCAGAATTCCTTGAACCTAGGAGGTGGAAGTTGCAGGGAGCCGAGATTGCACCACTGCACTCCAGCCTTGGTGACAGAGTAAGACTCTGTCTCAAAAAAAAAAAAAAAAAAAAAAAAAAAAAAAAAAAAATAATAATAATAATAATAATAATGCCTGTATATCTTGTGTTTTGATCAGGACACATTTGGTTGTATGAAAATCCATCCTCACTAGTAAAGAGGTGTTTTAATTTAGAGAAATAAGGAGCATCTCACTGGCATCAAATAGCAAGAGACAAAGTATATAGGTGGGCTGTGGTGTTCAAAAACCTATCTACAAATTACTTGACATTTCTCCATGAATAGAGTGGGTCTGTTTCACCTCCCCTAAACTACTTCTGGCCTCCATGCCTTGCTGCTGAGTGTAGAATGCGTCAGGAGTGGATGCCTCATGACTTCCTAGGCGAGGTAATAAAAGCCAATGCAGCTTCTGCCCAGCTCTCTCGGCAGACCCAGGCCTTTGGAGCATTGAGCAGCTTCCAGGAAGACTTCCAGGTTTCTGAAACCACCTTGAAGGAGAGCCCATGTGGAAAGACCATGTAGAGATAGAGAAAGATGCCCGAGGAGCCCAAGTTGTTTCAGCCCCACCTGTGTGATCTTCCCAACTCAGGCCTCCAAGATGCAAGTGAGCCATCCATCCATCCATTGATTGCAGCGTCAGCCACTGTTTGATGGCAACCACGTGATAGACCTCAAGTGAGAAGCACTTCACTGAGCCCAGCCAACCCCAGAAATGTGCTAAATAAGAATAATATGATTATTATTCCTTCATACAGCTCAGTTTTGGGGTGATTTGTTACAGATCAATAGATAACTGAACATAGGTTGAGGGTATAAGATTTGGAAAGCTGAGTTTATGCCCTCTGTCTCTGATGAGGCTATGAGGTCTTTTGTCCCTGCATTTTACTGTGCCCTGTGCTTTCCTCATCTGCATCTCTCTGCAGCTGAGATTTCTGTTGCTCAGGACTCCTCTGCTCTCCACAACTTCCGCTTTGACTCATGTGGCTCTGGCTTTGGTTTTGAACTCCTACCACCTCCTAATGGACCCAAACTCTGGTTCACTTGGTTCAGATCCTCAGTAGAGTGAACTTGATCACCTCACCATGGTCTATGGGATAGATTCCCTAGGTGAGATACCTCAAGGTGGTCAATTATGGCTGAGAGTTGTGTGTGGGAATATCAGTGTGGTAGCAAGGATGTAGGAAGAGTTAAAATATCTTAAACAAAGGTGAGGATGGGAAGGCAGTGGTCAGCATCTTAAGCTCAGCTTGAGCAATTTATTTTCCTTTTTTGCATTCATAACTAAAAATTTGATGTTGAGGATAAATAGGCAGAGATGCTTAAATTAATTTCTCAGAGTTTTGGTTATTAAATGATAATCTTTGTATAAAATATCCAATACAGGTGCCTGGCAGATGAAAAATAATCAACAAGATTAACTTCTCCCTGGCTTCTACGCTTCTTTTTTCCTGTCTAAAAGAAAAAAAAAATTCTAAAATCCAATTTCTGTCTTAGCATTTTAAGTTGCATTCCTTTCAACCTCATCCTCCTCCAGTTCTCTGCTGAACCTTGTACCCTGGCCAAACAGTTCGTTTTAAATAATACAGGAAATAATGGGAGATTTTTCATGCTTTCTTCATCATTGCACAAGTGATTTTCATACAGTAGTTTCTAAATAAACATTTCGGGATGGATTGGCTGTCGATCAATTCATCTAGAAGTCATATAAATCATGATGATTAGTCATTCAGAGCCAATCCCCGACTGACCAGTCGTCAATCTTTCAGTGGCTGCCTGTGGCTGAGTGGATGAAATTCACACTCTCACCATGCCTTACAAAGCCCTGTGGGATCTTGTGTCTGCTACCTCCCCATCATTGCTCATTAATCTTCAGACAAACCATCCCTTTCCTTGTTTATTACACAGCTCCTTCCTGCATGAAAAACCTCCATCCATGCTATTCCATGTTTCTGAAACATTCTTCCTCTTACCTCTTCACCTGTCTATCTTCTTAGTCTTAACTTAAAGATCACTTTCTCACTGCCTTCTCCTTCTGTATTACACTAAGTCATGTCCCTTATTCTGTCTTATTATGGGACCTGGAACTTTCCTTCACTACATTCATTGTAATGACAATAACATCAATATATTTAGGCTGATTTATATAGTATCTATACCCAACTAGGCTGCAAACAACTTGAAGGCAGTGGTTGTGTCTGTCTCATTCACAGTTGTACCTCTGATGTTTATCATGGTGCTTGGCTCAGTGTAGACGTTGAGCCATTGTATGAATAAATAGGAGATGGTCACTAACACTTATTTGGTGCTTACAGCATGCCAGACATGTTGTAATTTCATTTAATAAGATTGAATGAATGAGTAAATGTGCATAATGTAAACTGTTCTCCTGATTTAGAAAAAAAATCAATATTTTAAAGCCTTCACACACTATGGCACACCTCCTAGGTGCTCAGTGGATGGTATACTATCAACTTACTTTACAGAGTTTGACAGCACTGTCTAAAGAACCCTCTGAGACTCTCTGTGTAGCAGAAGAGATTACCTAGTACTGTCATTGTGATTCTGAGTGAAAGAGGGCAGGTTGGGTTCAGCCTTTTCTCCACATTTCAGTCTGTGGTTTGCTCTGGTTTCCTCTGACCCATAACACTGTCTGATAGAAGATTCTCAAGGCCTGATTATTTTTAGATGTTTATTTGCCTCTCTGCTCGCTAAGATGTTCATGCCTATTTATCACCTACACTAAAGAACAGGGCCGGCCCACCAGAAAATAGCTGACAGATGAGGTTGTGTAATGAGAAAATTAGAACTTCACAACTCCCATGCAAGCTTAGAGCCCATCGTAATAGCTTGGAGCTTGCAGCAGCTCCTGAGTAGAAGGGAGACCTGATTCCAGGAAGAAATATGGTAATTGGAGGCCCGGGGGAGGTCGACTGACTTTGGCCAAATAGGAAATTACCTTCAGTTGCTCTATTACTGTAATTCAGCAACTCCAATTATCACAAGGTGATAAAGTGTACATGTCTGGATCCATTAAAGGAGCTTTAATGAAATCATTATACTTATGATGCCTAATTGTAGTTGGTATTACTCCCATGATTAGTGTAGGGCTAGTAAAATATGAGGAATCAAAGAACGGGCCAATTAATACAATATGTGAAAATTCTCCCATGCTGCTTCACATTCAGGGTGAGGATTGGGTGTTTCCATGGGGCAGAGAGAAGCACAAAGCAGAAAACAGCTCCTCTGGGAGGGAAAGAAAGAGTAGGTGCTCTTAAACTCTGTACTGATTGTTACTCAAGCAATGAATCTGATTCAGAGCTTTCTGGTTGCCATGGCAGGTAAGGAAACAAGAAGATACTCAATGTTCATTTCTTGACAACAGACAGCACACACATTTATCTACCAAAACGGCATTCTTTAAATTTCTGCAACTTAATTCAAATAGAAATTTATCACTTGGCTTCTGGTAGCTTCTTCCTTCTCTAATTCCTTTATGCCCTCTCCTCCCGACTTTGAGCTAAGCACCAATTCATCTCCTATTCTACCTCCTTCACTTCTCTTTTTCAATCTGTAGAAATAGGGAAGAGTTTGGTTGAAAATTGTTTTATCGTCAGCACAGAGGTTCTTCCACTGTCTTTCTGAGCCTCAGTTTTCTCTTCTGTGAAAATAGTGATTGTGTTATCTCTTTAGCAGAGCTGTTTACATAATCAGTGCTTATTCCACAAATGTGTAGTGAGTGCTTTCTGTGTGCAGGACTGTGCTTGTATAATAGACATTGCGCATAATATGTCATAGTTATCCTCAACTGTAAGTGTAGGAAGGCTGTGAAGGCACTTTGCTTGTTCAATAAATAAATAAACCTCTTGCTAACAGCCATATATATATATATATATATATATATTTTTTTTTTTTAAAAAAACAGACCAACTGCTTTAAATCACCCACTTTCCTAGACAATGCCAGAAATGCTCACCATGAAGACATACGTTATATCCCTTTATGCCTAAGGAATATTTTGCTATGCATTGTCATAAACGCAGGAATGATTATGTCCATTTTATAGATGAGAAAACTGAGGACTTGAGAGGTTAATTGACACTGAATCTGAGTTAGCAGCATATAAGGAGTTTATCTTCCTGGTTTTCTCAAATGGGGGATGCATATGATTTTCATAAGTGCTGTACAGTTATTTGGAGCAGGATGCTGGTTGTTGACTTTTAAATTTAGATTTGTGTCATATGCCATTTTCTAACCCCTATAATTATTTTTAAATTATGATGTACCATAGGCTTATGGTAAAACATGAAAAAAAAAAAAAACCCAAAGTATGTATGAAAAGTGATAATGTGAAAACCCCTGCCCCCTTTTGTCTCTTGTATCCCACCCTCCACAATTGATAACTCTTCACCGTTTTGGACACCTTAGGCAGGCTGGAGATTCTGCCAGAATTTTAAAACATTCAATAATACGATGAGCCTAGAAATGCCAATCACTTCTTCCAGCCTGATGGGCTTCCTGGGGGAGTTATGTGCTAAAAGCAGACACCCAGTGGGAGATACAAAACTGCCTTATTAGGAGCAGAGACAGTGACTGGTACCTACTGGTGCAGAAGTCTGCACTCCCACTTGGAGGCAGGAAGCAAAGAACCACCCAGGTTTTTCATGCAGTGACCCGGCCCATTAGCACTGTTGTTTAATCAATGTCTTAGGTTTTGGTCAGTTAGACTGGAGATACCTCTTCCCTTTGGGGAAGCTAAGGAAGAGCTGTGGTGGTGGTGGAACGGCTTGTAGCATCTTTTCTCTATGGGGTTGTATAAACTAGCCTGAACTTAAGTAGTAGTACTGTTCCTACCCTGCAGCCCAGGTCTTCCTACATCCCCACAGATCTCTCTTGACTGCAAGCCGTGGGAAGCCTGGCGAGCGGCATTTGCACCAGCTTTAGCATCTTATCTCCCGGCTTCTCTGGGCAGTTTCCCTCGAGACCTTTCCTGGTCACAGGTCTGGCTTCTGACTCTTTAAAGACCCCAGGTGCCCACCCAGTGTGGTGTGGCACTCTTTGAAATGCCTCTTCTCTCATCCTTCATTTTCCTCCCAGGTTTGGAATCAGAAACTCCTGACTTTGGTGCTGGAAGGCAGGCTGTTCTGTGTTCTCGAGTAGGAAGTGTCTCTGCCAGTCTTGAGCTGGCTTAAAATGGATCTGCCTTACATTGATATAAGAGCCTTTTGGATCTGTTCATGCAGTCATTGCTCACAAACTATCTTTTAGTGTCTGTGGTGATGCCAGTTCCTGTGTGTGTATGTGGCCAAGTAGGGGTGGGTTGTTTACATATATGAATCAGGATCTTCCTTCTCCACAAAATTTATTTCATTCATTCAGTATTTATTGAGCATCTACCATATGGCAAATGCTGTGTAGCTAGGTGCTGGAGATATAGAGGTGCAAACAAGGTCTCATGTCTTTTCTCACATATCTTAGACACTAGTGGAGAATAGAGACAAAAAAGTAAACATGAGGCTGGGTGCGGTGGCCCACACCTGTAATCTCAGCACTTTAGGAGGCCGAAGCAGACAGATCACTTGAAGCCAGGAATTTGAGACCAACCTGGCCAACATGGTGAAATCCTGTCTCTACAAAAAATATAAAAGTTAGCCAGGTGTGGTGGCACACGCCTACAATTTCAGCTTCTTGGGGGGCTGGGGCACAAGAATCGCTTGAACCCAGGAGGCAGGTATTGCAGTGAGCCAAGATCGCGCCACTGCACTCCAGCCTGGGTGACACAGTGAGATTTTGTCTCAAAAAAAAGTAAAAAAAAAAAAAAAAAAGTCAGCACGAAAATACAAACCATGATCCTTTTATGCTATAGATACAAGATGTTTCTACTTATAAAGTTGTATTCACATTTCTTGAGACAGTGTGGTGTGGTTGGCAGTGCATGAATAGCTTATCTACATTTTTTAAGCTTTATTTTTGTTTTTCAACTACAAATTGAAGGTGCTAGCTGCAACTGAATCAAAGCGGGTACCCCTTGTGCAGGTTTCTTTCTAAGGACAGTGCCTAAGGCGAAAACTGAGCATAGTCAAAATTTCCCCCTTAAAAAAATTTACAAATCCTTTCAGTCATTCACAAAGTCCAACATACATAGTTTTCCATATAATTTACAACGTATAAATTCACAATGTAAGCAGTTCATGGGCAATCATATATAGTATTTGAGTTGATATGCAAATTTTAATTTTGTAGTACTGTATTTGTAAATTTTTGAAGATGGCTAACCTTTGAAATTGCTAATATTTGAAGCTTTTAAACCTATAAAAATTGTTATTTCACCTGATCCAACCCAATAAGTCACTATTTTTCTCTTTTGCCTTATACAGCATTAAACTGATGTTATTCTATATGGGACTCTAACTGCAAAGAATTTTTACAGCGATACCATTTTTGGGGGTGATAGAAATATTCTAAACATTGGGATTGTGGTGATGGTTACACAACTCTGTAAATTCACTAAAAGTCATTAATTTGAACTCTTAGAATGAGTACATTTTATGATATATAAATTACGCCTCAATAAAACTATTAAACAAAATGAAAGAGCTCAAGACCAGACACATGGCTGAGGTCTGGTATATGGAGTTTTCCATGATGCATTTGATGAGGTATCTCACAACATCCCTTGTGAGTTAAGTCAGGTCTGGCTATTCTGTATAGGAAAAGGCCCAGAGGGGTAAGGTGACTGAGCCAAGGTCACACAGCATGTACCTAGCAGAGTAGGGATGGAAATACCATCTGGGACCGAGACACTGGGCTGATTTCATTTCTTTTCATGCAACCAGGGTTGGGGGAGCTCCCCTCCTTCTCACTATCCCTCTGAATGCTCTGACATGGTTTGCTCCAAAGTATATCTTGGGAACTGAGCAGCCTGGGAGTGGAATGACTGTGGAAAATGGATTTGCACACCTGCCTCCCTGGGCAGCCCACTTTGGAAACCATTTGTGACCTGTAATTGACCATGATGATACAAAAATTGGAAGCTGAAAATTATAAACATCTGAGGTTATTAGATGGTGAAATTGCACCTTCCCATCACGCTGCTGCTTCCTGACTTCTCAGTTTTGCTTTTGGGGGCTAGAGCTTGTCAAATCCTCATGATACATCCCCCCTCCCTTGCCTGAATGTGCTCCAGGCTACCTGTTTCCTCTGCTCAGGGGAAAATGGACAAGAACCCTGGTTCCCAACTGGGTGAGCCACTATGCAGAGGAAAGAAAAACCTCTACTTGTCCCATCAGGTGCTATCACATCGCATCCCTTTGAAACTGTGCATCTGATCTGAGTCATCATTAGGGCTCCCCACTTGCTTGGCCTGACAAGGGCTTGCAAGGCCTCCTGTTACCTCTCTAAGCTCATCACCCTCACTCTGACCTTAATCTCTCCCTGCTCACGATGGTTGACTAACCTCCTGGCTATTCCTCCAATGTGTCAACACACTCCTGCCTCCACGTGTTTGCACTGGCAGCGCCCCTACCTGTAATGCTCTTTCCCCAGACATCTTCATGGCCACCTCCTGCAAGCCTTTGGCCAAATGTCACCCTTTCAATGACGTCTAGCCTGACTACCAGGCTCTATCAGACACCTGCAGTTTCTTTTCTCCTTACTCTGCTTAATTTTTTCCCACATTGCTGATTATCTTCCACAACAACATATCATATAATTTGTATGTCCCATTTAGGATTCATTGTCTACTTTCCTCCTGGGGATATCAGATCCTCGAGGGCAGTGATATTGCCTATTTATTTACTGATACATCCTAAGTGTCAATGAAGAGTGCAAATTAATCTCCAATAAAACTTCACGGCATCTTTTTTTAATGACAGCTTTAGCGAGGTAGAATTCACATATCATGCAATTTGCCTATTTAAAGTGTACAATTTAATGTTTTTTAGGATGTTTGCAGGGCTGTGCAACCATCACCACAAATTGAACACTGTCACCACCCTCAAAAGAAACCCTGTGCCTTGTAGCCATTTTTTGTTTCTCTCTAACCTCCTGTTAGGAGGGGCAACCACTAATCCACTTTCTGTCTCTATAGATTTGCCTCTTTGAACATGTTAAATAAATGGAATCATGCAGTATATTTTGAAGCTTTAGCCATATTGTAGTGTATGCTAGCACTTTGTTTCATTTTAGAGCTGAATAATCCATTGTGCGAGTATATTGCATTTTATTGATATATTCATTAGCTCATAGATACTAGGGTTATTTCTACTTTTAGACTATTATAAATATTGCTGCTATGAATGTTCACATACAAGTTTATGTGCAGACATATGTTTTCTGTTATCTTGGGTATATACCTAGGAGTGGAATTACTGGGTCATCTGGTAACTCTCTATTTAACCTTTTGAGAAACTCTCAGGCTTTTTTTTTAATGGCTGAACCATTTTATAATCTTACCAGCAGCCTACGAGGGTCATCTTGTATGTTTTAAAAGTTAAACATCTCAGTCAACAAAGAGATCCTAAATGTTTTGCTGAACAAAAATACTCTGATGTCATTCAAACACATGGCACTGTGTTTCTTTCAAATAGGAATTTCTGAGATGACTTTTCTCCTTTCTCTCTTCTCTGTGTGTTTCAGACCCCCATTCCCGAGAAACATTTTGAAAGAAGTCTTGGGAATTCCCAGGGATACAAGGATGCCTTTGAGATCGACGTATTAAACTAAAGTGAGGTGGTCCTGGCCTCTGGTGGCTGAGTGTTTTTGTGCAGTGTGGCCCTTATAAATGACAGGGCCTGGTTGTAAATTGTGATTCTGTGGTCTTTTTCCACAACGTCTATTATAGTGCTCTACATAAAAGTGGAACTTGGACATAATAGGTGTTCAGTTAGTATATTTTAAATAACTGGCTGAAGTAATCATGGCTGGTGTAGTCTCAGATGTTGGGAGTGCTCAAAGTCTACTTGCTTCCTCAAATATTTATTGTTCCTTACAGTGGCCCTGAGGGTAGAGCAAACGTTGTTGGTGCCATGCTCAGATACCCCGCTACCTTCAGCCCACTCTAGAGGTTACCGGCAAACTATTCCGGTATGTGGTGGCAGCTCTGTGTCTCTGTCTGAGGGCATTTTTTGGTCACAGGTGGTTGTTCACCATGCATGTGGAGCAGCCAGAATTTCTGGGGACCCCAGGAACAACTCGATTAATGAGGGCTGGGAGTTGGTGATAAATACCCCAGCTTACTTGCCAGCCAGTTGGGGAAAAATCCTTGGATGTAACCACAGTCTCAGGATCCCTAATGGGATTGGGCCCAGTGGCCCAAAGTGGTAACCAGCCCTCTTTTCTGGCTTACTTTTAATTCCTGTCCCATTCCCTACTCCCTCTTGGGGCTATTGGGATCACATCACAAATGCATGACTGTCACCTGAATCCTTGTCTCAGCGTCTACTCCTAATGAAGCCCAACCTAAGGCAACCCTTAGGATTTTGTATTCATGGACTACCTGGCTGGTCAGCAGAAAGCAGCTCCTGGTCTGTGATAGTCCTGCTGGGCACCTGGCAGTGAGTAAAGATTTGATTTGAATTTGGATGTCAGAGATTTGGAATTGGGACTAATCAGCTGTGACTGGTGATTCCAGGATGCACCAGAGGGAGGACAGATGGTATTATGAGTGCTTGGAGAGGGTGAGGCAGCATTGTGGGAGGGGCAATCTGCGACTCAGGGATTATACAGAGTGTCCCTCGCCAGGAGTATTAGTTTGTTTTGCATTGCTATAAAGGAATACCTGAGGCATGGTAATTTATAAAGAAAAGAGGTTTATTTGGCTCATGGTTCTGCAGGTTGTAAAAGCATGGTGCCAACATCTGCTCAGCTTCTGGTGAAGCCTCGGGGAGCTTACAATCATGGTGGAAGGGAAGGGATAGCAGGCATGTCACATGTTGAGAGAGAGAGGAAGAGGTTCTAGGCTCTTTAACTCTTTACCTCTTGCATGAACTCGTTACAAAGGTGAGAGCACCAAGCCAGTCATGAGGGATCCACCTCCATGACCCAAAGGCTCACTTCCAACTAGGGATCACCTTCAACATTTGGGATCACATTTCAACGTGAAATTTGGAGGAGATAAATATCCCAACCATATCATTCTGCCTTTGGGCCCTGAAATCTCATGTCCTTCAAACATTGCAAAATACAATCATCCCTTCCCAATAGTCCCCCAAAGTCTTAACTTGTTCCACCATGAATTGAAAAATTGAAAGTTCAAAGTCTGATTTTATAATCAAGGCAAGTTCTTTCCATCTATGAATCGCTAAAGTTAAAAACAAGTTATTTAGTTCCAAGATTCAATAGTGGTACAGGCATTGGGTAGACATCCCCATTCTAAAAGGGAGAGATTGGCCAAAAGAAAGGGCAGCATGCCCTGTGCAAGCCCAAAACTCAGTAGGGCAAACATTAAACCTTAAAGCTCCATAATTATCTTCCTTGACTCCATGTCCTGCACCCAGAGCACATTGGTGCAAGGGGTGGGATCCCAGGGCCCTGGGTAGCTCCGCCTTTGTGGCTTTGCAAGGTGCAGCCCTAAGGCTGCTCTCATGGGTTGAAGTTGAGTGCCCGCAGCTTTTCCAGGCTGAGGCTGCACGCTGCTGGTGGCTCTATTGTTCTCGGGTCTGGAGGATGACAGCTCCTTCTCCAGAGCTCCACTGGTCAGTTCCCTGGTGAGTACTCTGTGTGGGAGCTCCAACCCCACATTTTCCCTCTACACTGCCCTAGTAGAGGCTCTCTGTGAGGACTTCACCCTTGTGGCAGGCTTCTGCCTAGGCACCCAGGCTTTCTGTTTCATCTGCTGAAATCTAGGGGAAAGGAACCAAGTCTCCTTCACTCTTGCATTCTGCCAGCCTGTAGACTTAACACCACATGGAGGTTGCCAAGGCTTATGGTGGCTTGTGCTCTTCCAAGTGGCAGCCCAAGCTGTACCAGGTACCCTTTGAGCTACAGCTGGAGCTGGGGCAGTTATGATGGGAGTAGCAGTCTCTGAAGGTGACACAGGGCAGTAGTGTCCCAGGCCTGGGCCCTGAAATCATTCTTTCTCTGGACTTGTGATGGGAGGGGCTGTTTCCAAGATTTCTGAAATGCCTTCAAGGCTTTTTTCCTGTTGTCTTGGATATTAGTACCTGGATCCCTTTTAGTCATGGAAATCTCTCTAGCAAGTGGTTGCTCCACAGCCTACTCGTATTCCTCTCCTGAAAAGGCCGTTTCTCTATGACGTGGCCAGGCTGAAGATTTTCCAAATGTTTATGCCATGCTTCCCTTTTTAATTAGAGAGAAAAAATTGATACCAGGAGTGAGGCATTCATATAAAGATACCTGAAAATGTGAAAGCAGCTTTAGAACTGGGAAATGGGCAAAGGTTGGAAGATTTTGGAGAGCTCAGAAAAAGACAATAAAATGAGGGAAAGTTTGGAACTTCTTAGAAACAGGTTAAGTAGTCGTGACCAACATGCTGATAGAAATACGGGTGGTGAAGCCTAAGCTGAGGCCGTCTCAGGTGGAAATGAAGAATTATTGGATACTGGAGCAAAGTTTGCCCTTGTTATGCCCTAGCGAAGAACTTGGCTGCATTGTGCCCAGGCTCAAGCAATTTGTGGAAGGGTGAACTTAAGACTGATGATGGTAGACTAATGGAAGAAATTTCTAAGCAGCAGAGCCTTCAACATGTAGCATGGCTGCTTCTGACAACCTGTGATCAGATGTGGAAACAAAGAAATGACTTAAAATTAGAACTTATACTTGGAAGAAGAGCATAAAATTTGGAAAATTTGCAAGCTGGCCATGAGGTAGAGTGGGAAAGAGTATTTTCAGAAGAAAAATACAAGTTGGCTGTGCAGCAACCACTTGCTAGAGATATTTGCAAGAGTAAAAGGGAGCCAAGTGCTGAAAATGAAGACAATGGAAAAAAGGCCTCAAACTCATTTCAGAAATCTTCGAGGCAGCCCCTCCAATCACAGGTCCAAAGGAAAGAATGGTTTTGGGGGTCAGACCCAGAGTGCCACTGTCATGTGCTTCCTCATGACCCTGCTCTTCACATCGTGGCAGCTCTGGCTCCAGTCTCAGCTCAAGGGGTCCCACATATAGCTCGGGCTGCTGCTCTGAAAGGTGCAAGCCGAAAGCTTTGGTGGTTTCCATGTGGTGTTAAGTCTTCAGGCTGGCAGAATGGAAAAGTGAGAAAAGCTTGGAAGCTTCCACCTAGATTTCAGAGGATGTGTCAGAAAGACTGAGTGCCTGGGCAGAAGCCTGACACATGGGTGGAACCCCACAGAGAGCCTCTACTAGGGCAGTGTGGAAGGGAAATGTGGGGTTGGACCCCCCACACAGAATCTGCACCAGGGAACTGCCTAGTGGAGATGTGGGACGGGGGCTGCCATCCTCCAGACCTGAGAAAGATACAGCCACCAGCAGCTTGCAGCCTCAGCCTGGAAAAGCCACAGGTACTCAACTCCAACCTGTGAGAGGAGCCTTGGGGCCTGCACCCTGCCAAGCCACAGAGGCAGAGCTGCCAAGGCATTGGGATCCCACCCCTTGAACCATTGTGCTCTGGATGTGGGACATGGAGTCAAGGATAATTTTGGAGCTTTAAGGTTCAATGTTTGCCCTGCTGGGTTTTGGACTTGTGTGGGGCCTGTTTTCCCTTTCTTTTAGCTGATTTCTCCCTTTTAGAATAGGAATGTTTACCTAGTGCCTGTATCACCACTGTATCTTGGAAGTAAATAACTTGTTTTTCATTTTACAGGCTCACAGCTATATCTTGAGTTTCAGATGAAATTTGGACTTTGGATTTTTCAGTTGGGGCTGGAAGGAATTAATACTTTAGGGAACTAAAGGATGATTATATTTTACAATAAGAGAAGGATATGAGATTGGGGGGGGGGTCAAGGAGAAAACAATATGGTTTGGATGTTTGTCTCCTCCAAATCTTTTGTCAAAATATGATCCCCAATGTTGGAGGTGGGCCTATGGGAGGTATTTGAGTCATGCGGGTGGATCCCTTATACCAAATACATTTACACAACTAATTAAGAATAAAGGATGAAATGAATTGTAAGACCTTATGGACTGTGTGTCTCTTCTCAGATGTCAGTTTCATGCTACCCTCATGGTAAGTTCTTGCTATACTAGTTCTTAGAGTGAGTTCTGGCTATATTCGTTCTTAGAATGAGTTCTGGCTATATTAGTTCGCACAAGATCTGATTGTTTAAAAGAGTGTGGCACTTCCTCCCTCTGTCTCTCTTTCTCCTTCTCTTTCCATGTGGCATGCCTGCTAGCCCTTAGCCTTCCACCATGATTATAAGCTTCCTGAGGCTTCACAGAAGCTGAGCAGATGCTGGTACCATGCTTGTACAGCCTGTAGACCCACAAGCCAAATCAATCTCTTTTTAAACTATACAACTTCAGGCATTCCTTTATGGTAATGTAAAATGGACTAACACAATAGGACAGTGGAGGAAGGTACAGATATGTGTGCTCAGGCATCTGTGGATTCAGTTATCCCTGCATGCAGGACTGGTGACACAATTTGTGGGGCCCAGTGCAAAGTGAAAATGCAGAGCCATGATTGAAAAATAATTGGGAATTTCAATATGGTTATAGCAGAGCATTAAACCAAGTGTGGGTCCCTCTGTGCATGGGCCATGTGAGACCGCACAGGGCCCATGCCCATGGAGTTGGTCCTGCCTAAATGTCTGAATCTCCCTCAGACCCACATTTATGCCCCTGATATTTGCTTTAGAAACATCCTTGCAATCCTTGCTCTGCCAGGCTGGACCCTCCTTACTGGCCCCTCTGCCCCCAGGCATTCTACCTTCCAATGCATCCTTCATACTGTGCATAGAATGATTGTTGTAAAACACAGCTGTGATCACTTTACCTCTCTCCTCAGAAGTCTTTAATGGCACCCCACCGACTGTGGCTGTGGTTTGAAAATCGTGATGGGCAGGCCCCCTTGGGGGCTCTGAGTCTGCCGCTGAGGGTGACAGAGGTTGTGCTCGCTGCTTCCCTCATTCCCATTTCAAACACAGCACAACCATTTTTATCTGTTTTGCATATATATTGGGCTTCCATATAAGATTTCATTTGAGAACAAGTTTCTACTCCTAAAATAAAAATCATTCAGGAAGCTACTGGCCGCAGAATTAAATCCAAGCTTCTGAGCTTAACATTTAATGTCCCCAATGCTCTGTGTTAGAGGTTGGCCATTTCAGGCCCATGGGCCAAATCCAACCCATGGCTAGGGATGATTTTTGCATTTTTAAATAGTTACATTTTAAATGATTATGTAAATACTTACATGATATTGTATCCCCCATTTGGCCCCTTGGCCTGCAACGCTTCATATTTACTATCTGGCCCTTTAAGAGAAAGTGTACTGATCCCTGATCTAGCTCCAGCATTTCTTTCCACAGTTAACTTTCAGGATTTCAGGACATTTACCCTACGGAGCCTGGCTTAGTCCCTTACAAAGCTAGGACAATTATATGCCTGGTTTGTTGTCCTGGCATCATTATTCATATTAATAGAGCCCGTTTCACTCTCCTAAGTGTCTTTGGGAAGTAAATTATATTGTCATCCTATATATAACTGACAAATGAATTGTAAGGAAGATAAAAAACCAGCACATTTTGTGGCAAATTATATTATGTTTGATACTTAGGGCATCTCCTAAAGAGGTTCCAAGTTTTGTCTGTTTGAGCTAATACCCAGAAATGACAAGCATCATAAAAAAGAATGGCCTTAAAAATAATTACTATGTTTCTGTTATGTATGTGATGGATTTCTAGCACTAATGGCATCTTTGCTTGCCTAATTTTCTTAAAAGGATTTAACCAATCTATCTGATTTTTAAAAGCAGCATGAGGTGTGTTAACAGAAACCCATGTTGGGACACAAATGCAGTCTCATACTAGGTATTGAATATTTTGTTTAGAGAAAGGCTATATTTAGGGGGTGGGGGAGGAGTTGTCCTTTCGTCTGATATTCTAGGAAATGAACCATTTTGCTACTTTCTGTGCCTGGAGCACAGCATGGGTGTTTATCTGTAACAGGCCCAACTTTTAGAAGATGCCGACTCCAAATGACCTGGATATTATCCAAATAAGTGCTTTTAAATTCCCAGTAATAACTAACCAAGCATGAAGAATAACTCAATTTTGGATGAATCTAATCTTATTTATAAACAGGCGCCTACAGAAATTCTGAAGTTTAACATAATTTAGAAAGTTGAGATGCAAAAGCATGCTTCTTAATGATCTTTCTGCCATCCTGTTTTTAAAAATTTATTCAGTCAAGGTGCATGTTCAGGGGACACGTATGCTTCCAGATTTAAGCACCAGAGAAAGTACGAAGAATAACTTTACCCGTTCTCTGTCCTCCAGGAACCTAGTTCTGGTATTTAGGGCCAGTCAGTGCCCTTGGTGATATGGCAATGGGCTGCTCACCAGGCTGAGGGGTTTTTAAATCTCAGAAGAGGTTTATTGTTGTTGTTGTGACAAATAGCTTGAGGAAAACTAAAAATGGCTAAAAGAGTAGAGAATGATGTGGATGATGTTTTTATACAGGGTGGTCTGGGAAGGCCTCTGTGGGGAGGTGATATCTGAGCAGAGTGAGTCCATAGGGTCTTACAATCCATTTCATTCTTCATTCTTGATTAGTTGTATAAATGTATCTGGTATAAGGTCCATGAACTCCTTTAAGGAGGCTCAGACCTCCTCCCTACCCCCAAATACTAAAAGAGACCAGTTTTTTCTCAAAGCCCAAAATAAATAAATTTCAGATACTGCTCAAAAGAAACTTTAGCTCCTATTAAATCTGTCAGTTGCCTTATGCTAAGTTTATAGACAGGGTCCTCTCCTACGAGTAAGTGATGAAGAGGGGCTGGAAATTCAGCCAAGGGAGTAAGTACAGAGGAATGGTAAGAATTGACTCTGGAATGAGAGAGCAACCTCCTAGTGTTCTCACTGAAATAAGGTGGCCACTATTACTAACAACTCACAGTTGTTGAGTATTTACGTGTCGCTGAGTATTTGCCTGTGCCTGGCACTGGGCTTGACCCTTCCATGCATTAGCCCAGCAACACCCTCCCCCCCACAACAATTTTAGAGAAGTAGAGAGATAGGCTATCAGCTGAGCAGAGCCCAGTGGGGTTTAGAAGGCAGAGTTAGTGAAAATGGGCCCCTGGACTATAAGTTTCATGACGATAGAGACTGTTAGTTTCCTCAGGATTTAGCACAGTGCAAGGCTGTTATCAACGTGCAATAAATATTCGTTGAATGAACGAATGGATGAATGAATGAATAGTACTAGCGAGAAAGCACAGAGGCAGGAGACTAGGCATGTGTAGAATTCCATGTGTCTGGAGTCTGGAGTCTGATTTCTCTTCCCTGGTGGGGATATCAGAGTAGATGAAGCTTGGAGTCTCAGGTGAGTGAGAAAGTGTGTGTGGGGTAAAGTTGGAAAGGTGGATTGGGACCTGGAGTGGAGGCAATGTTATGAGTACACAGTTTCTATTTCCTGGGGACATACGAAGACTGTATTTCCCAGCTTCCCTTGGGGTTAGACTGGGGCTATGTGACAATTCTGACCAATGGACTGAGTGGAGGTCACTTCTGGGCTGAGGCAGTGAAGAGCACATGGGCCTCTTCCATGTCTCTGTTTTCCTGTTGTGGTGACCATGAAGGTCACACACCAAGATGGCAGAGCCACAGGGGTAGCAGCCTAGATCTCTGAGTCACTGCTTGGAGGATGGCTACTTAACTAGCACTAGAGTTTTAGTGAGGGACAAATATATCTTTGTTATGTTAAGTCACTGAGATTTGGGAGTTTATACGTTACTGTAGTATATCTTATTCTGTCTCGAGTAATGCATGACCATTTCTGGGGGCCTTAAATGCCAGGCTAAGGACTTTCTGCTCTTAAAGAGCAAAAAGTGCAATTTCTGTTGCCAACAGTCCTCCTACATACTCATCTAGAGTAGGTCCACACATATGGGGGAGCCTGAGGGCTTATCCCTGCTGTTGGGGCAGGTGATTCAGTGCCAAGAGAGCGTGACTCTCTACGTGCACTCAGAAGATGAGTACCAGGTAAGTGCTTGCTGAGAAAGGCCTTCTCTTCTTTTCCTCTGACCTGATGGTCTTTGCGGCAGTCCAACTATATTAGGTGGGCATCAGAAGTGGTCCTGGCAAGAAGGCCTGATCAGAAAGACTAAAAATAAGGTCAGGCTGGTTGTGAAATTTATTTTGGGATGTTCAAAGTGGCTCAGACTGCAGAGTCTGCGTGATTGCTGGTAGAGAGGCATCTCTTTTGTGTTAAGACACTGAGGACAGAGAAAAGCAGTGGTTTCAATTTAATCTCCAAATAGTATTTTTCTTTTTTTTTTAACAAAAGCATGTCATATGAAACTACTCTGCACCTTGATGTTTTTCACTCAGTGCCTATCGCAGACCACCTTTCCCCTCATTCTCTTTAATGGGTGCTTATTGTCTCATAGAATAGGCATATCATCCTTTCCAAAGACATTCCCCTATTGAGGACCTTTTTATTTTTGTCTCTGATTCCTCAGTATTATACATAAGGCTACAGTAAACACCCTTATACACATCCCCTGAACACATGTCCAGTGTTTCTGTAGTGAGACATCTGGGTTGGAAGGTACGAGCCCTTTTTGTCTTGATAGGTACTGCCAAGTTGCTACCCTAAAGGGCTGTGATCATTTATGCTCCAGAGATTGGTGATTTTGAGTAGAATAATTCTCCTGAGGAACTCAGCCCCTGCCTCGTGGTCGAGGAGGAGGGAGCCACAGACCCCGTGGAACACGTGTTTGCCTCCACACCTCTCATTTAATCTGCAGCACAACTTCATGGGAGTCCCATCCCGTGGGTGCTCCCCCTCCACAAAGCTCACATTTAACTCCTGAAAAATGAGAGGACTTAATCCAGTCTCTATCAGATCTAAATCAGAACATTTTTCCCCTTTTGCCATTTTAAATTACCTCTTAGCTCGGCCCCAGACTGAGTAATTCAGAGTTAATGGGATATGAAAGTCATGGTCCATGGCATGATTGCGGGTACCTAGCCAGAGGCAAGCAAGATTTATTCTCTTGGAACCCAACTGGGTTGAAAAGGGTGATAAATCAGCAGGGTTATTGCTAGCTCCCCTTCTGCTGCAAGATTCATTCCAGCTTATCAGAATAATCATCTTAGGTCTGAGACTGGAGATAAACAGCCACATCCAGAGTCCCACTATGTGGTAAGAGGGAGAGATGTCTTTCTGAAATCTCTTTTCCTAGATATCTTTGGATGGGGGTAGGGAGCATGTTATCATCAAACTGCAATCCAGTGAAAAGCATCAGTTTGTATTTGCCCAAGGCACAGACTTGGATTTTGTATCCATGAACACAGCTGGCTTGAGGTTTCTGGTCTGCCTGGGGATGCCGTGTAAAAGATCCTTGGAATCACATGCTGATTCACTATGTCCTGTGAACTGATTGCAGGGACACAATTCTCCATGACTTGGCCATTTCTCTCTCCATTATTCTGGCTCTTGGTTCCTCTTTGGTTGTTCTGCAGGGGTTTCGCAATCATTCCCACAGAGAACACTACACTGGTTTTGTGGTCATTCTCTAGACGTTCCCTTGACTTTGTGACCAACCCCATTGGTGACAACATTATAATGTGGGGCTCATGGAGCAAAAGTCACAGATATATATGTCTGTGGAATCCTAAGGGGCCACAGCTTACACACATACACACAGAATCACTTTAAATAGTAACCTAAGGCTGGGAGCAGTGGCTCATGCCTGTAATCCTAGTACTTTGGGAGGCCGAGGTGCAGGGATTGCTTGAGGTCAGGAGTTCAAGACCAGTCTGGCCAACATGGTGAAACCCTGTCTGCTAAGAAAAAAAAAAAAAAAAATACAAAAGGTAGCTGGGTGTGGTGGTGGGCGACTGTAATACCAGCTACTCAGGAGGCTGAAGCACAAGAATCTCTTGAACCTGGGAGGTGGCGGTTGCAGTAAACCAAGACAGTGCCACTATGCTCCAGCCTGGGCTACAAAGTGAAACTCTGTCTTACAAAAAAAAAAAAAAATTGTAACCTGAAAAGTCAAATGCTAGCATTGGCTGAATTCTCACTTTGGCTTATGCTAAGCTGCTTTATAAGTAGTATCTCATTTTATCCCCCAAACTGTTCTGTGAAGTTGACTCTACTATTGCATTCATTTTACAAGTGAGGGAAGTGATGCCTGGAGAGGTTATTAATGGCTTGCTCGAGATCACAGAACTAGTAATGGACTACAGAGCTTATGTTTGCTGTTTCCATGTACATATTTACACAAACATCCATTTACACAAATACATGTGCATGCAGAGATGCATGTGCATAAACATTCAGATTAAAACATGCGCGCGCGCACACACACGCACTCAAGGAGAATGTTCAGCAAAGAACTACGATTGAGTCTTGTGATTGTTAATTACAACAAAAGCCTGGATTCTGAGCTTTCTTCTCCTTGAAGCTTCCTCACTATGTTTACTGTAGAAACATAAATAGAAAAAAAGACACTGGCAGGCCGTTCAAATTTGGGGTGTTGCCCAGGAAAGGCTGGAGGACTGCGTTCTGTGAGGCCAGTCAAAATAAACTTTAGTTTGGGCCCTGGACTTTGGACTGCAGAGTTGGATGCTTATTTATTTCTGCATCAGGAGCAGGCCCATCCCTTGGGTAGATTCACATTAACTGAGGTTAGGATACTGAGCTAGGATCCTGCTGTACAAGCTCATCCTCCTAGGAGTTTTTTTCTGGAACTAGATTCACATGGGAATGTACTGGAAATGTCTGGCCTCAAACCGGGGTAGATGGTACTATGATGTTTAAGGGCACAGGGTGAGATATGTCCATCTTACAGTAGGGTTTGTCTGGCCAGTGGGACTGGACATTCTCGCAACCCACTGACCATGGGCTTTTCTGTGGACAGGCCTGAAACAGGCTCAGTCAACCCCTACTTCTGGGAAAACTTGGTCAGTGCTCCTGCAGTTGACCAACCCTCTTCCACTCCACACCTACTTCTTTAGAGATCTTAATAATATATCTGATCAGATTATAGCCTTGGCCTTCAGATCTAGGAGGCATATCATTCTATTCACCTGCCTCTGCTCAGTTTTTTTTTATTCAGTTCTTGCTAATCTTAAACATTTATTTCATACCAGGAGATCTTATTTTCCTACTTTCCAAGTCCTGAGGGGTTGCTCAAAACTATGCTTTGTTCTAGTCCCCAAGTACTGAACACGTTCATTGCAGAAGATGCTGTTGACACCCTACACATATCCTGTCAGCCAGTCCTGGAGGTCACCTGCAGACAGTCCCCATGTACACCAAAGGCTTCCAGCTATTTCTTGGCCTTAAGGTGTTCTTTGGTCCAGGGAATATGTTCAGCACTCAAACAGGGCAGCATGGAAGTACTGGGAAGTTTGTACTCTGGGAACAGCCATCAAACAATAAGGGCGTAAAGATCCCAGCCTCCTTGTTCTTCAGTGGGACAGTGCCGAGGTGTGCTCCACAGTCTCTCAGAGGCCCCCAGTGGGAATGAGCCCCAGCTGACCACAGTGGCAACCTCCTTCCTTCTTTGGCTCCCTTCCCTTCCCTGTCTCACTTCCCTACTCCCTCCTAGTATTTCCTAAAATAACCTCTCAAACTACTTGCATCCTTGTCTCAGGCTTTGCTTTTAAGGAAACCCAGACAAAACAGCTACCTTCAGTCTTTACCCAAGAACAGTTTCCATCGATTCCTTGTTCACCACATGGCCTAGCTTCACCTTCCTCTCATCTGAGCCCCTTTTGATAACTTCGGGAAGCACTCAGTCACAGAGGGAAGAGCACAAGCATTGAAGCCAGACAGATGTGAGGCTGAATCTTGGATAGGTCACTTATTGACTATATGACCTTAAGCAAATTACTCAATCTCATTAATCTTTTAAACAATGCAGCTAACGATACAAAACTTTCAAAGTTGTTAGGAAGAATCAATATGATAATGTATGCAAAGGGCTCAAATGCAGTGCTTGGCAATTAGTAGGTGTTCAATAATGTCAGGCCTTCCTATCTCTCTCAACAGAGGCTGGTTTCTTTCAGCCATGGTGCAAGCAGATCATCCTGAGGGCAGCTTGGACACAGTATAGGGCATGGCTGAGCTCTGAGTATGGATTTGAGCAGTCCAGGAACGGGACTGGTGATGTGGTAGCCACCTTCTTCTCCCCATATTGGTAGACCCTATCTCTCTCTTCTTTTGACTTCTATGCTTAAGGCCACTCGACATTTCCCAAAGAAGCTCTACCCTTTCCCAGCTCTGCATTTTTGCTTACCCAGTTCTATTCATCTGGAAGGCTTTTGCCTTTCCCACCCTCATCCTCTGAAATTCCACTCAAGCTTTCATAGTGTGATATAAATCAAGATGCATACCAGATTCACCAGGAGACCTTTTGTAAAACATATACCTTAAACTTACCCTCAGAACCTGCAATTTAGCAGATCTGTGTTGAGGTATAGGCATGTACATTTTGATAAACCTTATTTACTCTGATTCATGCCCTTGGGGAAGAACTGCTCATATCATCCAGGGAGCCTAAGTGGTTAGTCAAACTTGACTACCTGTGTGCCATCTATTTAGCTATTCTGGAGTCCCAGTTTTCTCATCTGTAAAATGGGGATAATAATAATATCTATCCCATATGGTTGTTATAAAGATTAAATGAGATAATGGAAGTGGTGCTCAGGAAAAATTAGATCTACATTAAACCATTTTTAATCCCCCAGCCAGAAGTAGTCACACGCTTCCACTTTCCTATGTTGCTGTGTCTCTCCTGTAGCACTGAGTGCAGTGGTCCTTCCACTGGGGTCATCAGTGTGAGTTGCTCCTCACCCCCAACCCGCACCTTGAACATGCCTGCTGAGGGCTGAGGATAAACAGGGACTGTGTTATCTGTCGAGTGCTCCCACAGCATCTGGCATAGTGTCTCGCATGGAGTCTGTGCTCAATAAATTTTTGCTGAATTGAATATAAAACCATAAGAAACTAATGTATGTGGTTATGTTAGATACCTGCATATGTGTTTAGAACAGGCGTTTGATTAGTCTTAGTGTCCAGGAAACAGTTTCCTACTGACAGTGCATTTGGAAATTGCCAGGAGGGCAATATATGTGTGCATAAAATTCTGCTTTTCTCAGACCTGGACAGAATCTTTGTTTCCTCGGACTTCTGGTTGCCAGGCACTCACAGGGGCTGAGGTGAGCAAACCACAGGGCTACCCCTGGGCTGCATCCTTGCTCTGGACCTGTTGAGGACCCTCCTGGCTCCATTCATAGCCCCAGTACCTGGAACTTGGCTCTTTAGAAAGCACGAGGGTTGGAAGTCCTGTTTTCTCCTCTGGATTTGAGGCCCACGAGTCCCCTGTTTGTGTCTGATGACCTAGCTTCAGTATCCATGGAGAGCCCTTCTGCTGGCTCAGAGTCACAGCTGTTGCTGCAGGCTGAGGCTCCTGTGGCGCTTTAATTAACTCCTGAGACTCTCTGGGCTACTGTTTCCCAGGGGAACCAGGCTGCTAGTAGAGCTGGAGACTGGGCTGCAAGGGCATCTTCCCTCTAAGAACACAGGTGTATCACTAAAAGGTCCTTTAGGGGAGGGGTCTGGGGCCACATGGCAGCCCACCCAGGGATCTTTCTAGGAGACAAGTATAGTTGCAGAGAGTTGAGGGTGTGTTCTGGCCGAGGGGGAAATGAACTGTATGGGTACACTTCCAACATCTTTTATTTCTCCTCTCTTCTTTTTAAAAAACATATAATATCTATTAACTGTAGGAGGGAAGGCAGAAACCTTATGTAGATGACGGGTTGATGGGTGCAGCAAACCACCATGGCACGTGTATACCTAAGTAACAAACCTGTATGTTCCGCACATGTATCCCAGAACTTAAAGTATGATAATTTAAAAAAATAGAAACAAACAAGAAAGAAAAGTAATTTTCTATAGTTTCACAACCCAAAGTTAACCACGGTTGACATTTTGATGTAGGTATCCATGCATGTAGGTATTCACACACGCACACATATGTACTATACAAGAGCATATATGTAATATACATATGCATATATTCACATAGGTACATATGCATGATATATATGTATAATATACAGGTGTATATATTACACTGATATATTTAAGTATATATATTACATATACAGTATGCATTGGTATATAAAATATACATAGATTATAAATAATATATACTATAAATAGTATATTTGTAATGTAAATAGGCATATATTACACATGAGTATATATAACACATATATAATTTACATAGATATCTGTGTATACTATTCATATGTATATAAATGTACACTTAAGTATATATGTATAATATACAATATATAGGTATGTATCACACATCTAAGTATAATATGCATTAAGTGGATTATATATCTATATACTATGTAGGTATATATAATATCTAGACTATATTTATATACATAGGTATACATATAAATACCTATATGTCTACACAATGCAGCTAGACATATAAATCTAATGTATAGATATGTATGTGTAAAATATTATATATGATATATAGGTATATGTATATATAATTTAGTTAAGTATATATGTGCATAATATATAAATGTTTATATTATATACATACGTATACATGTATAATACATGCAGATGTATCATATGCATAAATATATATGCTATACATATATATAGTATACATGTTTTACATGGAATCATATTGATTTCTGAGCATTCTTTTCTCTACAGCAAAACCAGAGAGGTGTTATGAAAATTCCAGACTGATCACATCCTTTCCTAAATTTCTTTTTTATATATTTATTTATTTATTTATTTATGTTTTATTATACTTTAAGTTCTAGGGTACATGTGCATAATGTGCAGGTTTGTTACATATGTATACTTGTGCCATGTTGGTGTGCTGCACCCGTCAACTCGTCAGCAACCATCAATTCATCATTTATATCATGTATAACTCCCAATGCAATCCCTCCCCCATCCCCCCTCCCCATGATAGGCCCCAGTGTGTGATGTTCCCCTTCCCGAGTCCAAGTGATCTCATTGTTCAGTTCCCACCTATGAGTGAGAACATGCGGTGTTTGGTTTTCTGTTCTTGTGATAGTTTGCTAAGAATGATGGTTTCCAGCTGCATCCATGTCCCTACAAAGGACGCAAACTCATCCTTTTTTATGGCTGCATAGTATTCCATGGTGTATATGTGCCACATTTTCTTAATCCAGTCTGTCACAGATGGACATTTGGGTTGATTCCAAGTCTTTGCTATTGTGAATAGTGCCGCAATAAACATACGTGTGCATGTGTCTTTATAGCAGCACGATTTATAATCCTTTGGGTATATACCCAGTAGTGGGATGGCTGGGTCATACGGTACATCTAGTTCTAGATCCTTGAGGAATTGCCATACTGTTTTCCATAATGGTTGAACTAGTTTACAATCCCACCAACAGTGTAAAAGTGTTCCTATTTCTCCACATCCTCTCCAACACCTGTTGTTTCCTGACTTTTGAATGATTGCCATTCTAACTGGTGTGAGATGGTATCTCATTGTGGTTTTGATTTGCATTTCTCTGATGGCGAGTGATGATGAGCATTTTTTCATGTATCTGTTGGCTGTATGAATGTCTTCTTTTGAGAAATGTCTGTTCATATCCTTTGCCCACTTTTTGATGGGGTTGTTTGTTTTCTTCTTGTATATTTGTTTGAGTTCTTTGTAGATTCTGGATATTAGCCCTTTGTCAGATGAGTAGATTGCAAAAATGTTCTCCCATTCTGTAGGTTGCCTGTTCACTCTGATGGTAGTTTCTTTTGCTGTGCAGAAGCTCTTTAGTTTAATGAGATCCCATTTGTCAATTTTGGCTTTTGCTGCCATTGCTTTTGGTGTTTTAGACATGAAGTCCTTGCCCATGCCTATGTCCTGAATGGTACTACCTAGATTTTCTTCTAGGGTTTTTATGGTATTAGGTCTAACATTTAAGTCTCTAATCCATCTTGAATTAATCTTCGTATAAGGAGTAAGGAAAGGATCCAGTTTCAGCTTTCTACTTATGGCTAGCCAATTTTCCCAGCACCATTTATTAAATAGGGAATCCTTTCCCCATTTCTTGTTTCTCTCAGGTTTGTCAAAGATCAGATGGCTGTAGATGTGTGGTATTATTTCTGAGGACTCTGTTCTGTTCCATTGGTCTATATCTCTGTTTTGGTACCAGTACCATGCTGTTTTGGTTACTGTAGCCTTGTAGTATAGTTTGAAGTCAGGTAGCGTGACGCCTCCAGCTTTGTCCTTTTGACTTAGGATTGTCTTGGCAATGCGGGCTCTTTTTTGGTTCCATATGAACTTTAAAGCAGTTTTTTCCAATTCTGTGAAGAAACTCATTGGTAGCTTGATGGGGATGGCATTGAATCTATAAATAACCTTGGGCAGTATGGCCATTTTCACGATATGGATTCTTCCTATCCATGAGCATGGTATGTTCTTCCATTTGTTAGTGTCCTCTTTGATGTCACTGAGCAGTGGTTTGTAGTTCTCCTTGAAGAAGTCCTTGACATCCCTTGTAAGTTGGATTCCTAGGTATTTTATTCTCTTTGAAGCAATTGTGAGTGGAAGTTCATTCATGATTTGGCTCTCTGTTTGTCCGTTACTGGTGTATAAGAATGCTTGTGATTTTTGCACATTAATTTTGTATCCTGAGACTTTGCTGGAGTTGCTTATCAGCTTAAGGAGATTTTGGGCTGAGACAATGGGGTTTTCTAAATATACAATCATGTCATCTGCAAACAGGGACAATTTGACTTCTTCTTTTCCTAACTGAATACCCTTTATTTCTTTCTCTTGCCTGATTGCCCTAGCCAGAACTTCCAACACTATGTTGAATAGGAGTGGTGAGAGAGGGCATCCCTGTCTCGTGCCAGTTTTCAAAGGGAATTTTTCCAGTTTTTGCCCATTCAGTATGATATTAGCTGTGGGTTTGTCATAAATAGCTCTTATTATTTTGAGGTACATTCCATCAATACCAAATTTATTGAGCGTTTTTAGCATGAAGGGCTATTGAATTTTGTCAAAAGCCTTTTCTGCATCTATTGAGATAATCATGTGGTTCTTGTCTTTGGTTCTGTTTATAGGCTGGATTACGTTTATTGATTTGCGAATGTTGAACCAGCCTTGCATCCCAGGGATGAAGCCCACTTGATCATGGTGGATAAGCTTTTTGATGTGCTGCTGAATCCGGTTTGCCAGTATTTTATTGAGGATTTTTGCATCGATGTTCATCAGGGATATTGGTCTAAAATTCTCTTTTTTTGTTGTGTCTCTGCCAGGCTTTGGTATCAGGATGATGTTGGCCTCATAAAATGAGTTAGGGAGGATTCCCTCTTTTTCTATTGATTGGAATAGTTTCAGAAGGAATGGTACCAGCTCCTCCTTGTACCTCTGGTAGAATTCAGCTGTGAATCCATCTGGTCCTGGACTTTTTTTGGTTGGTAGACTATTCATTATTGCCTCAATTTCAGAGCCTGCTATTGGTCTATTCAGGGATTCAACTTCTTCCTGGTTTAGCCTTGGAAGAGTGTAAGTGTCCAGGAAATTATCCATTTCTTCTAGATTTTCTAGTTGATTTGCGTAGAGGTGTTTATAGTATTCTCTGATGGTAGTTTGTATTTCTGTGGGGTCGGTGGTGATATTCCCTTTATCATTTTTTATTGTGTCTATTTGATTCCTCTCTCTTTTCTTCTTTATTAGCCTTGCTAGCGGTCTGTCAATTTTGTTGATCTTTTCAAAAAACCAACTCCTGGATTCATTGATTTTTTGGAGGGTTTTTTTGTGTCTCTATCTCCTTCAGTTCTGCTCTGATCTTAGTTATTTCTTGCCTTCTGCTAGCTTTTGAATGTGTTTGCTCTTGCCACTCTAGTTCTTTTAATTGTGATGTTAGAGTGTCAATTTTAGATCTTTCCTGCTTTCTCTTGTGGGCATTTAGTGCTATAAATTTCCCTCTACACACTGCTTTAAATGTGTCCCAGAGATTCTGGTATGTTGTATCTTTGTTCTCATTGGTTTCAAAGAACATCTTTATTTCTGCCTCATTTCGTTATGTACCCAGTAGTCATTCAGGAGCAGGTTGTTCAGTTTCCATGTAGTTGAGCGGTTTTGATTGAGTTTCTTAGTCCTGAGTTCTAGTTTGATTGCACTGTGGTCTGAGAGACAGTTTGTTATAATTTCTGTTCTTTTACATTTGCTGAGGAGTGCTTTACTTCCAATTATGTGGTCAATTTTGGAATAAGTGCGATGTGGTGCTGAGAAGAATGTATATTCTGTTGATTTGGGGTGGAGAGTTCTATAGATGTCTATTAGGTCAGCTTGGTGCAGAGATGAGTTCAATTCCTGGATATCCTTGTTAACTTTCTGTCCTGTTGATCTGTCTAATGTTGACAGTGGGGTGTTGAAGTCTCCCATTATTATTGCATGGGAGTCTAAGTCTCTTTGTAAGTCTCTAGGGTAAGTCTAAGTCTCTAGGGAGTCTAAGTCTCTTTGTAAGTCTCTAAGCTTTATGAATCTGGGTGCTCCTGTATTGGGTGCATATATATTTAGGATAGTTAGCTCTTCCTGTTGAATTGATCCCTTTACCATTATGTAATGGCCTTCTTTGTCTCTTTTGATCTTTGATGGTTTAAAGTCTGTTTTATCAGAGACTAGGATTGCAACCCCTGCTTTTTTTTGTTCTCCATTTGCTTGGTGGATCTTCCTCCATCCCTTTATTTTGAGCCTATGTATGTCTCTGCATGTGAGATGGGTCTCCTGAATACAGCAGACTGATGGGTCTTGACTCTTTATCCAGTTTGCCAGTCTGTGTCTTTTAATTGGAGCATTTAGTCCATTAACATTTAAGGTTAATATTGTTATGTGTGAACTTGATCCTGCCGTTATGATATTAACTGGTTATTTTGCTCGTTAGTTGATGCAGTTTCTTCCTAGCCTCGATGGTCTTTACATTTTGGCATGTTTTTGCAATGGCTGGTACCGGTTGTTCCTTTCCATGTTTAGGGCTTCCTTCAGGGTCTCTTGTAAGGCAGGCCTGGTGGTGACAAAATCTCTAAGCATTTGCTTATCTGTAAAGGATTTTATTACTCCTTCACTTATGAAACTTAGTTTGGCTGGATATGAAATTCTGGGTTTAAAATTCTTTTCTTTAAGAACGTTGAATATTGACCCCCACTCTCTTCTGGCTTGTAGAGTTTCTGCTGAGAGGTCTGCTGTTAGTCTGATGGGCTTCCCTTTGTGGGTAACCCGACCTTTCTCTCTGGCTGCCCTTAAGATTTTTTCCTTCATTTCAGCTTTGGTGAATCTGGCAATTATGTGTCTTGGAGTTGCTCTTCTGGAGGAGTATCTTTGTGGCGTTCTCTGTATTTCCTGAATTTGAATGTTGGCCTGCCCTACTAGGTTGGGGAAGTTCTCCTGGATGATATCCTGAAGAGTGTTTTCCAACTTGGTTCCATTTTCCCCCTCACTTTCAGGCACCCCAATCAGACGTAGATTTGGTCTTTTTACATAATCCCATACTTCTTACAGGCTTTGTTCATTTCTTTTTCTTCTTTTTTCTTTTGGTTTCTCTTCTCGCTTCATTTCATTCATTTGATCCTCAATCGCTGATACTCTTTCTTCCAGTTGATCGAGTCGGTTACTGAAGCTTGTGCATTTGTCACGTATTTCTCGTGTCATGGTTTTCATCTCTGTCATTTCGTTTATGACCTTCTCTGCATTAATTAGTCTAGCTGTCAATTCTTCCACTCTTTTTTCAAAATTTTTAGTTTCTTTGCACTGAGTACGTAATTCCTCCTTTAGCTCTGAGAAGTTTGATGGACTGAAGCCTTCTTCTCTCCTCTCGTCCAAGTCATTCTCTGACCAGCTTTGATCCGTTGCTGGCGATGGGCTGCGCTCCTTTGCAGGGGGAGATGCGCTCTTATTTTTTGAATTTCCAGCTTTTCTGCCCTGCTTCTTCCCCATCTTTGTGGTTTTATCTGTCTCTGGTCTTTGATGATGGTGATGTACTGATGGGGTTTTGGTATAGGTGTCCTTCCTGTTTGATAGTTTTCCTTCTGCCAGTCAGGACCCTCAGCTATAGGTCTGTTGGAGATTGCTTGAGGTCCACTCCAGACCCTGTTTGCCTGGGTATCAGCAGCAGAGGTTGCAGAAGATAGAATATTGCTGAACAGCGAGTGTACCTGTCTAATTCTTACTTTGGAAGCTTCCTCTCAGGGGTGTACTCCACCCTGTGAGGTGTGGGGTGTCAGACTGCCCCTAGTGGGGGATGTCTCCCAGTGAGGCTACTCAGGGGTCAGGGACCCACTTGAGCAGGCAGTCTGTCCCTTCTCAGATCTCAACCTCAGTGTTGGGAGATCCACTGCTCTCTTCAAAGCTGTCAGACAGAGTCGTTTGCGTCTGCAGAGGTTCCTGCTGCTTTTTTGTTGTTGTTGTTGTTTAGCTGTGCCCTGTCCCCAGAGGTGGAGTCTACAGAGACAGGCAGGTTTCCTTGAGCTGCTGTGAGCTCCACCCAGTTCGAGCTTCCCAGCAGCTTTGTTTACCTACTTAAGCCTCAGCAATGGCAGGGCGCCCCTCCCCCAGCCTCGCTGCTGCCTTGCGGTTAGATTGCAGACTGCTGTGCTAGCAATGAGGGAGGCTCCGTGGGCGTGGGACCCTCCCGGCCAGGTGTGGGATATATTCTCCTGGTGTGCCCGTTTGCTTAAAGCATAGTATTGGGGTGGGAGTTACCCAATTTTCCAGGTGTTGTGTGTCTCAGTTCCCCTGGCTAGGAAAAGGGATTCCCTTCTCCCTTGCGCTTCCCAGGTGAGGCGATGCCTCGCTCTGCTTCAGCTCTCGCTGGTCAGGCTGCAGCAGCTGACCGGCACCGATTGTCCTGGCACTCCCTAGTGAGATGACCCCAGTACCTCAGTTGAAAATGCAGAAATCACCAGTCTTTTGTGTCACTCGTGCTGGGAGTTGGAGACTGGAGCTGTTCCTATTCGGCCATCTTGCTCCGCCCCCTCCCTTTCCTAAATTTCTACATCACCTTTTCTATTGTATTTTCGATAAAGACCAAAATCCTTAACTTCCTCTGTGAAGGTCTGTTTTTCTGACCTTCCTGTACATATTTACTTCTTCCACCTCCTCCGAGAACACTGTCCAACCATTTGATCACTCGGTTTGCACCCCTCCTTCTCTCCCACTGTGCCTGGACAATCCTTACTCATCCTTACTCAGGAATTCTTCATCTGAAATTGAGTCCTCTGTCAGGCATCCCTCAGCAGCCTGCATATTTTTCCATCAGAATATTCAGGCCTTTTAAAAAGTATCTCTTCCCTGCTGGACAGTAAGCCTCAAGGGACCCTGGGGGACTGTGACAAGTTTGCAACTCCCATCAGTGTCAGGCTATCAGAGAGCCCTTTATAAATACTTGCTAAATAGCAGATGACAATTCTGTTCTTTAAAAAATTCACTTTAGAGCATATTGTGAGTGTTTTCCATGTCAAGAAATGTTTTAGCTAGCTACATTATCATTTTTAGTGACGTCGCATATTACATGGTATGGCTGTACCATAATTAATTTAACTGATTTCCTATTGCTAGAGTAAGGTTTCTTCTGAATGTGTTGTTGAAAACAGTGTTGCCATTGACATTCATGTGAAACATGTAACTAATTTGGGTGGCCAGAAAGGTTGTACCAACTTATACTTTCATCCATGAAGCTGTCTTTTTTTGTTGTTGTTAACACACCCATCTCTACACTGAGTATTATCATTGTCAATTTAGCAGTCATAGTTCAAGGTTACCTTTCTCTGATAACTAGGAATATTTGTTTATTCATTCTACACTACAGATACCTACTGAGAGCCCACTCCATGTTATTAGCAAAATGAACATATTCCATGGCCAGTAGCACATTGTTGCAGAACAATAATTTAAAATACAGTAGGGAGAATCTCTCTTTTTTTTCTGTAAAACGCCTTCTTGGTTATTACTACGTGTTTATTCTTCTAGATAAGCATTAGAGTTATTTTGCCAAATACCTTTTAAAAATCTCTTTAGTGATTCTGATTTGAAGTGCATGAAATTTATAGATTTAAAAAGAAATAAATGTTCACCGTATTGAGTCCTGCCACCCAGAAGCACAACATGACTTTCCTTTAATGTTTCTAAAGTGTTTCTAAAAACAATCTCTCAAATCTGACTACTCAAAATAAATGATATTAACATTTGGCTAAAACTACTTATTAGATTTTTGAAGGCATATGTATTGACGTAAATATGTAATTTTGCCTCAGTGAGATGCCCATGCTGTTTTTATAAACTTACATAGAAATTGTGTGTATTTAAGGTGTACCACATGATGATTTGATACATGTATACACTGCAAAATGATTACTACAATCAATTAGTTACCATCCCTCACAAAGTTACCATTTGTGTGTGTGTGGTGAGAATACTTCAGATCCACTTTATTATTTTTGTTTTTATTTTTATTTTTCGAGACAGAGTCTCGCTTTGTCACCCAAGCTGGAGTGCAGTGGCGCTATCTTGGCTCACTGCAACCTCCGCCTCCCAGGTTCAAGAGATTCTCCTGCCTCAGCCTCCCATGTAGCTGGGATTACAGACATGTGCCACCACACGTGGCTAATTTTTATATTTTTAGCAGAGATGGGGTTTCACCATGTTGATCAGGCTGGTCTCAAACTCCTGACCTCAAGTGATCCACCTGCCTCAGCCTCCCAAACTGCTGGGATTACAGGAGTGAGCCACCGTGCCTGGCCTAGTATAGTATTATTAAGTGTAGTCACCATGTTGTACATTTCATTCCCTAGGACTTATTTATCTTTTTTTTTTTTTTTTTTTTTTTTTTTCAGAGACAGGGTCTTGCTCTGTCACCCACCCAGGCTGGAGTGTAGTGGCGGGATCATAGCTCACTGCAGCCTCGACCTCCTGGGCTCAAGTGATCTTCCCACCTCAGCCTCCTGAGTAGCTGGGACTACAGGTGTGCCACTGTGCCTGGCTAATTTATTTTTGTAGAGATGGGGTCTTGCTATGCTGCTCAGGCTGGCCGTGAACTCCGGGCTGCAAGTGATTCTCCCACCTTAGCATCTCAAAGTGCTGGGATTACAGGTATGAGCCATCGCTCCTGGTCCTTATTCATGTTATAACTGACAGTTTGTACCCTTTGGCCAATATCTCCCTATTTTCCCCACACTCTAGCCCCTGGCAAACATGGTTCTACTCTCTGCTTCTACGTGTTGGACTTTTTGAGATTCCACGTATGCGTAAGATCACACGGTGTTTGTCTTTCTCTATCTGGCTTATTTTACTTATAGCACAGTGTCCTCTGTGTTCATTCAAGGATGCTTCAAAAAATACTTCAAGGGTAAACATTATGATCTGTAATATACGTTTTTATTGCTACATAATAATTGTACATATATATGGGGTACATGTGATATTTTGATACATACATACCATGTGTAATTATCAAATCAGGGTTTTTAGAATACCATCTCAAACACTTATTTCTTCATATTGGAAACATTTCAAATCTAGCTATTTTGAAATATACAATAAATTATTCTTGACTATAGTCAGGTGACTATCAAACTGTCCCATCACACACTAGAAAGTGTCCCTTCTATCTAACTGTATGTTTATACCCATCAACCAACCTCTCTTCATCCCCCTAGTTTCTTCCCAGCCTCTTGTAACCATCATTCCACTCTCTTCCTCCGTAAGATCAACTATTTTAGTTCTTAGATAGGAGTGAGAAGATGTAGTATTTATCTTTCTGTGCCTAGACTGTTTCATTTTGTCTGATTATCTTTTTAGAATAAATTCCTTGATTTGGAAAGTTTAGGTCATGCTTGTATTTTTAGCTATATTATAAAGCTAGCCTTCAGAAAGGTTGTATCAAATTGTCTTCCACCTGCAGCATTTAAGAATATTCATATAAATCTGTAAAGGAAATTAGGAAAACCATTACATTTACAATAGCATCTGGAATTATAATGAGATATCACTTTACACCCACTGGGATGGCTATAATTTTAAAACAAGAAAAGATGGAAAATAATAAATGTTGTTGAGGATGTGGACAAATTAGAATCTTTGTACTTTGATAGTGGAAATACAAAATGATGCAGCCACTGTAGAAAACAGTTTGGTGGCTCCTTGAAAAGTTAAACATAGGTTTATTATATGACCCCACAATTTCAGTCCCAGATGTGTGCTCAAAAGAATTGAAAACAGGTATCATACAAGTACTTGTACACAAATGTTAATAGCAGGACTATTTGCAATACCAAGAGGTGGAAACAGCCTAAATGTTCATCAGTGGATAAAAAAATAAATTACAGCATATCCATACAATGGAATATTACTCAGCCATAACAGGAATAAAATAGTGATACATATTGCAGTGTGGATGAACCTCCAAAACGTATGCTAAGGTCAAAGAAACCAGACCCAAAGTCATAATTGTATGATTCCATTGATATGAAATATCCAGGATAGACAAGTCCATAGAGACAAAGCAATTGGCAATTTCTAGGGACAGAAAGGGGAATGTGGAAATGGAGAGTGACTGCTCAATGGGGATGGGATTTGATTTTGGAGAGACAGCAATGTTTTGGAACTAGATAGAGGTGGTGGTTGCACAACATTGTGAATGTACTAAATGCCACTAAATTGTTCACTTTAAAATGGCTAGCTTTATGTTATGTGAATTTTACTTCAATAAATTACTAAAACCAACCAACCAGAAAATGCAGTCTGTTAGATGCCATCAGTCATAAAAGGAACCTCATCCACTGGGGATGTTTTACTCCTGTGCTCTCCACTGGAAGAGGAGTGGTAATATGACCCAACAAAGAACCAGCAAAATAGGCAGCCCAGAAGGGGTAACCTGGCACCAGAAAACCAGTGCCCACATGCCATGCCTTTAGCATGCTGTCTTCTGCTGTAAAGTTATTATGAGTTTACCTTTGGGAAAAAGTAATGACCATGTGTCCTGTGTCTTTGCTCACGGTAAATCTCCTAAATCTTTTTTTTTTTGGAGACAGAGTCTCACTATGTTCCCTAGGCTGTAGTGCAATTGTGCAATCTCAGCTCACTGCAAGCTCTGCCTCCCGGGTTCACTCCATTCTCCTGCCTCAGCCTCCTGAGTAGCTGGGACTACAGGTGCCACCACCACTCCTGGCTAATTTGTTGTATTTTTTAATAGAGACAGGGTTTCACCCTGTTAGCCAGGCTGGTCTCAATCTCCTGACCTCATGATCCACCCACCTCAGCCTCCCAAATTGCTGGGATTACAGGCGTGAGCCACTGCGCCCGGCCAAATCTCTTAAATCTGTATCAATCTGAGAAGTGAATAAAGGCCATTTTTATTTACATTTCTTTCATGACTCTTGAGGGTGAAGATCTTTTAATACATTTATTAGTGGCCATGTGCACTGTGTGTTTGAATTGCCTGTTCACTTTATTCTTATAGATTTAATTTTAGATATGGAGTTTACCTCCAGGAATCCCCTCTCTCCTCCCACCCCTACAGAGTGCCACGTGCCTGGGTTATGCAAGCTTCTTTCAAAAAAGTTTTTGTGTTTACTGGGGCCCTTGGGACTTCACCAACCTGGGATGACCTCCTATAATAATTTATTAGTGTTGAAATCTCTCATCACACAAATATATAAGCCTGGACTCTACACTGCATGATATAGGCTTTGGGCTGCGACTTCTCATGGAACCTTTCTGCTTTCAGCCATATCCCTGTGCAGGTGCAAGCTTCTTTGCTGTTTCCAGAACAGTGGGCAAAGTTGTTCTAGTCCTTTCCATGGAGGGGACTTTTTAGGGTCCTGATTTTACAGAGGTCTCAGTTCCATTACTTTGCTAACTGGGATCCAAGGCCACATCTTCTGTCCCCAAGATGGCATTAAAATCCCAGTCCCTAACCATTGGGGCCATGCACCCACCTCCTGGGAGGGAGGTGTCATGGTTCAAACACCTTCCATTCTGGCTTTGAGTTTTCTTTTCATTTATTTTCACTATAGAGATTTTCCTGTCTTTAGAGTGAACCTATATATTTTAAATATTAATTATTTTAATTTCCACACTCTTGTGGGTTTTCAGTGGTAGGCAGGGGCCTCTGTCATGGATCAGTCTACCAATGTTGCTAAAAGTCTAATTTACAAAAATTGTTTTTGTAGTGAGACTATTAACCCTTTGTAATATATATTACCAATACTTTTTGCCAGGTTTTAATTTTTTTTTGGCTTTATACGTGGTGTTCATTGTCATAAAGAGGTTTTTAGTCTTTGTATAGCTACCTATCTCTACTTTTTCATGCATTGTCTCTGGTACTACGTTTAGAAGACATCTTCTTTCCTAAGAGTTAAAAAAAAAGCATTTAGTCTTGTTTTCTTCTAGTGCTTTTATTTATTTATTTATTTATTTTTAACATTAAACTTTATGATCTATTTGGAGTTGGTTTTGCTGTGCTGTGGAGGCAGGGACTCAGCATTACTCTCCCTAACTTTTTGGCTAGTTGTAATGACACTATTTATTGTGAAGCCCATTGTTTTCCTATTTTCGTATGTGCTTAGGTTTGTTTTTGAATTCTAATCTTTCACTGTATCAGCAATGGACTGTTTTAATTACAACACCTTGAAATTCTGGTATATCCAATTTCTCCTCTTCCCTGCCTCTTGGCCTTGCCCCCACCCCCACTTATTTTTTTTAAAAGAAAAATTCTGGGCTATTCTTATGTATCTCCCCTCAATCAAATCCAAAATCATTTAAATCAAAATCCATGTCAATAACATTGAGGTTTCTTACTTTAACATGTATAGATTGATAGAGACAATCCCTCCTGTTTTCTGATAATTTATTGTTTGCTCATAGGAAATCTGTTGGGTTTGGCAAAAATGGGGGTATGGACCCTAGTGAGGAGGCATAGGCATTCTGAACATACAAGCTTCAGTTGCAAAGGCTGATGTTGGATCTCTGCTTTCAAACATCCTTCAAACCCATCCTTTTACCCAGGCCTA
Organism: Rhinopithecus roxellana; assembly: GCF_007565055.1. Classification (NCBI taxonomy): domain Eukaryota; kingdom Metazoa; phylum Chordata; class Mammalia; order Primates; family Cercopithecidae; genus Rhinopithecus; species Rhinopithecus roxellana. The sequence goes on from NC_044561.1 coordinate 115,290,262, forward strand.
GTCCCTGACTGGTCTCATCCTGTGCCTGAGCCAATGATTTTACCACTATCTACCAAATCACCCAAGCCAGATACCTGGGTGGTGGGGGGCAGCTTTCTTGCCTCTCTTCCCTGATTGTTCATGGATCCCTGTGGATTCCACCTCCTGAGCAGCTCTCCAGTTGTCCTTTCCTCTCCATGCCCACTGCCTCTGCTGTGATTCCGGTCTCAGCCTTCATTGTGTGGGATTTACCACAGCCTCCTCACTGGACTTCCTGCCTGCAGCCCACGTTCCAGGGGGACACAGAATTACACATGTTCTGAAGCATAAATATATGTTCTTTCCCAGCTTAAATCCATTCCATGGCCCCTTCATGAAGCTGACAGTGTAGTAGGTGGAGACATTTATTTATACATTCAATGAATATTTATTAAGCCATTCCTTATGATAGGACCTAATCTAGGCCCTGGGGATATTGCTGTGAATAAAGATACAGGAATCTCTGCCCAAGGCCTGATGTTGGGTGGGAGAAGACAGAAAATAAATGAGAAATAATATTTAAAGTAGGTTGGTTGGGAATAGATACCAAGAAGAAAATATGGCAGGGAAGGGGGCTAAGGAATTCCAGAGGTAGAGAGGGTAGGGGCTTTTTAAATGGAGTAGCCAGAGAAAGTCTACCTCAGAGGTAATGTTGGAATATAATTGAAAGGTAAGGGGAAAGTCACGGGTAGCAGTGTTCTTGTTCAGGGCCTTGTGGACCACTGTGAAGACCAGCTTTACTGAAGTGACCAGGGAAGCCAGCAGAGAGTCTGAGCCAAAGGAGGACCTAATTCGACTTCATGATCTTGCTTAGGTTTTAACAAGACCACTATGATGGAGCATAGAATATAGATGAGTATACAGGTGACTGAATACTTGCAAATGTGACAAGAGCTAGGAAGGAGAGTGCAGGGTGCTTTGGGAGTGCAGAACGGGAGACCCTCATTCAGTCTGGAGTGGGTGGGTGGGAGCTCAAGTACAGCTCAGGCAGCGTGTGGGGTTTAGGGCAAAATGGTAGTCATTAAAGGGATATGAGCAGGGGCAGGAGATCGGCCATTCCTGGAAGTAGATAGGAGGCTTATCACACCCCCCTGACAGGTTATGCTTTGGGAGGTTTCCTTGGGTGAGGGAGCCTGATTCACTCACGGCTGTGGGCTGAAGGACTGCAGGGGCCTCGAGAGGGCTCACTGTGCTTGTCCAGGCTCATGGGAGGAAGGCTGGCAAGCCAGCGAATGCAATCAAGAGTGAAACCGTGGTTGGTTTGGGCCTCTAAGTTTTGGGGTAAAATTTCACACATCGATACTAACTGGAACCCCTCCCCATTCTTTTTGTGGCTTCTGTGTGGGTGGAATATACTTCCTCACCCCTTTGACTTTGAATTTGGCCATGTGATTGATTTCAGCTGTTGGAATGTGATTGGATGCAATGTGCCCTAGGTCCCACCCAAAGCTGGAAATGTGCTCAGGTGATTTGGCCAGCCATCTTGCACTCCTGGGACTGACAATGGAACTGGTCTGTCCCAATAACTGCTTCCCTTAATCCTAAAATGAGGGACACATGGAAATGACATGAATTTAACCTGCAGCCTGAAGCAGAGCTGCCTCAGTACATAGAAGCCTGTGAGTGAGAGGTAAATGTTTGTTGTGGTAAACCACTGAGATTTTGGAGTTGTTTGTTATCTGGCATCATCACAGCGATAGCTGACTAAGATAAAGTAGTTGGGTAACACTGTTATTTTCCTTTTCCAGATGGTGAAACCAAAGCATAGAAAAGTTAAATGAGCTGTTCAGATCATAGTTAGTAAGGTACAGTCTGCTTGGAACTCAGGAACTCACTTTTAACCATTATCTCCAGAAAAGCACATGCACACATACATCTCTCACAGGCCCAAATGTGTTTCCAGCAATGCTGCTCAGTCCCTGGCCTATAAATCTAGAGTAACTTTAGTTCCTGGAAGAGCCGAGGACACTACAAGAAATAGATAACCAATGAAAACCTGTTTACCAATGTCTAAAGCATCAACCTTGAAACCTCAGCTGGTTTTAGCTATTATACTCCATGGAGCACAGAAGAGACAGGTGTTGGCAATATAGAAAAACCATATTGTGGCTCAAATGCATGAGGAAACCGGGCAGTACCCTGCTTCACTCTCTCTCCTTTGGCCTCAGAAGTGGGGCATCTTTGAAGCATTATGAATTTATGCACATTTTTGTGCATTTAGCTGGGGGGAAATCTTTTTAAATGTCCATCACTGTGTTTGGCTGTGTGTGTGTGTGTTGAAGCAAAGAACATCCTTGGAAGATAGTTTGGGCTACAGAGGCTGGGCTTTGGAGCTAGACATCCTGGATTTAAATGACACCCCCCTTGTGTGACCTTGGATAGGTCTGACAATTCTTCTGAGTCATGGATCCTTTATCCTATAAATGGGAAGCAGTAATACTTGAGTAAGGAATGGGATTGGCTGCCACAAAGTCAAATATATAAAGCCCCTACCATCGTGTAGCGCTCCATGAACATTTGCAGCCTTTCCCCCTCTTGTCACCTCTTACAAACAGTGACTACCAATTGAAGATCGTCCAACTTGAGGACTTCCTGTGAATTGTGCTGGCATCTGGAAGCTGCTTCCACCTAGTGGATGAAGCAGAAGAGAGAGCTCCTTTGTCAGTCAGGACATGGGTACTGCAGTTCTGCATCCTCAAGCCTACAGCCCTCTGTCTCAGCACCAAAAAGCATTGTGGTACGTAGAATAGAGCTTAAACTAGGAGACCATTTGAAGCTGGGTTGAAATTCTGTCTTTATTATTTATTAACTGTGTAACTTGGGTAATTATTTAAACTTTCTATGCTGTATTTATTTTCCTTTCTGTAAAATGGGCATAATATTTGTATCCTGTTTACTAACATATTATCAGCACTTAGCATGGTGCCTGCCACCCAGTGTCATGAGGATCAAATGAAATGATGCATAAATAAGTATCCAGCATATAGTAGGCACTCAGTTAACACTGATTTCTGTGGTGATACTGTGGGCATAAAGGCAGAGCTTTTTAAGACAGGGAGCTCAAGAAATGTTAACTGAATCTGAGTGGTCACTGCATTAGCACACTGTTAAATCCTTTTTAGAGTTCCTTGATTACATTCTGAGAAAGCCCAGGGTCTAGACTCTATAAATTGGAATTTGCAGAGCTGGGCTCTGTTTGCCTTAAGAGGCATGACTAGTTTCTCTTCTTGGCACTTCTTATTCTGCATACCTGCCATGCTTCCTTCAACCCAATGTCATTTGCATATGCGGTGAGTGTAAAAAGTCCATCATTATTATCATCATTGCAGTCATTATCAATATCATTACCATCAAAACTATAGTTCTCATAATGACCACCATCAATATCATGATCATCATGATCATCACCATAATCACCACTACTTCTATCATCATCACCGGTAGCATTGTTGTAATCATCATTACTACTACCACAGTAACTATTGCTGGCTCTCCCACCGCTTACTGAGCCCTTACATTGTACTGTACTAGCTAATGAAATACTTTGTCTTATGAAATCTTTGTAACAAATCTCTAAGGTAAGTACAGTTAGTATCTCCATTTTGTAGACCATGCAACCAAGTCATGTGAGGGTGAAATAATTAGCCCAAAATTAACCATTGGTGGAGACGTAATTCAAACCCAGGTCATATCACTCTGAGGCTAGTTCTCTTAACTAATAAATGAAATGGCTTCTCCTCATTCCTTAGGTAGTTAACTCACCTGTCAAATCTCAGCTTAATTGTCCCGTCCTTGGACGTCTTCCATTGCTGCCTTCACCACCGTTGTGAGCACACAGACTTCCCTTTAAGTTTTCTTCATAGTGCTTATCACAATGTGTAATTTTAGATTTATTTTCACAATTATTTGATTAATAGCTTTCTCCTCCAAGTTGCATGTGGGTAGGAATGACAGAAACTGGGTCTCTTTTGTGTGCCCTCTTGTGCCCTGCACACAGCTTGGAGACTGGCTTAGAGTCAGTGATCTAAATATTGTTGAATGAATGAATGAGCCCCACCTTTATCACTAGTCTAGCTATGGTCCTGCTCTGCGTTCGTTGGTCTTTGCAAGTCAACTTTATTTCTAACTTCTCTTTTGGTATGCCCTCTGACTTCTTGCTGAAGCAAGTGTCATTCTCCTTGGGTCACTATTAGCTAGATAGACTCTGAAAATGGCTTAGAAACAGGGGGCCATTGAGAATGAATAGGTTGGGGTGAGGAGAACCAGGAGGCAGGGAGACTAGGCTGTTGTAATAATAAAGGCTTGGCAAAGAGGCCATGGATGGGTGACCCTCAATGACAGTGGTGGTAGTAGGGATCAGAGTCATAGACAAAGCTAAAAAATGGTATAGGGCAGAAACGGTGGGACCTGGTATCTGGATGAGAGGAGCAGATGGATGTGGGCTGCCATCAGTAGTGTTAGGATTTCAACTTTAGGGGAAGAATAAAGCATGGTGCCATTGACATCTACAGTCTTGATGGCCATCCCAGCCTTATCTCCCTGCATGTGATGGGCCCTTCTACATGTCTGTGGTTTTGCATATGTTGTTTTCTTTGTGGTGGTCTGTCCTTTCCATCCTTCCTCTTTCTGGAAAACTCCTACTGGCCCTTCATGACCCAGCTCAAAGGACTCCTGTGTCCTTCCCAGTGGAGGTTATTGCTGACTCTGGGCTTCCATCAAATTTTGGTGAGATCTTTTCTAAACTATGTGCCATGTTGGGATGCCATCACCCCAACATGTTTGTGTGCCCATTTGCCCCATCAGCTATGAGCTTTTTAGGAGCAGGCTTTGCAATGTCCTTCTTTCTCCCTTCTTCCTCCCCTTCAGCCCGCATCTCTCTGTTCTTCTCCCTCCTCATGTATATATTCAACTTCTGTAATGGTATAAGGTGGCAAGTGCTCTATTAATGATCAGAACCACAATGGGGAGAAATTAAAGGATGGGGGAGCAGGAGTGGTGGGCTCTGGCTTGGCTGATGGCATCCTTGGCTGAGATCAGGAGGAGGAATGTGTAGTCTTTAAGACAGCAAACAATCCTTTTTGTTTGTGATAGGGTGAGACTGTCAGCCTGGATCTTTTGACATGAACCATTTAATTTCCTGACACACTGTGTTTCACAGTGTCTGAGTTTAGGTTCACTCAGACCATAAGTGCACCACTCTTATGGGGTGAACAGATAAGAAAGTGAGTTTAACAATAAAGCCCCTCTGCCATGTGCTTTTTTTTCACCGTAACTATGTTATTTATAGCCAAGGTGAGACTAGTAACGAGTGATGTGCCACTGGCCTTACACTCTCCCCTCTGTTGATTCCTGAGTGGGAAATCTCTGGGGAGCTAGGTGCGAAACCCTCTCAATCAGTGACATCATCATTCTGTTGCTGCAGCCCATTTAGATTCCTGGCATTGAGTCTAGGATGGAAGTTAAGGTCCTGTACAGAGTGGAAAATGCTGCCAGTTACCCCCAATTTCAGCCGTTGACTCTTTAGCCATCTTGCCTCTTGGGACCTAGTGTTGGGACCCTGGTACCTAATCACTGACTACCCAGCAATTTTCTTTCCTTCTGGTTCTTATCTGCTCTCGGACAAATCACTTAATCTCTGTGCCTCAGTTCCTTCATCTGTAAAATGGGGATTGTGATAATATAATACCTACCTTACAGGATTGTAGTGAAAATAAAATGATATGCTATATGTAAATTACTTAGAATCATACCATCACATAAATAGGAGCTACATAAGTGTTAGTAATTACTGTTAAAACTATACTGTCGTTATTGCTGTTGCCATTATAATTTTTTACATTGAATCTTGACATTGTTCTTCCAGTCAACTAGATATGGGCAAGCTTAGCACCTGCTTTTTATTCAAGTCTCACACCAATGGCATGTTCTTAGGAGGTCTTACTTGACTCCCAAACCTGTAAGCCCACCCTGCAACTCTCAAAACTCTCTACCTATTATGACATGTCATTGTCTTTATAGCATCCATCAGTATGTCACATTCTTATTTGTGTACTTATTTATATTGCCTCTCTCTTTATCCTAGAAGGTGAGCTTCATTGCCTTCTCCTAGGTGCTCAGCACAACACCCTGCACCTGCACTGGTCTCAATAATTATTATTACTTGTTAAATGTCTTCATCCTACATCTTTTGGCTTGTCCTGGACCTCTGTGAGCTTCGTTCCAACAATTGAGTCCCAAAGGAAGGAGAAATTGAGACTGGATGGAATTACGGTGTTTTGATATTCACTGCATTGCTTCTCTTCCACCCCTTGGTGGAGCCCTTGTTGCACCTTTCTACTGCATCTAGGCATTCTACTGTAGACTGGACTGGAAATACATCATACTAAAGTGTGAATGATTGATACAGACTTAAACTACTACCTTCTCTTAAGAGACCAAAGTCTGATTAATTCTGTTTTCCTTCCTTACAGGGAAAGATGTGGGGATGGTGCAGAGGTAAGAAGATGAAGATGCTGATTCTGATTCTAATTAATTGCATAGTCCTGGACAAGCCATTTAACCTCTCTGAGCCCCAGTGACATATTTGAAATGAGTTGCTTTCCATGTGAGGTTGTCATGTGTGTCAAATGCAATCCCTGTGTCTGAAAATGGCTTGCCTCATAAAATGCTCACTGAGTAAGCTGTTATCATTGTTTATCATAACAGAAAATAAGGAGAGTAACTGAAGTGAATGGCAAGTTGAATATGAGCCAGCAATGTGCCTCAGGGGACTCCCTGTCTCTCTGTCTTTAAATTCACCACTCAAATCCTTGGGCTGCCTGAGATGAGGCCTCAGGGCACCTGCTCTCCCCCATGCCGTCTTCTATCCCTGTGCCCTCACTCTTAGTATGGCTTGGACAAAGAACTCCAGGTCCTGCCCATTTAGAGAGACAAACGATGCTAAGATGAGCTGTGTAAAGTCTCAAAATCAAGTTGTCTTTTAGTTCCAAGGTCTCTTTCTAGCTACTGGAGTCCATCCAGGCTTTCTCTTAGCTGCATCATTTCCTTCCAGAGTCCCTGATAAGGCTTTTTCTATGTCTTCCCCCTGCTTCCCTGGCCCCAGTTTAGCTACCCTCATCTGAACTCCTGCCCCTATTAACCAGCACCTTCTGTATGTCAAGCTGGGTGCCACCCCTAGGCCTACCCCTTACCCTCTCAATGTATAAAGCCTCTTCTATTGATGAGCATCCACTGAGCTTGTGGAAGGGGCACAGAACAGATTAGGAACGTGTATGATGAGGCCACATCCTCTATGGCAAAGGCCTTATTTTGTGTAGTTAGGAGGGTATGTGCTGGAGCCTGATTGCCTGAGTTCCCATCCTGGCTCCAGTGCCTACTAGCTTTGTGACCTTAAGCAATTTGTTTCATCTTCTTGTGCCTCAGTTTATTCATCTTCAAAATAAAGACTGTCATTGAACCCATATCAAATGGTTTATGTAAGGATCAAGATGGATTTATTCATGTAAAACATCTAGAATGAGGTCTAGCAGACAGTAAGTATACAGTGAATGATGGCTCTTAAAAATTATTAATAAAGAGTCACTGCTTCCTTATTGGCAAACCTTAGTCAAAGGTGACCTCAAATCTGAGGTGGGTGACCAGGGAAAGGTTTCTTTATCCCTGAACCATGACTCTACTCTTTAGGATGTTTCCAAGAGAGGTGTCTGCATGAGGAATGGCTGTTCTTATTTCTTCAGCCCTTTGTGTTTCCACTTATTTTGCCAGGCACCTTTGCAACTGTTCCACTAAAGGTCGATGCAGGTCCCTGCCTTTTGAGTTGGAACTTAGCTGTGAATTGTTTTCACCCAAAGGAGTGTGGGCAGAAGCAACCATGTGCCAGTTCTGAGCCTAAGGCTGTAAGGTGTCTTCTGTATTTTTGCTTGCCCTCTTGTCCTTCTGCCTTTATCATGAAAAGGACATGCCCTGGCTAGGCAGCTGGTCTGAGGAACATGAGAGACCTTGGAGACAATGGAGCAGACTGCTTCAGACCTTCAGCCTAGAGTTGCTCATTCATGCCCATCTAAGCCCAGCCAAGAGCAGCAGAATCCCTAACCCACAGGAACATGAGCAGAATAAATGCTTATCGTTGTACTCTGCTGAGATTTTTGGTTGTTAGTTAGGCAACAGTAGCTGATGGATGTACATGGTGAATGGCAGAGAATTGCCATTGCTACAGTTTGGATGTCTGTCCCTCCAAATCGCATGCTGAAATTCTGTCCCCAGTGTTGGAGGTGGGGCCTAATAGGTGTCTGAGCCATGGGGGCACACCCCTCATGAATAGATTAATTTCCTCTTTGGGTGGTGGGTGGTGGTGAGTGAGTTCTTGCTCTATTAGTTCCTGTGAGAGCAGGCTGTTAAAAAGAGCCTGACACTTCCTCTTTCTCTTTCTTGCTTCCTCTCTTGCCATGTGATCTCTGCACATACCTGCTCCTCTTCACCTTCCATCATGAGTAGAAGCAGCCTTAGGCTTTCACAAGATGCCCAGTCTTTCAGCCAGAAGAATCATGAGCCGAATAAGCCTTTTTTCTTAACAAATTAACCAATCTCAGATATTTCTTTGTAGCGATGCAAAATGGACTAAGACAGCCATGTTATTATTGACTAGGCTTGGGTCCTCAAACCTAAAGCAGAGAATGGTTGGTGAACTGGGCTGAACCATGAAGAATATCCCTTTCTCTAAACTAGTTAAATTACATTGAAGCAGATGATCACTGCCGTCCTCACTGGCAATTGTTTTTTAGTCTCCACCCATCTTGTTTTATGCCCAAACCTAAGCCTTACATCTCTTTGCACTAGGGTTGCATGCAGGAAAGAGGCAGAAGAGACCAGTAGACTGGCAGACATGACACCTTCTGACCAAGCAAACCCTGCCTAGCAGAGCACTTTGTTGCCTAAGGCACACAAATGGAAGAGAGAGGAGGGAAGGCTAGCTGAGTGTTGCTCTGAGAGACTGTGCCTTGAGTCACTTGTTATTACTGCTGTTGGATAGAAGAGAGAAAAGAGAGGGAAAAATACCCATATTAAAGTAAGGTAACCCCTCCATTAAAGGGTTAGACCCAATCAGTGTTTCGGTGTGCAACCTATATATTGCAATGTTACGGTCTCCTTCCCTGGAGGAGAAGCTAAATCAGGTGAGGAGAAGCGGGAAGGCTGGAGTCTTCTATCTTTACTCTCCCTCCTCATCAGTCTCCTTCCTCATAACCTACTTCATTTATTTGTATAGTACCCCTCTTTACCTGGAGTCATATACCTACTAGTTTATTTGATTATATCTATCTCCCATTGCTAGAATATAAGTTCCATGAGGGTGGGAATCTAGTTGGTTTTGTTCATGGCTATATACCAGTTGCCTAAAATAGCTAGTACGGTGTAGGGGATTGATACATATTTGCTGAATGAATGCATGAACTCCTGGAATGGCCCATGCTGGAACATATCAGCTTGGTCACTGTTTGCTCATTGCATTCATAGTCTCCTAGCATTTCCATGCTCCTGGTTGCAGGAACTAGGAGAGCCTCTCTTTGGCCTCCTGTACCTTGGGTGTTTGCTCCAGTCCTTGACACACATGCCTGTGGTCTGGAACCTACTCTGCATCTGCACCCCTACACTCCACCTTGTTTGGTGTCATCCCTGGACCACTCATATAGGTGATGTGGTTTGGACCCAGCTCCCTCCTGGCCCCACTCCACTTTTGATTCTGCTGACTAGAAGGCTAACTGAGAGCACAGCATCTCTGTTCCCAGTGAAGCTCCAGGACATGGTCCTCCAGAGAAGTGTCCCCCACCTACTTTGCTTGCTTGGTGGGGATATTGACAACCTGTTACCTTATAGCAGGACCGTGGAAAAACCAATTGCAGAGACACCTTAGTCTTTGTGACATCTTTTCTTTCAGTTTTGCCTCCTAAAAGTCTTACCAACTTACTTTTATTGTGTTAGCTGATTCTGTTCCTATTTGCTCCTGCAGTGATTCACCCAAATGCAGCAACGTTTATGCCAATGGACTCTACTAATACTGTTTGCAAAGATGCCTCTGTGAAATGATCACGAGCACTTTATCTCACTATTCTGGGAAGGGTTGCTTGGTTTCAGGGTGCAAAACAAAACCTAGAAATTTTCAGGTGAAGTGTTGGCTGAATTCCATGGTTGCTGCTTGTGGTTGATCAACATTCCTCACTCACAGCTGCTGAGGGAGGCTGGGGATGCATCCTTTGCTGTTTGGCTGCTCCAAGTTCACATACATTTTTGACATAAACCTAGTAATTGCTGCCTTTAACTTACTATTCTTAGCCTCTGGCTTCCTTCTGATTTATGACTGGAGCCTTGGTGTCTTTCTTCAGAGGCTCCTTATACTTGCCCATTAGCACTTCTCCTTATGTTTGGCAAGGGTCACTGGTACATTCCTGTACAGGCATTTATCAGAAGCTCATGAACATTACAGGCAACTCTCCTTCTAGCTCATAGTCTGAAGCTCAACAGATAATTGCTACTAATTTTTGAGCTCTTGGTGTGTGGCAGGTACCACGTTCATTCTTTATACACTCTATTAAAAGTGGCACTGTCCTTATACCCATTTTACTGATGAGGAAACTGAGGAAGGGAGAGTTTCAATAACTTGTTCCATATCAGATAACTGGTGAGAGGTGGAGCCAGGATTTGAATCTAGATCAAAACCTCTGCTTATAGCCGGTATGTTTTTGGAAGGTAGGAAGGCAAGGATGGTAGGAGGAGTAGGCGGCAGCTCTCAGGTGCTTGGTCTGGGAACTGAGATTCCCAGACCCCATTAAGACAGATTCCCAATTGTCTTAATGTCTTTAAGACAGGTGAAGCCATAACCACAGAATGTGAGCCTTGAGCCCTTGAAAGGAGTATCTTGGCATGAAGATCTCATCCCAGGAGGTTCTCCACAACAGACTGGGATCTGACATCCAGCTCCCATCACTGCTCCCCTTGGTCTGACTCTGGATCTCTATAGCTTTTTGCTTCTCCAAGAAAGTGGGAGGGTGAATTTCTTGTTTGCTCCTCTGGATCCGCTCTCTACCCTTCTGCACCCAGCTCTGTGCCGGGGAGACTGACTGAATGGAGCACCTATGGGCTCCCTTCCTTCTGGTTTCCAGATGGGTTCAGCTGATTGGCACCAGCAGCAGATCCAAGAGAAGGGGAGGAGTGATGTAGGGATCCTTACTCCCCTGCCTCCCTCCCTGTGTCTCCACAGGATCTAGGCTCCTGGTAGCTGACCCTCTCTGCATGGCAGTCCCTCTCCAGTTTCCAGTAATTTCCTCCCCTTGCTCCTTATAGGCTAGAGACATGGTTTGGCTGTGTCCCCACCCAAATCTCACCTTGGGTTGTAATAAGCCCCACCTGTCAAGGGTAGGTCTGGGTGGAGATAATTGAATCATGGGGCAGTTTTCCCCATACTGTTCTCATGGTAGTGAGTAAGTCTCACAAGATCTGATGGTTTTAAAATGGGAGTTCCCCTGCATAAGCTCTCTTGCCTGTCGCCATGTAAGGTGTGCGTTTGCTTCTCCTTTGCCTTCTGCCATGATTGTGAAGCCTCCCCAGCCACGTGAAATTGTGAGTCAATTAAAGCTCTTTTCTTTAGAATTACCCGGTCTCAGGTATGTCTTTATTAGCAGTGTGAGAACAGACTAATACAGTTAGGGAGGGTAAGAGCATTCCCCGTTACTGTTCCTGAAGTTCTGCATTATTCTTTGTGGTTTTCCTACTTTCTGCCTATACCTTGGTAAATGGCCTTTTTAGTAAAGTTCCCTTAAATTATCCAATTTGAAGGTAACACCTTGTTATTATCGCACCCTTACTAATATCCCTGAACTTTAGTTTGAGCCATTTCCGACCTTCAGATGACCAACCTTTACCTGCACCCTTGACCACTCCCACCCCAACCATTCTGTACTGGTGCTCTTTCCTGGCTCTTGCAGATGCGTTGTACTGTGGAAATAACACAGGCTTCTGGATTAGTGCTGGGTTCAAAGCCTGCTTCTGACATGTACTGGATGACTTTGGGCAAGTTACTTAATTTTCCCATGCCTCAGCCTTCTCATCTGTGAAATGGAGGATAGTATTCCTTCACAAGTTTATCATGAAAATCAAATGGCATAATGGATATAAACTTTTCTTAGGTTGTTGCAAAAGTTATTGCAGTTTTTGCCATTAAAAGTAATGCCATTAAAAACAACTACTTCTGTACCAACATAATAGCTTAGTGTCTGGCAGATAAACATTGGTTTAAACATCCGTCATTTTGCCAGTGCTCTCTTGATCTCTGACTCTCCCGACCACTTCTCCATTTTGTTGAGCAGTTCTCCTGGGTCCTGCCCCAGGATGTGGCCAAGAGAACGTGGCAGAGAGGAAGGAAGCAACTCTTGGCTCCCCATGAAAGGAGGAATGGGAGGAACTCGGAGGAGAGCAAAAATGACCGTCCGAGGGTTTGAAATAATGACACAGGAGAAGGGTAAATAATTGCAAAATGGAAGTGTAAGTGGGGTGATTTAATACTCCTCTTCACATACAGCTCCAGTTTGCCAGTTGGAAATGCTAAAAAGGAATGTTTCTGATATCCTAGCTACAGCAAGTTCCAATATACTAGTAATATATTAGTCCAATGGCCAGATGTCCATGGCTCCTTCAGAAATGGATTTAAAAAAAGCCTCCCTTACCTTCCTCTGTGTTTCTTTTTTTTTTTTTTTGAGGTGGAGTTTCAGTCTTGTTGCCCAGTCTGGAGTACAGTGGCGTGACCTTGGCTCGCTGTAACCTCCGCCTCCCGGGTTCAAGCGGTTCTCCTGCCTCAGCCTCCAGAGTAGCTGGGATTACAGGTGTGTGCCAACATGCCTGGCTAATTTTTTATAGTTTTAGTAGAGATGGGGTTTCACCATGTTGACCAGGCTGGTCTTGATCTCCTGACCTCAGGTGATCCACCCACTTTGGCCTCCCAAAATGCTAGATTAAAGGTGTGAGCCACCACACCAGGACCCTCTTGCTTTTCATTGTATCCTAACAAACCTCTGTCTCCGCAGTGGAAAGATATCTCTTCCCCACTTGGAGGTAAAGGGGCCTGCGTTGAAATTTAGCTGCATATTCTTCTTGCTTGTTGGATCTTGGGAGGGTCTTGACCACTTCAGACATCATTTCTGCTGGATGTGGTGGCACGTGCCTGTAGTCCTAGCTACTTAAGAGGCTGAGGTGGGAGGATTGCCTGAGCCCAGGAGTTCTAGGCTGCATTGAACTATGCCCATGCCACTGTACTCTAGCTGGGCAACAGAGCAAGACCCTATCTCTAAAAAAATAAACAAAACAGTAAAAATACATCATTTTCCTCATCCTCAAAATGGGGATCCTTGTAATTCATGAATGTAGCTGGGCTGATGGTTGAATCAGGAGCAGAGGATGAATATAAAAGATGCAAATATAATATACAGCCAGAAAAGGCGTTCAAGCCTCAACCAGTGCTGATTTCCACCTTTATTTTCTTCTTACTGTAACAGAACAGGTGCCTTTTTTCATTTCAGGGGAAATCTGAACATTTACTGCCTTGCATTTCTTAAAACAGCTGAAAAAATTCCTTGATTTTTTATTACCTTTCTTCAGCTTTAGGACTAAATGCCTCTACCCCTCCTTCTCTCTCACCAGGCAGTACATTTTGTTTGTTTGTTTGTTTGTTTTTTGAGATGGAGTCTCGCTCTGTCTCCCAGGCTGGAGTGGCGTGATCTCGGCTCACTGCAACCTCCACCTCCCGGGTTCAAGTGAGTCTCCTGCCTCAGCCACCCAAGTAGCTGGGATTACAGGCCTGCGCCACCACGCCTGGCTAATTTTTGTATTTTTAGCAGAGATGGGGTTTCGCCATTTTGGCCAGGTTGGTCTTGAATTCCTAACCTCAGGTGATCCGCCTGCCTTGGCCTCCCAAAGTGCTGGGATTCCAAGCATGAACCACTATGCCTGGCCCATTTTTCATTATTGAATTGTCACTTTTGAGGATGTTCTTGTACCCTTGCCACCTTGTTCCTACTCAGCTGTGCACTAAGAGTGAATGTCTGGGTGAGGGTGGGGATGGAGTCCGGAGTACAGTTATCCTGAGTCTCACAGGAACTCCTATTTTATTTTATGCCTTTCCTTAGGCCCTTCTGTCTTCTATATGAACCTATTGTCCTTCAAAAGAGCTTTGACTTTGAGACTTAGACTTTCTACTTGATTTGAGGACAGACTGGATTTTGGGAGCTAGTACTAGAGATAATGAAGGCAAAGACCACCTGGGAAGACTAAGATTCATTTTGATCAGTAATTGTATTATTCACCACCTATGTTCTTAATTTGCAAATAAAAAAATACTCCTATTCATGCCTGAGCATTCATCGTTTTCGTGAGTGAGGCATATTATGACTTAATGGGTATAGGGTCTGATGTGTTCTTTTTGCAAGCAGGGGTGAATGGAGACATTTCAAGCCTGCCTGCTGCATATTAGGTGTGCCTCAGAAAGAGCTCCTCTGGTCAGAAACCTTTCACATTCTCTCAGCTTCATGTTCTAATTGTATTAGAATTAAACATTTAAAGCTCAAACATATAATTATTACATTCCATTTCAATCATAATGACTAAACCTGCTGATGTGATTCTTGGCCATCAGGTCTACCTGTTGATGGCCTGTTAGAATCACCTGTGCTGCTTTGAAGAAATACAGATGCCAGGACCTCACTTTCTGGGGGTTTTGATCCATTCAATCTATGGCAGGGCCTGGGAATCAGAATATTTATAAAGTACCACAGGGGATTCTGATGCATAGCCAGGATTGAGAATCATGGAGCTGGACCATGCAGGGGTGAGGTGGATGAGTTGCTATTGTCCTACACTTTTACTGCTACTCCCTATGGGATAATTTTTAAATTATTATTATTATATTTTAAGTTCTGGGGTACATGTGCACCACGTGCAGGTTTGTTACATAGGTATACACATGCCATGGTGGTTTGCTGCACCCATCAACCCGTCATTGACATTAGGTATTTCTCCTAATGCTATCCCTCCCCTAGCCCCCCACCCCCTGACAGGCCCTGGTGTATGATATTCTCCTCCCTGTGTCCATGTGTTCTCACTGTTCAACTCCTACTTATGAGTGAGAACATGCAGTGTTTGCGTTTTTGTTCTTGTGTTAGTTTGCTGAGAATTGTGGTTTCCAGCTTCATCCATGTCTCTGCAAAGGACATGAACTCATCCTTTTTTATGGCTGCATAGTATTCCATGGTGTATATGTTGCACATTTTCTTTATCGCAGTCTATCATTGATGGGTATTTGGATTGGTTCCAAGTCTTTGCTATTGTGAACAGTGCTGCAATAAATGTATGTGTGCATGTGTCTTTATAGTAGAATGATTTATAATCCTTTGGGTATATACCCAGTAATGGGATTGCTGGGTCAAATGGTATTTCTAGTTCTAGATCCTTGAGGAATTGCCACACTGTGTTCCACAATGGCTGAATTAATTTACACTCCCACCAACAGTGTAAAAGTGTTCCTATTTCTCCATATCCTCTCCAGCATCTATTTGCTGACCTTTTAATGATTGCCATTCTAACTGAGGTGAGATGGTATCTCACTGTGGTTTTGATTTGCATTTCTGTAATGACCAGTGATGATGAGCTTTTTTTCATATGTTTGTTGGGTGCATAAATGTTTTCTTTTGAGAAGTGTCTGTTCATATCCTTCATCCACTTTTTGTTGGGGTTGTTTTCATCTTGTAAATTTGTCTAAGTTCTTTGTAGATGTTGGATATTAGCCATTTGTCAGATGGATAGATTGCAAAAATTTTCTCTCATTCTGTAGGTTGCCTGTTCAATCTGGTGATAGTTTCTTTTGCTGTGCAGAAGTTCTTTAGTTTAATTAGATCCAATTTGTCAATTTTGGCTTTTGTTGCCATTGCTTTAGGTGTTTTAGTCTTGAAGTCTTTGCCCAATTCTATGTCCTGAATGGTATTGCCTAGGTTTTCTTCTAGGGTTTTTATGGTTTTAGGTCTTACATTTAAGTCTTTAATCCATCTTGAGTTGATTTTTGAATAAGGTGTAAGGAAGGGGTCCAGTTTCAGTTTTCTCCATAGGGCTAGTCAGTTTTCCCAACACCATTTATTAAATAGGGAATCATTTCCCCATTGCTTGTTTTTGTCAGGTTTGTCCAAGATCAGATGGTTGTAGATGGGTGGTATTATTTTTGAGGCCTCTGTTCTGTTCTATTGGTCTATATATCTGTTTTGATACCAGTACCATGCTGTTTTGGTTACTGTAGCCTTGTAGTATAGTTTGAAGTCAGGTAGCATGATGCCTCTAGCTTTGTTCTTTTGGCTTAGGATTGTCTTGGCTATGCGGGCTCTTTTTGGTTCCGTATGAAATTTAAAGTAGATTTTTCCAATTCTGTGAAGAAAGTCAATGGTAGCTTGATGGGGATGGCATTGAATCTATAAATTACTTTGGGCAGTTTGGCCATTTTCATGATATTGATTCTTGCTATCCATGCACATGGAATGTTTTTCCATTTGTTTGTGTCCTTTCTTATTGCCTTGAGCAGTAGTTTGTAGTTCTTCTTGAAGAGGTCCTTCACATCCCTTGTAAGTTGTATTCCTACATATTTTATTCTCTTTGCAGCAATTGTGAATGGGAGTTCACTCATGATTTGGCTGTTTGTCTGTTATTGGTGTTTAGGAATACTTGTGATTTTTGCACATTGATTTTGTATCCTGAGACTTTGCTGAAGTTGCTTATCAGCTTAAGGAGAGTTTGGGCTGAGACAATGGGGTTTTCTAAATATACAATCATGTCATCTGCAAACAGAGACAATTTGACTTCCTCTCTTCCTATTTGAATACTCTTTATTTCTTTCTCTCACCTGATTGACCTGGCCAGAACTTCCAATACTATGTCGAATAGGAGTCACGAGAGAGGGCATCCTTGTCTTGTGCTGGTTTTCGAAGGGAATGCTTCCAGTTTTTGCCCATTCAGCATGATATTGGCTGTGGGTTTATCATAAATAGCTCTTATTATTTTGAAATACGTTTCATTGATACCTAGTTTATTGAGAGTTTTCAACATGAAGCGGTGTTGAATTTTGTCGAAGGCCTTTTCTGCATCTATTGAGATAATCATGTGGTTTTTGTTATTGGTTCTGTTTATGTGATGGATTATGTTTATCGATTTGCATATGTTGAACCTGACTTTCATCCCAGGGATGAAGCTGACTAGATCATGGTGAATAAGCTTTTGGATGGACTGCTGGATTCGGTTTGCCAATAGTTTATTGAGGATTTTCACATCCATGTTCCTCAGGGATATTGGCCCGAAATTTCCTTTTTTTGTTGTGTTTCTGCCAGGTTTTGGTATTAGGATGATGCTGGCCTGATAAAATGAGTTAGGGAGAATTCCCTCTTTTTCTATTGTTTGGAATAATTTCAGAAGGAGTGGTACCAGCTCCTGTTTGTACCTCTGGTAGAATTCAACTGTGAATCCATCTGGTCCTGGGCTTTTTTTTTTGATTGGTAGGCTGTTAATTACTGCCTCAATTTCAGAACTTGTTATTGGTCTATTCAGGGATTCAACTTCTTCCTGGTTTAGACTTGGGAGGGTGTATGTGTCCAGGAATTTATCCATTTCTTCTAGATTTTCTAGTTTATTTGTGTAGAGGTGTTTATAGTATTCTCTGATGGTAGTTTGTATTTCTGTGGGATCAGTGGTGATATCCCCTTTATCATTTTTTATTGCATCTATTTGATCCTTCTCTCTTTTTACACTGAGGGTAAAACCGCCTACTCAAGCCTCAGCAATGGCGGACGCCCCTCCCCCCACCAAGCCCGCATGTCCCAGGTCAGCCTCAGACTGCTGTGCTGGCAGCGAGAATTTCAAATCAGTGGATCTTAGCTTGCTTGGCTCTGTGGGGATGGGACCCCTGAGCCAGACCACTTTGCTCCCTGGCTTCAGCCCCCTTTCCAGGGGAGTGAACGGTTCTGTCTTGCTGTCTTACTGGTGTTCCAGGTGCCACTGGTGTATGAAAAGAAACCTCCTGCAGCTAGCTCTGTGTCTGCCCAAATGGCCACCCAGTTTTGTGCTTGAAACCCAGGGCCCTGGTGGCGTAGGCACCAGAGGGAATCTCCTGGTCTGCGGATTGCGAAGACTGTGGGGAAAGCGCAGTATCTGGGCCAGAGTGCATGGTTCCTCACTGGACAGTCCCTCACAGCTTCCCTTGGGTAGGGCAGGGAATTCCCCAACCTCTTGCCCTTCCCAGGTGAGATGACGCCCCACCCTGCTTTGGCTCACCCTCCGTGGGCTGCACCCGCTGTCCAACCAGTCCCAGTGAGATGAACTGGGTACTTCAGTTGGAAATGGAGAAATCACCCTCCTTCTGCATTGATCTCACTGAGAGCTGCAGACCGGAGCTATTCCTATTCGGCCATCTTATCAGCAAATTCAGGATCATTTTTATTTAACAAGACAATAAAGAAAACATGCTCAAGCTAGCATTTAGCCAGAGGCAGAGAGTTCCCAACACATTTAGTGCTAGGTATTTAGAATACAGAGGACAATAGACAACTGATTGAGGTAGTTTCTTGTGTCAAATCAGTGTAATCTTGAGGAAGTACCTTCCCTTCCCTGGGCCTCTGCTTCCTGATCTTCAAAGCAGGAGAGTCAGATGAAACACTTTCTGTGCATCTTGCAGTGTTGACACTTGTCATTGCTGAGACTTTACTGGGAAGACATCTCATTGTTTAGTGGAGGAAGCCAAGTGCCCTCCTGCCACCTCATGGGGAAACACAGCCACCAGGAAGAGGAGGGAGAGATGGTGTCTGGGGAGGTGGAGGAGTTTGACTGCCGAGTTAGCCCTGGGATGACTCGGGATTGACATGAGGCTCTCCAATAAGGGCTCATTACCCTTTGATGAGCCTCAAATGTCATCGTGGGCTTTATTCTTTATTCTTTACAGGATGGTATTTATACTTTATTCTTACAGGATGGTAGCACTTGGAATCCCAGAAGCTGGTACAGTGGACATCTGGCTTTGGAGGAAGGCCCTTTCTCCTTAGGGGAGACAGCCATATACATGACCCATAGAACACGGAGGGTCCAGAGATCTGAGAACTAAAGTTTATGCTTTGCAAACTGTGACAGTGTGATACATATGAATTATTATCAACACGATTCCTGCTATTATTAAATCCTCACACTGCAATGTTAACTGGTTCATGTTTCAGCCCCAGCTCAGCCACTACTTGGCTGTGTGATTTCAGACAAGCTAAGCTCCATCTCTGAGATATAGCTGGTTCATTTGCAAAGAAAGAAGGTAGACCTGCTGGATCAGCTGAAGATGCTTCCTGCCTCAATCCGATAAGTGTGATCAAGATGTTGAAATTAATAGTAGAGCAATCAGTAATCAGAAGCTCACCTTTCAAAAAGAAAAAGGCCAGCTGGAAAGTGACATAATTAAAAGAGGAAAAGAAAGCTCTCTTTCAAGAGGCTGCTCTTTCGCAAACAGTCAGCATGTCTGTGATATTCCGTGTAGCATATTCCGACGACAGGGAAACACAGTGGATCTGCTGAGAGATGAGCAGCAAGTGGTAAGTGGAGGTGTTTGAAATAGAAAAGTCTATTTTAAAAGACGACTAATAAAGCTGGAGGAGGCGGCCCACACTGAAGCAGTCTGAGCCAACATCCTGTTGCCAAGACTCCAGTCCCCGCTGCTGTGCCCGGGGCCCTGGGACTGTCCTTGGCACAGCATGTGAGCAAGAAGGAAGGAGCAGAGGCTAGAAGCAGGGGCTAGGTTTCTGTCTGAGGAGAGGGTCCCATGGAGAGGGGCCCCAGGGGAGGGGCTGCCTGTGGCCTTGGCAGAGGAGACCTCTGCCCTTCCTGTGAGCCCAGCCAGCTCCAGGCATGGTGGGAGGATGGGTACATTTCTCTAGGCCTGTGCAGGAGCTGCACCAGTGCTGGTAAGAAGCAACAACACAATAGTTAAGAGCGGAGACCTAGAGCCAGACTGAACTTGAATCCCGGCTTGTATCACTTAATAGCTGTGAGACTGTAAACAAGTTACTTAACCTGTTTCTCATCTTTTTGTATCTATAAAATTGAATAATATTAGCTAATCATAGGGTTGCAGCAAGGATATAAGTTAATTTTGTAAAGGATTTGGGACAGGGTAAACAGTACACTAGAGATTGTGTGTATTTTTTATATATGTATATAAAATATGTTTATTATAATATAGCTATTGTATACTATATATGTAATACATACATAATATAGACATATATATGTATTATATATATAATAGAGGGATATATATGTATACATAGGTACATAAAATGTGGCCTATCAGTTGCAACCACCTGTTTCTTGGGCAGAGGTCCAAGGCTAGTCAGTGCCCTTGGTCTTCAGGTAAATAATGACACTCTGAAAGCTAATCTATGCTAACATCCTCAAGGCCCCGGTAACCGCTGTCTGGTCTCTTCTGAGCATTAGGCCAGATCTGCAGGAGGTGGTGCTCAGGCAGCCCAAGCAACTGCTTACGACTGACCAGACTTCTCCCTGAGCCCCAGACCTATATATCCAACAACCCAGTGAATGTTTCTGCTGGGATATCCACAGACATCTCCACTCATCATGCTCCCAAACCTACTCATGACCCAGTCCCTTCCAGTGCAGACCTTTCCTTGTTTCTGGTCTCAGTGAATGATAATACTATCCTTCTAAGAGGGTGTTGTGAAACTTTATTTACAAGATGGTGTTGCAATCCTTTAGCCCTCCCTCTCCCTCATCCTGTGTCTCATTTCTGGATAAGTTGTATCCATCCTTACTGTGTTCATCTCTGTATCTCCAGTAGTCTGGGACATCATTGATTCTCGCCAATGTTTGCTAGAAAGTTGAATGGATGAATGAATGAATAAATGAAGGAGGTGCCTGGATATCATCATCATAACAATCAAGGATTTATCAAGTACATACTGTCTTCCAGGCACCATTCTAAATGCTTGGCATAGGTGCATTCCACACATAAGAGCTTGACATATCCAAGCCTCATCGTGACGATCCCTGCATATGTGTTGAAAGAACACAAAGCATGCATGAGGAAATCAGGTCCTGGGGGGTCCTGGGTAGAGCTTCTGAGTAGAACTTCCATAACCGCTCAAAGCCAATGGTGTTTCCATACTTTACAAAGCCATCTCAGAGCCAGGTCCTACTGAGCTGTGTCTGGCCCAATACAGTGCAGTTTCTGGACCATTTTTCTCCCCTGCCGGGAAGATGCAGAAGCTGCCGCTTCACTGAGTCCTCTAATAGCAAGGCCTTATTTTCCCTGCCACCCTGGGGCTCTTGCTCACCATGAGCTTACTTCTGTGCAGCTCCACACAACACACTGTAAAAGGAAAATGGTAATTAGAAGTAACGCTTGAGCAGGAGAACTTGCACGGAAACGTGGAAAAATGTTTTAGTTAAACGAAGCAGTAAAGATTCCTTTAAAGTGTTACACACACACACAGCCATCTAGCTGCTCACTTTTTGAAAGGAGGAAATGAGAGGACACACAATGTGTATTGTGCATCTGTAGGCACCGCCTCCTTAGGGCTTGAGTTTGGGCCAGTCCTCTAGGGATCCTGCTGAAGTGGCCAATGGTATTGACAGTTTACATCTCAGTAGCCCAGGACCAAAAGCCTAGCCCAACCAGATGGAATGTAACAGGACACATAGCAGGGTCTCTGTGTGTATCCAAAACAGCTGCACAGGGACAGGATTGTGGAGACACAGGATGGCAGCCCCTACAAGGACATCCCAGCTTCTGCTTACTTTTTTCATAGCATTTATTATCACCCAAAGCTGAGTTTTGTATGTTTGTTTATTACCTTATCCTCAACCAGACTGGGAAGCCCATGGAGGTAAAGATTTTGTCGGTCAAGTTCACCTCTATATGCATGCCATGCACAGAGTTGGGCACATACATAATTGGCCTTTTAGAATATTTCATGAGGGAATATTCTTTGATTGCAAATTGCAGAATCCCCCATGGCCCAAATGTTGCCTGATACATCATAAGCTTCTAGAACACAAGCTTTAAGAGAGCAGGGTCGGCTGGGCGCGGTGGCTCAAGCCTGTAATCCCAGCACGTTGGGAGGCCGAGACGGGCGGATCACGAGGTCAGGAGATCGAGACCATCCTGGCTAACACGGTGAAACCCCGTCTCTACTAAAAAAAATACAAAAATCTAGCCGGGCGAGGTGGCAGGCGCCTGTAGTCCCAGCTACTTGGGAGGCTGAGGCAGGAGAATGGCGTAAACCCGGGAGGCGGAGCTTGCAGTGAGCTGAGATCCGGCCACTGCACTCCAGCCCAGGCGACAGAGCGAGACTCCGTCTCAAAAAAAAAAAAAAAAAAGAGAGAGAGCAGGGTCTTTGTATGTAGTATTCCAGTAGCTGGTCTGGAGTGAGGGTTAGCACACTTTTCCTATAAAGGGACAGAGAGAAAAGATCTTCAGCTTTGTAGGCCAGGTGGTCTCAGCCACAACTACTCAATTCTGCTGCTGTAGTGTGAAAACAGAAAGACAATATAGATACCAACAAGTGGGCATGGTAATGTCTCAATAAAACTTTATTTACAAAAACAGGCAGCAGGCCAGATTTGAAGTAGTTTTCTGACTTCTGCTCTAGAATATAAATTCCATAAAATAAGGGATTAAAAAAATGTGGATCCATAACCAGCACCTGCAACAGTGCCTAGCATACAATAAGTATGCAATAAAACATATGTTGAATGAATGAATGAGGGGCTAAAAGTGGTTTTAGTCACAGCTTGCTGTGGGTCAGGGTCATTATGTGTGTTGTTGTGTTGGCCTACTGAGCAAAAGACACTCTCTGGAAGCAGATACTGGAAGCCTCCTGTGTTCTGGGCTAGTTGGTTGACATCTGGAATATTATTCCCAAAGCTAGGGGTCTAGAGTGCATGAAGAGGACAGGGCCTGAGATGGAGCACAGACAAGTGACCTTGTGATATGGAGAATGGTGGAAGGAAATGGTGAGACTGAGCCTGGAGAAGAGAAGAGTCAGGGAAGAGACAGTTTATGTATTTCAGGACTTTTATGAGATCTTTCTAAGAAATAAGAGGGCTATTTTTAGAACTTTCTGTAAGTTAGGTAGACCTGGCCAATATGAACAGCTTGATGAGAGTGAGCTCTCACTCTACTGGAAGCATTCAAACAGACATGGGGATGCTGTGGAAGGGATTCAAATATTGGAAGGGGGCAGGATTGGGTACTGCTGGGTTCATTTTGACCCCAAGAGCCTTTCTCACATGCAGCACTGTTTCCAAAGCAACCGTTGGTGACTGCCCTCCAGACAAAACCAGACTCCCCTGCCTTGTATAGGAGGCCCTTTAGGGTTGCCCCTAGCCTTCTGCTTCAATTGCCCTGTTCCCATCTCCTGCTATCTGTTCCACCTTCAACAAACACCATTTGAGATTTCTCAATCCCCCTCCTGTTTCTCCTCTCCTGGCCTTTATACGTACAATATTGTATTAGTTTGGGTTTCTCCAAAAGGAGAACTGAGGCAAAGGTCCAAGTGGGTGTATTTTAAGGATTGATCCTAGGAAGCATGGAGAGGGAGCAGAAAACTGGGAAGGAAAGGCAGCTAGTAAAAGTTACATTAGCAAACCCACGTTTGCTAATGCTGTGCTGACTGGAGCTTAACCCACTGGGGAGTGTCTGGGAGCCAGTGTATATCACATCACAGAGTCATCCTCCCTGAATAGTGAGAGAACTGGGATATTTATACACCAACTCCCATCAGTCGTTAGTTGAGGAGGTACGGGGAGGAGGGTTGAGTGTTAATTTTCTAACACCTCCAGGTCTGCCACTTACATGGGCAAAAGTGAGCTTTGGAAATAGGAGAAAGCCCCAAGGCAAAGAACTGCAGGCATGGCAGTTGGAGGTGCAGCACTGATATGATTGAGGCTGAGGGGCCAAGGGTAGGGCACCCAGCCACGTGTGCTGAAAGCTCCCTTCTGGTTGGAACTCTAGCCCCACTCTTCTGTTTTGATTTTGATCCCACTTCATGGTCGCATTGGCTGCTATGTACGAATAAAGAGCTCCTGGTTCAAGAATTGTGATGAATAAAGCATTGATTCACTCCTGCTCAAGGTCAAACATGTTTGGTTAGGTAGTTCTCATCGCTGGTCCTGGGAAATAGATCAGGTTCACTTATTTGGGCAAAGGCAGGTTGTATGTGCTATGATGGACATATGTCTTGATAATATGAGACAGCATCAACACAGGCCTCCTTGACCGTTGTACCACCTGGTCCCAGCCATAGCCATTGTAAAACATACCTTCTACCTACTCAGTAACCATTAATTAGGGCCTTTAGTGGGAGATGGTTCACAGCCTCCTTTACACATGATTCCAGCTGCCAGTCCACATAGGGTCCAGATCACTATAGCTGGTTTAGCTCCCAAGCCTTTGTGGTCCTTCCTTCCTGCCCACTGGCTCCCAGCATGCCTTGTGGCTGACTGGCAGAATATAGAGACAAGGAAGAGAGATGTTCCACCCTTTCCATGTACATCCTTTATTCTTTCACTCATGCTGTAAATACTAAGTGCCTGCTGTGAACCAACCAGACACTGGCTCTGTCCTCGTGGAGTTCATGTTCTAGAGGAGAAGACAGACATTTAATCAAATATCCACACACATAGGTAATTACAAACTCTTAATGAAGTTGGTTTGGAGATTTGTAGACTGCTTGCTTCTTGACATTTGGGGAAGACTTCCTAAGCCTTTGCAAATTCTTCTGTGTGGGTTCAGGGTGAAAAGCAGTGTATGGTAGAGACCAAAGAAGCTGGGTGAGTGTGCTGATCTTGTGGCGGCTTGGTAATTATAGCTGGTGCATTATTAATAAGCAAACATTCTGTCTCTGCCTCCTAATTGCTTGGGCCGAATGCTGTTAAGCTTGAACCATGAGCTCTGAATTGTTCACTTTGTCTTCCTGTTTAATGAAAGGTTTTAGGAAGTACAGACCTGTTAGCAGGGGTATACAATTATTTTTGAAATCAAGAGAGCCCAACAGATCTTGATTGGTGGTGGTGATAATACTGGGGTGCCTTATGGGCAGGTGGATGTCCCGCTCAGCTTCAGAATAGGTGAGGACAGCCGGAGGGGTGAGGAAGGAAGAAAGAAGGACCTGCTGTTTGCCCTCTCCCAGGAAGCCCAGTTGAAAACCTGAGAGATGGAGCTGCTCCACTTGTTTCCTAACATCATCTGTTTTTTATTTTATTTTTATTTATTTATTTTTTCTTGCTGCTGTGAATTGCTTTCTAGTTCTCAACAGCATAATGCAATATTAACCATTTTGATTAGAGCTTCGCCCTTGGGAGGGAGTTTTCACATGAACAAGAGGCAGCACAAAGCCAGGAAAAACAGCATTGACCCTTTAGGTCCATTACACCCCAGAGAAAACTTTCCCACAGCAAGGTCACTAGAGGCAGCCTCTACATACAATGACTCCTGGGCAGAATTCTGCCCTTGGATAGATAGGGAATGACCTTGGCAAATGCAAAAGCCATTTGGATCCATTTTCAGACCATCAACTTCGACTTGAGAGAAGTAGAATTAAAAATAAAAATCAATCAAAACCCTTACTGTCATTTGAAAAGTGAAAATTTCATGGGTTTTACACTCAACCGTGTGACCCTGGATTTAAGACGGCAGTGACCTGGGGTACGTTTCTTGACATCTCTGAGCCTGGGATTTCTCATATGTAAATGGTATTCATTCAACAAACTTTTACTGTGGGATATAATATCTGGGGATGTGGGAAGCTGTAGTTTTAAGGTCAGGTACTGGCCTAGGGATGTGACAAAAGAGAGGTGCATGGGGCTCTTTTCCTTGGTGAAACACAGAAAGATGGTCAAAGAAATCTCTGTTTTGGGTAGGTCAGACATCCTGCACCGCATGAAGTGCATGTTTGAAAACGTGCACTACCTAAGAGTGTCACCACCAAGAACCATTTAATTACTGACCTTCAGGCAGCAATGGGGAGGGAAGGGAGAAGACAACTCACATTTTCTGAGTGCCTACTGGGTGCCAGGAAGCACCTTATAAACATGCATGTATCATATTGAGTCTCCATCCACCCAGCTGAGAAGGTGTTACGGTTCTCATTTTACAGATAAGAAAATGGAAGCTCTGAGAAGTGAGTCAACATCCTTGAGGTCAACACAACTAGGAGACAGCAGAGTTGACGTTCAAATCCAGATTTAACTGCTTCCAAAATTCTCACATTTTTTTCATCAAGGAGATATCTAAGTTCCTATCTAGATCTTCATCTCTACAGACCCCCCGGGTTGGGGCGCGTTTGGGGGATGAGATAGAATAGGCATAGATGAGTGCATGTGTGCACCCTGCACCCACATAGGTAGTTCTGGTGCCTTCTCTATCCCCTTCTGGACAATCTCAGCCAAATTTATGACAACTTCTGCATGCAGGTGACCTCCAAATTTCAGCCTTTAGCACCGAGTTCTCTGTTGAATGCCACACCCAAATATCCAAATGGCTATTTGACATCTGCAGTTGGATGACCTATGGGTACTCCAGACCCAGAGTGTTCATGAATGTCCAAATTGATTACCACCTTCCTCTCCTACTCACTGGCTCCTCGTCCATTATTCTCTGACTCAGTGGATAAATCCACTGAAGCTGGTGCTCTTCACAGCTCTGTGGTCAATCAGCCCAAGATCTTTGCTCTAATTTCTCAGTCGTGTCCTTCCTTAACTGATTCTTCCTGCCATCTTCCCTAGTTGGAGCACAGACTGTCTCATGGAAGGACTATTGTAGTATTCTCTCCCCAAGGGGCTCTCTCTGTTTTCCAACTCATACTTTAACCTATTGTCAGTGTCATGGTGGAAGGTGTAGGACCTTATTAGGTGGACACTGGGAGATGGTCATGTGGGCTAGATCTTTATTACTCAAAGTGTTGTCCACAAACTAGCAGCATCAGCAACATTTGGGAACTTGTTAGAAATGCAGAATCTCAGACTCCACCCTAGACCTAAGAAATCAGAATCTGCATTTTAATGGGCTATCCAAGTACTTCATGTGCCATATTAACATTTGAGGAGCACCAAGATAAAGTGAACAGCAGGAGCAAACTGCAAAGGTCAAAAAGAATTGAGCATTTTCAGTGAAATATGAAGAGAATTGTTTGACCAGAGGGGAGGGGAAAGTAAACAAAAGTCTGACAGCTAGAACTCTGTGCAAGGCCCAGACATTACTTTGTGCATGTTAATTCCACAAAGCCACTCTAGGAGGTATTGTAATCCCTGAGAAACTAGAAGCACTTGGAGGGACGGTCATTATTGTATTCATTCAAAGATGAGGGAACCGAGGCTAACAGGTGGTAAATTATTTGTTCAAGTTTCCATAGATAGTGAGTAGTGAGGTCAGGATCTGACCCAGACTTCTGATCTCCATTGCTCTAGCTGCCTCAGTTTAAAAGATACAGCCCATTTCCCCATCACCAACCTTTACAGAGCTGTGGTTTTCCAGCTCAAGTGTGCATGAGGATTATCTAGAGGGCTAGTTAAAACAGATGACTGGGCCCCACCCTCAGGGTTTCTGATTCAGTAGCTCTCAAGTAGGGCTAGAGAACTGCCATTTATAACAAGTTCTCAGGTGGTGATGGTGCTGCTGGTCTGGAGGCCACACCTTGAGAACCTAACCTGTGAGACTGACATCATCTGCAGGTAAGGTTGTTGGAAGAATAGCTGCTTATCACCATGTGTTTCCAAAGACTGAGATGATTATTGGCCCTCATAGCTCAGTTCATTGAGTCCTTACAACTATTAAATGCAGACAATATCACTTCCCATTTACACAGGCTGCAACTGGTGCTTGAAAAGATTCAGTGTATTTTTTGTGTGTTAACACACTTACTAGAAGGCAGGCCCATACATGCCCATTAACAACTCTAGCCTTGTAGTGTAGTCTCAAGTTGGGAGGTCATTAAGGAGCCTCCTACTCTACTTGCAGTTAAAAGATGGGGAAATGTAGGCCTGGAGAGCAAGTGAGCTGCCTGGAGTTCCACAGCAACATAAGGGGAGAGCCAGCTGGGGAACCCTCTCTTCTGACCCCAGGGCTAGTCACTGGCTCTTCCATCAGCTACTAGGGAACTCTCTGGACTTTGGCTCCCCAAATATTCACCAAGGCTGGAGCCTTGCTCAGGACTTTAGACACTTTTCCAGACCACGCATATTGGCTTGACAGATCATAGAAACAAGAGCCGACAATTATCACGTACTTATTCGGTGCTGGTCACTGTTCAGTTAAGTGCCTTGGATTGACCCACCGGATCCTTGCTGCAATGCTATGGGTTGTCCTTTGCTGTGCTATGAGATGGATGTAGAGGTCAGCTGAGATCCCTGCCCTAGGGGAAACTCAAAGTCTGGAGGGGAGACAGGCAAGCTCACAGAAATTTCAATGTATTTCAATAATAACAATAGACTGCACTGTGGCTCATGCCTGTAATCCCAGCACTTTGAGAGGCTGAGGCAGGAGGATTGCTTGAGGTCAGGAGTTTAAGACCAGCCTGGGCAACATAGTGAGATCCTGTCTGTACAAAATAATAATAATATCCAAACAATAGTAACACTTTGGTGAGGGTTTGCTACTTGTCAAGTCTTCATTTGGATTAATTGATTTGATTTTTTATAGCCAACTATGAAGTAAGGAAGTATTACCATTTTTGCAGATGAGGGAACTCAAGCTTGCATGAGTGGGTGTGACTTGCAAATGCCAGAGGTTTCAAAGGAGCCGTGTGCAGGTCTTTCTGACTCCAGAACTTGTACTTTTAACCCTCTCATTACACCACATGTATGTGAATGTGTGTGTCTACACTGCACAAGGGGGAGAATCACCCTTGGCTTATGAAAAAAATGAAGGCAAAGGGCAGGAAAGATATTTATCCAGGCAGAGATTGTGGTTTTTCAAGCACATTGTTGCAAAAGAAGGCAAGTCCAGCCTTCAGTGGGCCACACTCTGATGTGCTAATTATAAGTTAACTGTTAGCTGTTCACTACAGATAGATCTTTTTCTACTCCTTTATTTCCTTGCAAGCAGCCTTGACAGCATTGCTTTTAAAAATATTCTGTAATTCAGAGCATTACACTTAACTAATTTACCCCCTGCATCTCTTCATTACATCACAGGTACCCCTTGTCTTGTCATCTTTCCCTATGATCCCTGAGTGGGGTTATCCCTATCCTCAGTCAGTGAACATATTTAGCTGAACCCTAAATCCCAAGGATTAAAGGCAATTAAATGAGATAATGCATATGGCATCGCTTTAAAACCATAAAGGGCTGCACAGATGCGAAGGGTTATTATTATGAGCCTTCCCTGTTAATGAGTATTAATGAGCTAAGGCTGCAGATTCCTAATGTTACAGAGCCCTAATATTAACCATATGGAAGCCTAATTTTCAAAGAGAATTAGAATCAACTGGAAGAAAGGGCTGCAAAAAATTTTGAATTCAATTCTCCCAATTCTTAGTATCTTGACTGCAATCTGCATGAAGCTAAATGGTTATGTGATGACATAATGGTTTGTCTTTGTTCTTAACTAATTGCTTTAGGATACCTGCCCCCACATTATTCTGCATTTTCATGGTTCTCTTGATAGGGACCTAGATTTTTTTTTTCTGTGAATGAAGTAACATGTCTAATTTGAGCTTTAGGGTATATGGATACTGGAATTGAGAGGGCACATCAGAACCCAAAATATTTCAATTTCCTTAAAGTCAAGGAGTGATTGGAAACACCTGCAGCCAGGATGACTTCACTGAGTTGTGACTTGAAATATTCCATATAAAGTTCTTGTACAGAGCTTAGCACAAAAAAAGTAACATTATTGTCCTTATCATTTTTGAGTCTCTGACAGATGAATAGAGAGGGTTTTAGATCACAAAGCCTGGAAGGGCAGGGTACACATTGGTGTATTATTTTCCAGACTGTGGGGAACCACTGAAGATTCTTGGGGCAGGGATGTTGAACATAGTTTTGTGTTTTGGGGCTTTTAACTCTAGCAGCTGGTATAGGAGGGAGTGTAACCACTAGTGTCAGGAAATCAGGTAGGAAACGGTTTCAAAAATCTATGAGAGTTGATAGGGGCCTGAACTGGGCAAGGCCAATGGGCTGGAGAAGAAAGTTTATACATAAGAAATTTTTAATAATTATCATGGATAGAACTTGGTGATTGATCAGCTATGGGGTATGACAAAGATTGAGACTCAAAAAGTCTAGGTGATTTCTTAGGTTTAGGTTACTGGGTGAAGGAAGCCAACCAGGATGAATATAGGAGGAAGAGCTGCTTTGGGGGTGAAAGGCTGAGTTATATATAGAGAGCCAGAGCCTTCATTCTAGTGGTTGGCATGGCTGTTGAGTTCCAGGACTATTTGGGAACAGAACATGCCAAGTAAAATGAAATTATAAAATCAGAAGGATCTTGAGTGATCTCTTAATCCAGTCCCTTCATTTTACAGTTGAGGAAACTGAGGCTCAGAGAGGAGAAGTGACTTTTTGAAACCCATACATCATTTATTAAAGAACCAGGACTGGTTTCTGAGCCCCTCACCACCTCAGATCAGAGCTTCTTCCTCTCCCACCCAAAATGTAAAGATAGAATCTGCTTCAGACTACATTGTTTTCCAGGAAGAAATGAGACTTTGCCAAATTCTGGGGGAATTTTTCAAGCTTTGAATATATCTTGTTTCCTTTTAAATGAGTCCTACTTTGTAGACATATCAGTGCCTGAACATAGACACCCACAGAAGCACCTACACCAGTGATGGAGGGAGGGGGTGTCGAGCAGAGAGCCTGGGTGCCTTGGGAGAGGGAAAGGGAGGTGAGAATATGGGAAAATTGTGTTCTGGACTCCCTGAGAGGTGGTGTGAAGAGGGCAGCACTAACAGATAGGGTACAAGGCAGGTTAGAGGCACTGTTGCTGGGGGTGCTGAGGGAAGGGGACCAGGGATGCCATGAAGGCCAAGACCTAGGGGTTAGACCCAGCCAGGAGAAAAGAAAGGGTTTTGCTTGAATAACTCAAAATATCTGCCTGGGGCAAACAAGATGGAAACTCACAACCTCACAAGCTCTTCAATCACCCATTTCTCGGGCAGTCCACGCCACAACCCACCCATGCCAGCCTCTGTGCTTGAACATCTCCAGTGACAAGGGAATGTGCTCCCAAGTTCTATCCCCTTAGACCTCTAGTAGGTAAAATCCATTCTCCAACTGATGAATGGAGAGAGGTATTTCTGAGAATGAGCAGAAATTTCTCCTTACAATGCTTCTCTGTTGTTCTTAGTTTTTGTTCTTTTTCCCCTGACATTTACACCTGTATCACTAGGCAGATTACATCTTTCTACAAGTCATCAACAATAGTTTGGGACAGAATAAATCCAAGAACAAAGCTCAAGCCCCATGGCACACTATCAGGGCTGGCTGCAGAATTTGCCAAGCACATTCTGCAAAGTTTGCAAAATGAAGATGTGGCCTGATTGGAGAAGCTGGGGAACTAATCCCTGTGCCCCTTGCATGGCCTGCTGTTCTAACCAATGATGGACAGGCAACCCTCCTCAGGAACTGCAATGTTCTTGCCCAGGGTATTAGAATAGGGGGCAAGAGAGAGATTCACCCCGCCACGTTACTTGCTCAATGTGCCAAGGAGCTGTCAGCCCAGGGAGGGAACAGCCACTGCCTTGTTCTGCCCTTAGATGCCACAGGGTGTGTGCCTAACTTTGATACCCCCACGGATTGCCTGCCCCTACACCAGCCTGTATACCATTGGGGACCTCTCTACTAGATGGAACGTAATCCTTTGGGAATAGCTATGTAGCCAATTGATACTTTGCTAATTGCTCTTTTATTAAAACCATATTTCTGCGTATTATCCATCTAACATATATATCTCTCCATATGGATTGATATCGATTACCTATTTTCTCTAGCAGCCGGTCCCTTTTGTGCAGCATGGAGACACACATTCACATGCAGGTGGCATGATGTAATGAGAGAGTTAAAAATACTAGCTCTGGAGTCAGAAAGACCTGCATTCAGCTTCTTTGATACCCCTTGCATTTGTAAATTACCAGCTCTCTAAGCTTGAGTTTTCTCATTGTAAAAATGGTAATAACACTCCCTTACTTCATAGTGCGGCTGTGAAAAATCAAATTATCCAAATGAAGTCCTGATAAGTAGCAAACCCTCATCAAACCTTTACTATTGTTTTTATTATATAAATATACTGAGATTTCTGTGAGCTTGCCTGTCTCCCCCTCTAGATTTTGAGTTTCCTGAAGGGAAGGGACCATAGCTGACCTCTGTGTCCATCTCCTAGCACAGCGAAGGACAACCCTGTAACATTGCAGCGAGGATTAGATGGGTCAATACAAGGCACATGATTGAGCAGTGACCTGCAGGGAGTAAGTATGTGACAATTGTTGGCTCTTGTTGCTATGGTCTACTAAGCCAATATGCGTGGCCTTGAAAGGTGGTATCTAAAGTCCTGAGCGTTGCTCCTTGGTGAATATCGGGGGCGCCCAAGGATCCACAGTAGCTGATAGAAGAGCCAAGGACTGGCTGTGGGGTCAGGAGAGAAGGTTTTCCAGCTGG
Organism: Rhinopithecus roxellana; assembly: GCF_007565055.1. Classification (NCBI taxonomy): domain Eukaryota; kingdom Metazoa; phylum Chordata; class Mammalia; order Primates; family Cercopithecidae; genus Rhinopithecus; species Rhinopithecus roxellana. The sequence goes on from NC_044561.1 coordinate 115,322,995, forward strand.
CTCTTTCCCCATCTTGCTGAGTCGAGTTACCAGCACCCAAAAGAGACCTATAATTTTAAGAGAGGGCTACGTGATAGGAGCTGTGGCCTTGGGTAGGGGAATGCAGCCATAGCTTACTCTGGTTCAGCAGGACTTAAGAAAATAAATGTCTTGGCTTTACTCTGCTTCCACTCTTCTATCTCCTGCTTGGGTTTTTTATTGGCTAAGCCTAGCTGAAACCAGAGAGCAAGAGAGGTTGGTGATAGAGCCATAGAAGTCATTCTCCTGGGATTCAAAGCAGAGTAGGGAGGGGCAGGGCGGGGGCAAGGGTGGATGAATGGAGAATGTCCAGCCAAGACCCAACCACTGGCTTCCTCCCTTGCAGTCAGATCTTCTTGATCTTCTAAACCAAGCCACAAAAGCCTATCACACTTGGAACAATTTTTCAGTCCTAGCTCTTTGGGGCGTTAGCTTCCTTATCCATTTTACTCATCAGCGTCACACTCATACCAGCCAGTCCTGGGTGACGTGTCAAATTTCTATCTTCACCTGACTTTTCAAAACTCAAGCCCCTGGGGAGATATCTATGTAAAGGCTCCACCTGTCTTCCTAGAGACACAGATGGTCAGAACTGGGGCTTTGAGAGCTGCCTTGAGTCGTCATCTCTGTCACGGCCTGACGACAGTCTTTATTAGGACTTTCTGAAAGCTGCTTTTAGTTTCAGGATGTGTGTCCAACCGTTTCTTAGCCATTAGGAACCCTGAGTTGATATGGTCACTTTCCCTCAAGGCTTCTGTCACTTACACTTTGCCAACCAGTTCCTCCTTGCTGGTCATCATTAGGGCCAGAGAAGCAGGTCCCACTGGGAGTTGAGGTGGTGAGGGAGAGAAGCCAAGAACTTTTTAGATTCATGTCCTTAGTCAAATGAGACTTGGAACAGCCATGTGGCAGGTTAAGCCTTCCATCACTTCTAGAGTTGGTCAGTCCCAGGCCCCTAACTACGCCCCCTTGCAGTCCCTGAAGACCTGTCTTAATTTCATCCCAGAGCCCAGTACCTGCTCTCAGACTCTCTGGTAGCTATTGTGGCCTGCCTCCTCATCTGCTCAAATGCTAGGAACTAGAAATGGTGCCTCTTTGCAGCCCCTTGTCATTGTATGATCCCAGCGTACCCCAAACACCCATCATCTATCTACCCACTTACCACTGTGCCCTTCTCAATCTTCTTCAGATGAACTGATCCCTTGGGTGGTAGACAGAATAGTAATCGCCTTCCCCCTCACCATGTTCATGACTTAATCCCCAGAATCTCTGAATATATTATCTTACATGGCAAAAAAGACTTCGCAGATGTGATTAGGGTTCTTGAGATGTGAAGATTATCCTGGATTATACATGTGGGTGTCAATTTAATCACAAGGGCTTTCATAAGAGGGAGGCAAGGGGTCAGATTTAAAGAAGGTGATGTGGTGATAGAAGCAGAGGATGGAATGCTGTCATTTCTGGAAGAAGCCATGAGCCAAGGAATGTGGGCACCCCTAGAAACTGGAAAAGGCAAGGAAAGGATTCTCCCTGGAGCCTCCAGAAGGAGCAGAGCCCGGCTGACCCCTTTATTTTAGCCCCGTAAGACCCATTATCAGCTTTCTGATTTATGCAACTGTAGGAGAATAAATTTATGTTGTTTCAAGCCATTAACTTTTGGTAATTTGTTATAGCAGCAATAGGAAATGAATACAACCTGCTACTCAAGAAGTGTGGTCTGCAGCAGGGGTCTCCAACCCCTGGGCTATGGACCAATACCAGTCAGTGGCCTGTTAGGAAGCAGGCCACACCAGCAGGAGGTGAGTGGCAGGCCAGCAAGCATTACTGCCTGACCTCCGCCTCCTGTCAGATCAGCAGCGGCATTAGATTTTCTTTTTTTTTTTGAGACGGAGTCTCGCTCTGTCGCCCAGGCTGGAGTGCAGTGGCCGGATCTCAGCTCACTGCAAGCTCCGCCTCCTGGGTTCACACCAGTCTCCTGCGTTAGCCTCCAGAGTAGCTGGGACTACAGGCGCCCACCACCTCGCCTGGCTAGTTTTTTGTATTTTTTTAGTAGAGACGGGGTTTCACCATGTTAGCCAGGATGGTCTTGATCTTGTGACCTCGTGATCCGCCCATCTCAGCCTCCCAAAGTGCTGGGATTACAGGCTTGAGCCACTGCGCCCGGCCATTAGATTTTCATAGAAGTGAGAACCCTATTGTGAACTGCTAACGCGAGGGATCTAGGTTGTGCACTCCTTATAAGAATCTAATGCCTGGCTGGGTGCAGTGGCTCATGCTTGTAATCCTAGCACTTTGGGAGGCCAAGGCGGGTAGATCATGGGTCAGGAGTTCCAGACCAGCCTGGCCAACACAGTGAAAACCCGTCTCTACTAAAAATACAAAAATTAGCTGGGCATGGTGGTGCACGCCTATAGTCCCAGCTGCGCAGGAGGCTTAGGGAGGAGAATCACTTGAACCTGGGAGGCAGAGGTTGTGGTGAGCCAAGATCACACCACTGCACTCCAGCCTGGGCAACAGAGCGAGACTGTGTCTCAAAACAAAACAAAAACCAAAAAAAAAAAAAAAGGAAAAAAAGGATTTAATGCCTGACGATGTCACTGTCTCCCATCACTCCCACATGGGACCAGCTAGTTGTAGGAAAACAAGCTCAGGGCTCCAACTGATTCTATTTTATGGTGAGTTGTATGATTATTTCATAATATATTACAGTGTAATAATAAAACTAAGTGCTCAACAAATGTAATGCATTTGAATCATCCTGAAACCATCCCTCTGACTGTGGAAAAATTTTCACAGAACTGATCCTTGGTGGTAAAATGGTTGGGGACGGCTAGTCTGTGGCATCACCATTACCTAGTAGCTCCTTAGAAATGAAGAACCTTCGTCCTCACCCCGGACCTACTCACCCAGGATCTGTACTTTAATACCATATCCAGGTGATTCCAATGTGTATTAATTGATATGCTTTAGTCTTCTCCAGGACCCCTACCTGCAGATATTTAGCTCCAATTTGAACCAATTCAAATTAGAAAGGATCCAGTCCAATGAAAGAAATAAGTTTGCTATGAGAATAAAAACTGACCACCCCCCTCTACCTCCAACCTCACTTTTATCTAAGTATAGCTAATAAAGGACCAGATTTTTAAAAATTATTTAAAAATTTACTTATCTCTTTAATGCCTTATTATTTTTCCCTAGTGCTGAGGTTAGGGTAGAAGTAAATTCTAGATTCTGAAGCTGTTACCATAATCCAATCATTGTCCTATCCCCATCACATTTATTGGGAGACTCCCTGCATTACTGGCTCTGAATAACCACTGAGTGAGAGGCAGGGGTATTTCACAGGGGTAGTAAAGTAGGACATGTCTCAACGGTGGAAATTCGATTTGCATGCTGCTCAACCAGAATCAGCATAAACTCTGACCCTTGCTCTGGCCATGACCTGGGTAGGTAGATGGATCCAGATTTATCAATGGCTCTGAAACAAAGGGAAAGCCCCACACACTATGGGAGGCCAGCACTGACCACCAGATGAACAGGAACCCCTGATGCATATGCTCTCATAATATATCCTTCTGTGTGAAATACAAATTTCTCCCAAGACAAGAAGTTGTTACACTCATTTTTTGGCAAGTACAAGAGGCAATCATCCCACAAAGTCTGGGAAAGGGGATATGTCTTTTGGATTGCAACCTCTCAAATGGACTCCTCAATTGATTTAGGGTACTCTTCCTGCTGCCCCATTCATGGGGACATCTGGTTTTAGACCCAGCACCTCCTAATTTGATTTCCATTTGCTGTTGAGCTTGGAACTCCTATTCTGGAATTGCCAGAATATCCTGAATTCTTCACAAAAGTCTTCCTGAGGGGGAAGCATTAATAGAGCTTCTTACAGAACCATGAGTCCTCCTCTTCCTAAGATCTTGATACAAGAGAGTCTTGTTGACTGTCAGCCAGCATCACACTGGTTACCTCCTGGAGCCTGTGCGGGAAAGAGTATCTCAACGCTTTGAGGGAGTCTTTGGGTTGAAACAGGTTTCCATGATAATTAACACCAATTGAGAACACAGGCAAAACTTCTTTTCTTCCAAATTTGAGACCCACATTAGCTAATTAATTCTAATTAGAGGTGAACAGTTCCATGTGGCACAGTGAGTATGTAATAGGCAGATGTTTTTGTGTGTGTGTTGACAAATTAATTAATGAAGATGGGTTGGGGCAATTCTTTACAGGCCCATGGGTCAGCTAGGTGCTAGAACATACCTTTTCTTGGGAAAGGGTTTTGGTTTTTGGGAAGCTTGCATGGTGCCCCCAGAGGAAGGCCATCCATTGATCATAATGCCTTTATGTGTTCCAGAAACACATAGTGAGCACCTGTATTGGCTAAGAATTGGTCTGTGTGCTGAAGGAGACACTATTTTCACTAAGTGGAATCCCAAAGTCTAGTTGGGAGGCAAAAATAAACCAAGAGGATCCAGTGGCATCCTAGCCAAAGCAGTAAGATAAGAAAAATACAAAAGGAGATACAAATATTAGAAAGGAAGATCCAAAATGCCACGATCTGTATGTTTCCATTTATATGACATCTTGGGAAAGGCAAAATTATAGTAATGGAGGACAGATCAGGGCTTGCCAGGGTTTGGGGATGGGAAGAGGCATTGATTAAAAAAGGGTAGTACAAAGGAATTGTTTGGAATTGTTCTGCATCCTTATTACGGTGGTGGTTATACAAATCTGTGTATGTGCTGAAACTCATAGAACCATATGCCAATTTTCCTGCATGTTATTTTTAAAAATGAGAGAAGAAAAAATGGATTACAGCTATATGTGTGTACCAACATCTATGTATCTCAGTGTTGAATAAAAACCCACAAATTTAGTTTACATTGTTTGAATTTTTAGACAATTTTGAAAAACACGTCTTTAAGAAGTAATCCTTAGCTCAGTTTGTATACATATGTATTTTTATAACATGAAGATCTTTTGCATTAATGCATAAACTAGTTGAAATAAACAAGGAAGGAATTGTAAACTTTAACTCATATAAAAATAAACAAATTAACATAAAAGTGTTAAATTTGGGTTTATAGGAGATATGGAGAGAATCCTCATGGCATTTGAGACTCTAATTCTACTTTTTCCTGAACCTTTGGGTTTAGTGAGGTGCCTCAATATCCTCATGATAAATTTACCATAATTGTTTAGCCTAAAAAATACCGTGATTTAGAAGTGACATGTCTGTCTGTATGGAAAATTCAAGAGACTCAGCTAAAAGTAGTTGATGATAATAAGAGTCTTCAGACAGGTAGTGGGATGTAAGATGAGCATGAAGAAAAATAGCATTTCTATTGATTAGAAATATGTAGTTGGAAAATATAATATATAAAAGGATCCCATTTATAATAGCAGCAATAACAACAATATAAAACTCTTGGTAATTAACTAAAAATAGTCCAGATTTATATGAAAGTGAATACAATAATTTACTGAAAGCCATGAAGAATGGCTGGAATCAATGAAAAGACATATCATGGTCCTGGATTGGAAGAGTCAACCAAAAGCGTAAAGATGTCAGTCCTTCCCAAATTTATGAGTAAGCTCAAAGCGGTCTCAGTGAAAATTTGCATGAGCAAAAGCATAGGGGACGTGAAAACTGATTCCTAGGCAGACTGACTGAAGCATTGGTGGTGAGAGTGTGAGGTGTTCTCCTGGAACCAGATTATAAAGAGCCTAGGCTGCTAGACTGAGGACCAGGCCCTTCATCTGACAGCCAGTAAGAAGCTCTCGAAGATTTCAGTTCAGGATCCAATAAGATCAGAACTCTGTGTGAGAAATAGATCTTGGCTGATGTGTAGGATTGAAGGAAAGGGTGAGACCCAAGGCAGAGACACTGACCAGGAGGCTGCTAACTGGAATGGTCTGAAATGACTGCCATGCTGCCTGATCTAAAGGAGTTTCCCAGTGAATGTTAGCACGTTCCCCTCCCCTACACCCTACTCCCCCGCTCTTCCTTTTTCTCCCCTTCTTACCTCCTCTGAAGCAAAAACCCAGTGGAGAAATGAACTAGCAGAGTTGCCCTGAGAGGGGGTGAGATATCTTCTGCCAATCTGGGGTCATTGGGGAGGGTTATTTAAGGAAGATGCCAAGGTTTGGAATCTGGAAGCCTGAGTGGACAATGATGATGATAAATGCTACCTTATTTATTTATTTATTATTATTTATTTATTTATTTATTTATTTATTTATTTATTTATGACAGAGTCTCACTCTGTCACCCAGGTTGGAGTGCAATGGCGTAATCTCGGCTCACTGCAACCTCTGCCTTCTGGGTTCAAGCGATTCTCCTGCCTCAACCTCCCCAGTAGCTGGGATTACAGGCACATGCCACCGCACCAAGCTAGTTTTTTTTAATTTTTAGTAGAGATGGGGTTTCGCCATGTTGGTCAGGCTGGTTTCGAACTTCTGATTTCAAGTGATCCAGTTGCTGCAGCCTCCCAAAGTGCTGGGATTGCAGGCGTGAGCCACCGCGCCCAGCCTAAATGCTACTTTTTTATTGAGCATCCACTATCTGTAAGACAGGAACGAGCACTATCCCATTTTTTAAAATTTTTAAATTTTATTTATTTATTTATTTAAGAGGAAACAAAGAGGTTAAGTGTTCAGAAAGCTGAGGCAGGACCTAACCTGGTCACTGGTCATATCACTGACATCTCTGCACCTGGCACAGAGAGTTCAGCAAATGTTTGCTGTTCACCAGATGTTGCTTCTCTGAGAATTTCCTTGCTGTGGGTTTGGCTGATGCCTTATCTTTATCAGTAAATCCCCTTTCATTTCATAAATAAGTCACTATTTCACAAAGTGGGGAAGAGAAGTGTTGAGCAGGAAGGGTGTGGAGGTAGGAGCAGAAAAGAAGGGGCTGAGTAATAGAACTCGAGGTGTTTCTATAAATTAGGAACCACCCAGCTTGCCACTGACCTGACCCAGGTATCTTTATCAATTTGCTCCTCCACGCCCTGCCAGCCTAGCACAATAAAGCTTCCTGTCCATTTCAGGCTTAATCACACAGAACGTAAATCCCTCAGCAGAGAGGCAGCTGCGAGGGATGGGGCACGATCCGCAGGGCTGTTCATTTTCATCTTCTGGCACGTAATGAAATCAAGAATGCACGTCTGCTCACCAGGGCTGCTTTGCTCCAGATTGTTAAGTAAGCATCCCTGCTTTAGCCTCATTAGACTTCGGAGGCTGCTGATGAAGGGGGATGGAAACCAGCATTTTTTGAATGATTCTGGTGTGCTAGATAGTTTCTACGTGATTCACTCCTCTAAAAAGCCCCGTGACATGAGCACTGTTATCCTCATTTTACAGCTAAGGAAACTGAGCATTTATTGAGGTCAATGGCCCAAGATCACGGATGAACAAAACGAGTAGGAGACCATGAAGTGACATATCTGTGCAATTTCAAATCCTATACTCCAAGCCTTTTTTTTTTTTTTTTTGCAGTAATTAGATATAAAATAACTTCTATATAATTTGGGGGGGATTTCTGGGAGAAGTTTGAGGGAACTGAAGTTTATTCCTTTTCGTAATTCATTTCAGTTGTGCCAATTTAATTAACATTCACTGAGGGTCTATTCCACATTCACCATGGCTCTGATTTTTAAGCATAACTTGTATGTCCACCATTCATACTGAAATAGTAGTCTTGTCCTCTGCTTCTGCTCCTTTTTCTTCTTCTTAGTTTTTAGATATCCTGGTTTGTGTTCTAGTTCCTAATATCTGCCCTAACTTCTTCATTCTTATTTTGGATACTACATTTAGTTCCTCTTCTACCCCTTGTCCTGCCTCATCCAATTCTTATTTTGCCCCTTGTACTATTCAGGGACACCTGTGGCTCCAGGTCAGAGACGTACCTGCTAGTCCTGCTTCTATAGGACCCAACCCATCAGTTTAGCTCCTAGCTCGTCCCTCAGGTGAGAATTGAGCACACTGTACTGTGGACATAAAGACAAGTTGTCATTCTTGCCCTGGATGAACATGGAACCTAACTGGGAGGTAAATACACACCTGAATAATTAAAAAATAACCTATAATTAAACAAATGCTAAAGTACACACAGAAATTTTAGGAAGTTGGTAGGTAGGGGGGTAAACAATAATGTGTTGTTCCTTAAGTCATAATAAATTTCAAAATGTCTGTTAACATCTGTTTCCTCTATTCCCATTAATATGTGAATTCTTAGTTCCTGACTATTGATTCAGTTGAAATAGTAACATCATTTTGATATTTTTATTTACTGTTTATTCAGTCTGGGTCAACATCATAGAATGCTGAATCAGGAGGCAATTCCACAGTAATCTGCTTGAGTATAAGAATTTGAATATGGTATGTTGTGGGTTACCAATATGGGGAGTGGGTTTTGGTAGCCCCCCATACCCTTTTTTTTTTTTTTTTTTTTTTTTGAGGCGGAGTCTCGCTCTGTTGCCCGGACTGGAGTGCAGTGGCCCGATCTCAGCTCACTGCAAGCTCCGCCTCCCGGGTTTACGCCATTCTCCTGCCTCAGCCTCCCGAGTAGCTGGGACTACAGGCGCCCGCCACCTCGCCCGGCTAGTTTTTGTATTTTTAGTAGAGACGGGGTTTCACCGTGTTAGCCAGGATGGTCTTGATCTCCTGACCTCGTGATCCGCCCGTCTCGGCCTCCCAAAGTGCTGGGATTACAGGCTTGAGCCACCGCGCCCGGCCCACATACCCTTAATTGAGTAAAAGTCTAGGCTGGAAAATTATGAATGTTGAATGGATGGTTTGAGAACTCCAGACCTGGGGCAGGTCAACACTGACTTCTTAGGAGGGAGGCGTTTAGATGGGATAACATTTTGACATCCCCTTTGGACAGGGACCCTAAGGATTAAGTGGAAAGCTAGAGAGGGAGAGGAAGTGGTTGTTCAAATAACAGGCGGGAATTCCAGATTCAGTTGGCATCTGGCTGTGGCACTTGGGTTCCATTTTCTCCCTACCTGTGGCACTTCTCATGAAAACACAGAAACTGATGCTACTTTTTGGTAACATGGATTCTGGGCCTTGGGTGGAATTTTTACTTAGTAAAGCAAGGATGACACTCTTGGGCAAAAGAACATGAGATACATGATAGGAGATTTTCAGTTATTACTCCTGTCTACTTCCTGCCTTAAAGGCAGTGTCTCCGCTGAACAAAAGTAGAGAAACTCGCACTTACTACACAGAAGCTGTTTCTGAGGCTATTTAACCTCCAGCACTCCCTATTATCACTTCTATTGATTTACCATTTGTGGGACTAATTTTAACTTTCCAGAAATTAAAAAAGAAGGAAGGGATCGTGGCAGATGAAAACAGGATATGGATCTTTGTATATGTATATGAGTCTGTTTGTGCTGCTAAAACAAAATGTCATAGACTAGATAATTTATAAGGAAAATAAATGGATTTTTTCATGGTTCTGAGGATTGGGAAGTCTAATATCAAGGCACTAACACCTGGTGTCTGGTGAGGACTGCTCTCTGCTTCCAGGACGGTTCCTTCTTGCTGCATCTTCCAGAGGGGATGGACACTGTGTCCTCACATGGCAGAAGAGTGGAAGAGAAAACACCAACTCCCTCAAGCCCTTTTAAAAGGCCCTAATCCCATGCATGAAAGCTTTGCTTTCATGACTTAAATACCTTTTAAAGGCCCTACCTGTTAACACTATCATTTGGGTCATTAAGTTTCAACATACGAATTTTGGGGTGCACATTCAGACCATACCAAGACCGTGAAATCAACGAAATTGACTGTGAAATCTATGAAACAGTAGAGCCAGAGAGACCTGTGAGACAGTTATATGCTGGTGAATGTAAATGTCCATGCATTGGTTTTCCCAAAGCAGAGACGGCTGTATACAATTATCCCAGAATAAATTTCCCTCCACATGTTTCGAAGTCAGCCCATTCTGGTCTAGAATGTACATGAGAAAAAGACTGTACCACTAGGAATTTGGAATCTGTGCATATTAATCAGCCCTCAGCTTAAGGTCTAGATGTGGATTCTAATTATAACCATGTGGTTAATAACAAGGACAAAAGAAGACCATCCAAACTATGTACTGGCAACATGCTTGACCAGCTTTCTTCTTTATCAAGCATGAAAAATGGGAAAATCAAAACAAGAGACCTTGAAAATTTTTCTGAGACATAAAAAGGAGAATACTAGATTCAGAGGAAAAATGTCTTGAAAAAATATAAAATAGTTAATAAAGGCATATACTAGGATGCATCTTTTTGCGTTCTCAGTAAATTTGAACTCTGAGATACAAGAAACGACAGATGACATAATAAGATTAAAAGAGTTGCTAAGATGCAAGCAGAGATTGAGATAAATATTGTAAATACATATAAAATCCAATAGCTTAATAAAACTTGTATTGGGATTAGAAGCAGTAAAGAAAATAAATAATATTGCAGGAAATGGAATTGGTGTTAAGGAAGATACAGTTAAGAAGATCTCCTGAAATGTAGAGGAAAAGCGCAGGGAAGTAAGGCAGTTATCAATGGGGAGGATATATGGTGGACAGAGAATGGACATTCTGGGCTATGGGGACAAAAGATGGAAGCAGCGTCACTGAGCCCAGGGGCAGGGTTCACCAAATAGAAACTGGAACAAGAGGGAGCCTTGTTCAGCCCAAGTTGGAGTCACAGAAGAGATGAAGTCAAGGCAAGGAAGTGAGGGAAATACCCTTCTTGCTTTCCACACTGCAATCTTCTGCCAGTCTCTATTGCTGACCAAACCTATCCTGAAGGGAGCAGATGAGGGAGCCTGGAAAATGCAGCCTGTATGAGTTAGCCCTACTGTGATACCAAATAAGCAAAGGAAAGGCCAGGGATGGGCATGAAGGCAAAAAAGAGCAGGTGAAGGACTGCTCTATACAACTTAGAAGACACCTTTTACAACAAAAAGCTGCCTGAGTCAAAAGTTGATTTGACTGATATAAATTAAATATATCAGTTAAATATGTGAAGGCCCAACATGACAGTAAATGGATTAAATTCCTGCATTAAAAGAATATCTATCTTAGATTTGGTTTAGAATGCCCCAAAGCTAATTATAGCTATTTATCAAAGCTTCACCTAAAAGAGGGAGAGAAAAAAGGTAAAACTAAAAACTGAGACTAGGAGTGACAATATTAACATCAGTAAAAAAAGTACAAGGTAAATACGATTATTAAGAGAGAAGTCATTTTATGCCAAAGATAAAATTCACATGAATGCTATGATGCTAATTTCCATTTATCTCAGTGATTCTCAACTAAGATGGTAAAAGATGCCCCAAAGATCATAGCAGAGTCTGAGAAGTCATTTTATAAAAAACTCACATACACACATATTCTGATATTCAGAGGGAGGGGGTGAGTAATCCCATTTCCATTGACCCAGAATTACTATCAATGGGCATATATTGCAACCTTCAGATGTTGAGGCAACAAACCAACCAACCAACCAGTAAAACCCTAAAAAAACCCAAAACAAAACAAAAAACCAAGAAACCATATAGCCTTTTGTTTAAAAAAATGGATGATTAGTAATATTGACTTTGATTTAATAGATTTGGATTAAATTTTGGGTTCTGAAAATGGCCGGAAAATTTTCATCGTTTTTGTGCAATAAAACATGGAACATTTATCACAATTAACCTATACTAGTTTATAAAGAAAATTGATGATCAGGATATTAGAAATGGTTCTGGATAAATTCTCTGATAAGAAAGAAATAAAATTAAAATCATTATAATTTTAGAAAGTGTCAATGAAAAATTCCAAACATCAGTTGGCTGTTAATATGTGGCTTTATTTCTGGATTCTCTATCCCGTCCCATTGGTTTATGTGTCCAGTTTTATACCAACACCATGTTGTTTTGGTTATTAGAATTATATTTTTGAATGCTGTTGGATTTGGTTGGCTAATGTTTTGTTGAGGATTTTTGCATCTCTGTGCATTAGGGATATTGGCCTGTAGTTTTCTTTTTTACATGTGTGTCCTTATCTGGTTTTACTATGAGGGTAATACTGGCCTCGTAGAATGAATCAGGGAGAATTCCCTCCTCTTAGATTTTTGGGAATAATTTCAGAAGGATTGGTATTAGCTTATCTTTGTAAGTTTTGTAGAATTCAGCTGTGAATGCATCTGGTCCTGGGCTTTTCTCTGTTGGGAGAGTTTTTATTACTGATTCAAACTCACTACTCATTTTTGGCCAATTTAAGTTTTCTATCTCTTCCTGATTCAATCTTGGTTGGTTGTGTGTTTCCAGGAATTTATCCATTTCCTCTAGGTTTTTCAGTTTGTTAGCATATAGTTGTTCATAATAGTCTTTTGTTTTTCTGTAGCATCAGTTGTAATGTCTCCTTTTTCATTTCTGATTTTGTTCATTTAAGTCTTCCCTTTTCTTGTTTAGTCTAGCTAGTGGTTTATTGACTTTATCTTTTCAAAGAATTGATTTTTTTTCTTTTATTGACTTTTGTATTTTTTTAGTCTCTATTTCATTTACTTCATTCTAATCTTTACTATTTTTCTGCTAATTTGGGGTTTTGTTTTTTCCTTTTTTAGATTCTTTAGGTACATTGTTAGATTGTTAATTTATAATATTTCCATATTTAGATGTAGGCATTTATTGATATAAACTTTTTGGTACATTGTATTCCCATTTTAATTTGTTTCAAGAAACTTTTTGATTTTCATCTTAATTTCTTTGTTGATGTAATAGTCATTCAGGAGCATTTTTAAAACATATTCATATAGTTTCCAGAGTTCCTCCTGGTATTGATTTCTTGTTTTATTCTACCGTGGTCTAAGAAGATACTTAATACAATTTTGATTTTTTAAAAGAATTTGTTGAGACTTACTTTGTAGCTTAACATATGGTCTATCCTGGTGAATATTCTATATGCTGATGAAAAAATACATATTCTGTGGTTGTATAGAATGATCTGTAAATGTTAGGTCCATTTGGTCTAAAGTTTAGTTTAAATCCAATGTTCTTTGTTGATTTTATGTCTAGATGATCTGTTCGGTGCTGAGAGTGGAATGTTGAAGTTCCCCACCACTACTGCATTGCATCTCTCTCTCTTTTTGGACCTAGTAATATTTGCTTTATGAATCTGGATGCTCTAATATTGAGTGCATATATATTTAGAATTGTTATATCCTCTTGCTGGGTTGATCTTTCTATGTAATAATGTTCTGTGTGTGTGTGTGTGCGCGCGCATGGTTTTTTTTTTTTTTTTTTTTTTTTTTTTTTTTTTTTTTTTTTTTTTTACTGTTTTTGAGTTAAAGTTTGTTTTATGTGATAAAAGTACAACTATCCTGCTCATTTTTGGTTTACATCTGCATATAATATCTTTTTCCATCTTTTTACTTCCATTCTATGTTTCTTTACTAATAATTTGAGTTTCTTGTAAGAAGCAAATAGTTCAATCATGTTTTTAAAAGACTCTATTCAGCTATTCTCTTTATTTTTTTCATTTTATAAGCACTTGGTTTTATTGCACAGAGTTGAAATTGGACTCCAGTGGAAAGTGCGCACTGGCATAATTCAGTGGCCAGTGCCCAGCCCCACCTGGACAGCTCTTCCAGAATAGAGAGCTCTGGGCAAGGGCTTGACCACTCCTTTGGAAAACAGAAGGCATGTGGAAATAATTGACATGTCAAGCATAATGTGTCTGTAACTGCTCATTCATTATTGTGGTCATCTGTCAGTTGTACATAAAGGCAATAAATGCACTTATTTGGAAAGGAGGGGGGCAGTTTTTATAGTCAAGTGTTTACGTGTGGCATTCAGCATGTATCACATTCAGCTACATAAGCTTTCATAACACAATCGTCCATCGCCTGGGGAGGGTGTTGGGGCAGGGGGCTGGAGTTCCCAATCTTGCTAACATATTGATAACAGAAATTCCTGTTTGAAGAAGGAGGCCCCATCATCTAAGCAGTTTCTTTTTACATAAAGAAAGAAAAAGTGAAAATTGCATTACTCCGATCCTTGAGTTCTGGACCCCTTCTGAGTTTCTTTGCCTGCTCTGGACGTTCCTTTCTCCTTGCCTTACTTCCCCTTGGCGGTCTGTCTTCTGTGGCTTTCTCTGGAGGCCTGCTGTCTTCGGTCTGTGCTGGAGGATTTTTCAGCCTTTTCTGCCTTAGGTTTGCTTGGGTCCCTTGAGAGGGTCTTGTCATCCTCCTTGGTTTTGGCCTCTGTCTTGGGTTTCTCCTCAGGCTTCTTGGCCTCAGTGGCCTTCTCCTCCTAGGTGTCTTTTTTCTCTGGTGCTGCCACTGCCTCCTCCTTCTCTGCTGGTTTGGTGGGTCCCTTGGCTTTGGTATCATCTGGTTCCTTCTTGGCCACCTATCTTCTCTTTGGGTTTAGCATCTTCCTTCACCTCCACATTGGCAGAACCCTCCTTCTCTGGGGTGGCTGCTCTGGCAGAGCAGCTGGCCCACCTCCTCCAGGTGGTAGTGGCAGAGCAGGTAGCTGCACTCCTCCTGCAGCGCCTGCGCCTTCTTCTGCAGTTCCACGCGCACCGCCTCGGCCTCCTGCGCGAAGCCGCCTCGGCCTCCTGGCGTTGCCAGACCTCGTTGTCGAGGCGCTGGCACACGTGCGAGATGTCCTCGAGCAGGTGCTCCTGCTCCAGGCGCAGCACCGCACCGCACCGCGCGTCTTGTGGACCTCGCGCTCGTGGAACTCGCCCATGGCCTCCAGGCTGCGGTCGTGTACCTCCAGCTGCTGCTCCTTGTCGATGTAGCCTGCGAAGCGGTCCGTCAGCCTCTGCAGCTGCTCCTCCTCACTGCTCGCTGCGGCCGCCGCCACCACGCATCCCTGTGGCTGGTTGCTCAGCGTGTCCAGCGAGTCGATGCTCGAGGAAGCGGCTGGGCGAGGCAGACAAGGAGCTCACGGATGTCCGCGGCCACGAGTGGAAGCCGACCGGGCCGAGCGCGTCCCGTCCCGCCTGAGCTGCCCTTTTGGACTAGCACCTAGTGGAGGCTGCCACCACCGTGCAGCGACGGGAACGAGGCGCCCAGCGACGCGTCCGCGCTGCGGAAGCTCATCATGGCTGGAGCAGGTGCGTGAGGCGGCGACGGGGAGGGAGGCACTGCCTCTCTTATAGGTGGAGAATTTAATCCGTTTACATTCAAAGTTATTGATATGTCAGGCTTTGTTTCTGTCATATTGTTAATTGCTTTCTGGTTGGTTTATATATTGTTTGTTCTTTTCTTTTCCTTTTATTTTTGATGGGTTTCTGTAGTGGTACCATTGAGTTTTTTCTTTCTCCACCGTGTAATAGCTTTTCCAGTGAATTTTATACTTTCATGTATTTTCATAATGGTAAATGTTGTTTTTTCATTTCATTTTTAGGACTCTCTTGAGCATTTCTTGTAGGACCAGTCTAGTGCTAATGAATTCCCTCAGCATTTGGTTGTCTGAGAAAAACTTTATTTCTCCTTCATTTATGGAGGATAATTTTGCCGAATGTAGTATTCTTGTTTGACAGGTTTTTTTTTTTCTTTTAGCACTTTGCATATATCATCTTATTATCTTCTGGTCTGTACGATTTCTGCTAAGAAATCTGCTGTTAGTGCGTTGAAGCTTCCTTTATAGGTGATGAAATACTTTTCTCTTGTTTTTAGGATTCATTCTTTTTCTTTGACTTTAGACAGTCTGACTATAATACGCCATGGAGAAGACCTTTTGTGTTGCTTTTCCTGGGGATTGCTGGGAGAGTGAGCCTCTTGTATCTAAATGTTTAAATATCTTGCTACACTTGGGAAGTTTTTGTTTGTTATTTAATTAAATAGGTTTTCCAGTTCTTTCTCTCTTCACCTTTGGGGATACTGACAATTAAAATATTTAATAACTTCGTGTTGTCCCAAATGTAATGAAGGCTTTGCTTATTGTTTTTACTCTTTTTTTCCCTTTATTTTTGTCTGGGTTATCTTAAAAGGCCTATCTTCGAGTTCTGAGATTATTTCTTCTGCCTGATCTAGTCTATTGTTGGAGCGTTCAAATGTATTTTGTATTTGCTTCAATAAATTCTTTAGTTCCATAATTTATATTTAATTATTTTAAAAAGTATCTATCTCTTTGGTAAATTTCTTATTTTTATTTTGAATTGCTTTTCTTATTTCCTTGAATTGTTTTTCAGGTTTTTCTTGTATCATATTGAGCTTCTTTAAAATCAATATTTTGAATTCTCTATATGGAATTTAAAATTTCTTTTTGATTAAGATCTATTGCTGGATAATTATCGTGCTCCTATGGAGGTGTCATATTTCCCTGCATTTTTATGTTTTCTGTGTCCTTACAATCGATATTGGCACATCTGGTGTAACAGTCACTTTTTTTTTCTATTTTTGATTCACTTTTGTAGGGAGAACTTTTTCCTGAAGCTCTATCTATGGTGTTGAGTGGGTAGGACACATTACTTTGTTTCTGGGTGCATACAGTAGTGTAGTCTCTGCATGATTTCTTTGTCTATAGACAGTGTTAGTGGAATCTGTGATTTCCTCAGTGGGTTAGGTTGTGGTTATTAGTGAAGGTTGTGGTAAAGTTGTGATGGAGACTGAGATGGCAGTTGGGTCAGTCTTCAGGCCCCAGTCATGGCAGCAGTGAGCTGAGTTTGCCTATCTTTGTGTCCCATGATGGTGTACACTGGCACCTGTGTTGGCAGTTACGGGTGGGCTGATTCTTGGACCTCCAGGTAGCTTACTTGAATGTCAGTAGTGGCAGCAGTGCATCAGGTGGGTGAGTGAGTTCCTGGGCCCCTGGGAAGCTGGTCTGGCATGGGTGATGACAATAGCAGTACTGGAGCAATTTTCTGGGGCCCAAGTGGTGTGCATATTGATGTTGGCAGTGCTCGTAAATGGCTAGGTTGACCAGTCTTCAGACCCGCATGTTATGCTTGCAGATAAGTGCCAGCTAAGGTGGTAGTGGCTGGGAGTTTAGTCTCAATTTCAGGCCCATGGAAGGAGTGGTCAAGTGTCCGAGGTGGTAGATTAGATTGGGCAGTCGCCTGGGCTGTGTGCTGTATGTCGAAGGGGAGAATGGCATAGTCAGGTTGGATGGGCCTGTGCTTCCCAATGGTGAGAGAGGGCACCAGCCACTGTGAGTGAGGGCATGGCAATCCTTAGGCTCCAGGTGAAGTGATCCAGTGAGGGAAGTAGCAGTTGCATTGAGCATATCCCACTGGAGAAGATGGGGCCAGCTTCAGTGGCCACAGTCTGGGCCAGCAGGTGGAGAACACATATCCCTGCTTCATCCTAGTTCTGATGGGGCTCACCCCACCTCCCTGGCAGTGTTAGCGTGTGCCTAGTTTGCTCTGCAGCCCTGGCTGCAGGAGTCCCTGCCTAGATCATGACCAAGTCCCAGCAGCAACTCGTACTTCACTTGTGTCCCAGTCTCAAGTCCCAGCGGTACTTGCTTCCTGGCACTGGCAGCTGCAGCCTGCACATTGCTCACTTCTCAGCTCGGGCTATGGGAGTACTCCCAGCTCGTGCTGCAGTCCCAGCAGTGACAACCCCATTTTCCTGAACACCTCGGTCCCAGTGCTGCTGGGCCCCAGGACAGTGTGCAGAAGCTAAGTTTGAAAATGATGCCTTGCTATAGCTTCTTAGGTCTCAGAAGAGTGAGGGACTCAATGTGAGCTCCCTCCCTGGAGCAATTCCATCCAGTCGTCTCCCAGCAGCTTCTTGTGTTGGTTTCAGAGATTGGGAGGGTCGAGGGGCTCTTACGTGACCAGGATTGCATGATTCCATGGTGGGGTTGTGCGTTGCTGGAAGTCTGTCACACACTCTTCCCCACATTGGGAAGTTACTCCCAGCTCCCAGCCAATCCTGGCCAAGTGGGCTGCCTTGTTTTCTTCTCCTTCTTCAGTTTTGGTGTTTTCTGTCACTTCTCCCTTAAATTCCAGTGTCCTGTCTTGGATAATGTATTCAAAGTGTGACTCTGTATACACTATTTTGGTTCCCCTAAGTGGACCAAAAGCATAAAATTCTTCTCATCAGCCATCTTGAAGTCTTTCCTCTATAAGTTTTAGTATGTCCAATTTAAATGAGAGAATAAAAGGAATGAATTATTAAAATAAAGAAGTTCAAAGATAACTCAGATACATTAGAAGGGAGGAAATAATAAAGATAAAATCAGCAATTAATTATAAAGCAAAAAATAAAAATGATAAGTAAACCCAAGAGCTGGATTTTGAAAATGACAGTAGAATAAATCAACTTCTGGCAATTATAAATGAGAAAAAGAGAAAGCTAGCATAAATACTTAAAATTAGGACAGAACTAAAAGGAGTCAAACAGATACTGGGCAGATGATGTATTCTAAGAAAATATCAAAAACAACTTAATTCTATATATTTGAAATTTTGTTAGAAGTACATGGAGAGCAAATATGAATTACCAGAAATTAACAGAGAATTAGATCAATTGAGATACCTTTATTGAGAAAAAGAGCCTAGGAGGAAACCCACCAAATCCGCTTAGTGTATGGTAGGATTTATTTTGGATTCAGCCTTATCTTGTTCTATCATTTACTATGTGACCTTGGGCAGGATACTCACCGCTTTCAGCCTCATTTCCCTCATCTAAAGGAGGGGGAGAGTTATTTCCCTCGCATGGTGTTTCTGTGACAATCGTATTAAATGATGCACATGAAATGCGTAGCACAGTGCTGGCCCATCACTAGTATACAATACATGATGACCATTTACATTGAGCAGAAATTGGAATAAGATCTCAAGTACTGTGGGTCCAGATGGATTTATGAATGTATTATTTCATGCAATTTTCTGCATGTATATGTCATTAAAATATAATTTAAATGTATCCTTTCCATATTTTAAGGCATAGTTATCTTCTAGGTGATGCAAACACAGACAAAATACAATGTTTTTGCATTTGGCACACAATTATAAACATAGATGCAACAATTCTAAGTAAAATGATGACAAATTAAATCCATTTGTATAGTAAAAGAATGAAATGCCATAGAGTAGAGTTTATTTTGGAAATGGTAATTGAACATTTATGTGTGATCATCTGTGTATTAGACGCTTCATAAAAACTAGATTAATTAGTGATCACAGAACCTTATGAGTTATTATCATCATCTTATAGCTAAAGAAATGAAAGCTGAGTGACGTCAGACAAGTTGATAAAGTCCAAAGTAAGCACTACAGCTGACATTCCACTACAGTCTCACTCTAAAGTGTGAAAGTACTTTCCATTATGTCATCCTGAATCTGATTTAATAAACTCCTAAAGTTGGATTTGATAATTCTCGGCCCCATCATTGATGAAAATTCTTCAATTACTTAGAGTAGACACATTTTTCTATAATATGTTGAAACGTATCTGTAGTAAGCACTCAATTTCATGCTTAGTGGCGACATATCAGGGCCATTCCTAATAATTTCTTTTATCTCTATTTAAAAAATTTATAGATGTTCTGGTCAATGTAATAAGACATGGTTCAGAAACAAATTCATAATAATGGAAAAAAGAGACATTGTCTCTATTTGCAAGTGATACAATTATCTGTACAGCTTGCCCCAAATGATCAACTAAAATGATAATAATAATAAGACAGATATGCAAGATAATAAAATATTTAAGGAATATTGAAAATAGCTTTTATATATACTAACAATACCAGTTAGAAGATATAATGGAAACAACTGAGACCTCAGATCCCTATTAGCAATGCAAGCACAAAATACTAACTTTTTTTTTTTTTTTTGAGACTGAGTCTAGCTCTGTCACCAGGCTGGAGTGCAGTGGTGTGATCTCGGCTCACTGCAACCTCTGACTCCCTGGTTCAAGCAACTCTCCTGCCTCAGCCTCCCAAGTAGCTGGGATTACAGGCACGTGCCACCATGCCCAGCTAATTTTTGTAGTTTTAGTAGATACAGGGTTTCACCATGTTGGCCAGGTTCGTCTCGATCTCCTGACCTTGTGATCTGCCCACCTTGCCCTCACAAAGTGCTGGGATTACAGGTGTGAGCCACCGTTCCCAGCCAAAATACTAACTTTTTAATAAGAATTATGCAGTATATACATGGAGAAGATGACAGTGATCAATTGGGAGAAATAAATAAAAACTTGAATAGATGAGGGGGTGATACACCATAGTACTGGTTAAGGACACTCATGTTATAAAGATGTAATTTTTCTTCAAATTAGTTTATAGGTTTGACTTAATTTTATTCTAAATTTTATTCAGGAAGGGGTGTCTTGAAATCCAGTGAAGTGATTGTAAACTTCATGTGCATGAATAAAAAAATGTGTAATAGGTTTTTAGAGAATGGGATGGGAGTAAAAACATTCACTCAGTGTATTCATTGGTTCTAAGATTTTCAAAAATATGAAATTGTATGTGCTAGAATGGAGGGAATATGATAATCAATAAGTTAAAACCTTCATGAATTCTTAAATTAAGACTTCTACTACAGCATATACTTTCCTCCCATAAAATGCAGTAAAATTTAACTGAATAATGCATGTTTTTCTTCAGAGCCTTAATGATTCTATAAATACATGACTAAAGAAATGAATAAAGTAATTGGCTTTTTAAACCACGAAACACAGCTTTTTAGCACTTCATAAGTTATTACAAAGGTGAAAAGGAAGAGAAAAATACAAAAGCCTATTGAGATGTAAATGCTGGTGGTTGGCTGGGCTTGGCTACCAGTTAAATGGCCCACCCTATCTTTAGTGAGCAGGTTATTAGAAGCCATGCTTCAGGACAACTGAAACTTATTGGGTCATTGTCAAGTTGGGTTATCTACAAAGCTCAGCCTGAGACAAGAACTCACATGCAATTGATAAGTTGTAGGAAACCTCTAAAGAGGTGTAGAAACACGTCAGGGAAGGGGAAAGAGACAAAGATGGCTTTCAACTGAAACCTAGCTCCCGTCTCATTCCACAGGACCCTAACGTTTTCCTTCCTTGAGGGAGAGAGGCTGGACTTTTATAACTCTCTGTCAGTCAATCATTGACTGTGGGACCCCCAAAGAGAAAAATCTCTCAAGCATCTCAGGAGGGAGCAGCTGTGAGCCATTAGCAGCCACTACTCACAGCAGCTGGGGATGGGTGGTCCAGTCTACAAAATATAAAAGGGGTCTGGGCAGGGCACCAGTGGCATTTATTGCAGTCCTGGTCCTTGGGTGTACCTCGTGGATTCGTGTCAAGAAAATGAATAATAAAATGGTACATGCTAAATATATACCATAGATACAGAAAAAGAGCCTAGGAGGAAACTCACCAAAGTTTTGATGGTGATTATTTCTTAATGATGGTGATTTTAATTTTTTTCTTATTCTTTAAAATGTTGTCCATATTCTGAAAAATATGTGCATGACTTAACACCAGAAAATAGAATAGTAACAGATCTGGGTAGTACATTTGAGCAGATGGATCAGACTTGGGATCTGCCTTTGCTAACTTCTAATCTGTGGATTATTTGGGCTGGTTACCTAGCCTGTCTGAGCCTCAGCTTTCTCATCTGTAAAATGGGTTTGACAGATATGACACATAATGCTAGATATTTTTTGTTTGCCCGGAATCTGTTCCCCCCTTTTCCTGAGGTGTCATCCCTTGCTTGTTTAGAAAACTGCTCTTGCCTTACTCCGCATGCTGCTGCCTTACTCCAGCTGTTCATTAGAATCACAGTAACCTCCATACTTCCATACCCACAGTGGTGAGTGTGTAACCCAGACTCAGATACGATCAAAATTTTCTCCAGATTTTTGCAAGTTGGAGACCAAGTTCTCTTTTCCTTGGGCCATGAGTTTTACGACTGTAAGGCAGGGCTGTCAGCAGCTATTTTGCCTGCTACATGGAGAATGTCTTTCTGAATTCAGCACAACAAAGAAAGCAGTAGTAGCAGTCCTGGTGGCCAAGCCCCCACTTTATGGCTTTGTTCTGGGTCTTCAAGTCTTTGTCTTTGCAGCTATTTTTCTAGCAAAGATTTTTTTTCTTTTTCTTGAGCTGGTTTTAGCTGGGTTTTTGTGAGTTGCAACCAATATAGCACATGTAATACGAAGTCTGTTGCTAGGATTATTGCTACTGTCATTTCTGTCATCTGCAATACCCACTACTCACCTGCCTATCCTGCTCCTCCACCCCCTAGAGATTGTCCTCTCTTTTTCACTCTCATGATTTCCACCACCCAGTTTAGCCCTTGATTCACTGTATGCCTCAGGTTGTTAGCTCATAAGCCTCTCTGAGGTTGCCTGCATAACTTTAACACATAGTAGGTGCCCACAACTGTAAAAATCAGAACTTGAAGGGACCTTGGAAATCATCAAGTTAAAGAGCAATAGAACTAAAGAGGGAAGGAGAGAAATAAATCATCAAGTCTGTAGAGTGGAGATACTGAGGTCCAGGCTCAAGTGGCTTCTTGCCTGTGTCAGAGACATGGTTAGATTCCATGCTCATCTCTGTAGTCTACTGTGCTTGACTTTCTGCCTTGCTTGGACACCGAAGACAAAATTTAAAAAAACACATCAACAGTAGGATTATTTATGTCTCAATTGAGTTTTAGAGCTGGTTGACAAGAGAAAAGATGCAGAAGAATTTTTTTGTTGCTGCTGTTGTGTGTCTATTTTTTACTTTTAGTTTTCTAATTTAAGCCCCAATTTCCTTCCTAATGGTGCAATTAAAATCACTGAAACTCAAGTGGAAACTGGAACCCATCTCGTTAGACAAGACTGAAAATCAAGGAGAGGCAAAGGAGAGAGTGGCTGAACTGCATGTACCTCTAATGGTGCAAGCAGAACAGCTTCTGTCTTTGAATAAAACCCAGAGGTGATGTCCTGAGGTGGTGGCAGAGCCTCCTGCTTGCCTTCCTTAGCTTTCAGAAGCTGCTCTCCCGGCCTGTAAAACCCAGCATCAACTCTAAAATATGCTGTTTTTATGGAGATGGTTTAGTGCTTGAGATTTCTTGCCAGTTCAGAAGCAGGAGATCCTCGCTGGGGACCAAAAGGACATCTGTCCCTGCCAGAGTGTTATGTTCTGGAGACAGCTGAAACCAATGACCTTCAAGCCCTGGAAACCCCATCATTTCCCTGTGACCTGAAATGTTGACTTAGTACTCCGGCATTAATGATGCCTTGTGTTTTATTTCTAAATCATGCTTTATTCTGGCCACAGGAGGGAAACTACAAAACAAAAAGATGTCCACAGCCATGGTTAAGCTACTTGGGATTTGTTGCTGGAAGTAGGAAACTTGTAAAAGGCTTATTTGAATCCTGAGAGGAAACGTGTAGTATAAAGAGCATAGGCTCTGGAATCAGAGCATGGATGCTGGAGGTCCCTCCTGTGTGACCTCAAGCAAGTCACTTAACCTTTCTGAGGCTGTTCTTATTCTATTGCAGTTATTCTATTGTATGGAGCAATAATGTTCCCAGGAGTGGCATGTTCTGCAACTTAACAATTCTGAAGTGTTGAACTTGACTGCTTTTAGACCCGGGCCAGCATGTTTGGTGGGAGTAAAGACCATGGTGAAAATAATTATGCTCAGCCCAAATGAGAGAACTGAAGGTTGTAGAGAAGATCAGGTTCATCTCTCCACGGGTAGCCTCCCTACAACTTTTCTTCTGAAGTCATTGAACAGTCTCCCATACCCTCCCAGCTCCTAGTTCTCCTTCGATGAAAACTATAGCTTTCCTAACATGTACTTCACCCCTCTCCTTGCTTGTTCTGTGACCTTTCTATTAGAATCTGGCTACCAGACCAGGGGCAGGGGCTAATGCCTATAATCCCAACAATTTGCGAGGTTGAAATGGGAGGATTGCTTGAGCCTGGGAGTTCAAGGCTGCAGTGAGCTATGATCGCACTATTGCACTCCAGCCTGGGTGACACAGCAAGATCTCCTGTCTTAAAAACCAAAACAACAGAAACAAAACAATCCGACTACCAGAGAGCTCCTCATTGATCATCTTTAAGGGTTTGCCTATTTCTTCACCATTCCCTCTGTCTCCCTTAATGCCTCCCTGAGGTTCAAATGTACATTTTTAACTTTTAAGAAATATTTCAAACATAATATATATATGTGTGTGTACTCATACACACACACACACACACATATAAATAAGATATCTGGGTACAAGAATCTTGCACATTTTGTTTCAGAATTTGTACATATTTACTTCAGAATGTTTATTTAAAAAGGAAATAGAACATTGCTGACAAAGTCACCCTGCTCATTCTTTCCCTGCCTGTTCCTACTCAGAGGTCACCAGAACTCTGCAGTTACTTTGTATCATTTCTTTCCCTGAGTCTGTACTTCTATTCATATGTATGAGTCCCTTAACAATATAAACTACTGTTATTTGTGTTTCAAAAATTTACATGTTTATTATCCTACTATACATATCAATTGCAACTTCCTTTTTTTCTCTCCAACATTATGTTTTTCAGATTTATCCATTTTGATTCATATGTGCTGTTCCTTTTACTTTAAATGTTGTGTGAATAAACCACAGTTTATCTCTTCTACTGAGAAATATTTAGGTTGTTCTACTTTTCTCTATTATATAAATTGCATCTATAAACACTGAATGTGTGTTTTTGATCACAGCTGTGAGAATAGCTTCAGTCTGGATGTCTGGAAGTAGAATTGCTCTGTTGTAAGGCAGATTGTATTAGTCCATTCTCATGCTGCTATTAAAGATATACCCAAGACTGGGTAATTTATAAAGGAAAGAGGTTTAATTAACTCACAGTTCTGCAGGGCTGGGGAAGCCTCAGGAAACTTACAATCATGGCATAAGGGGAAGCAGTCATATCCTTCTTCACATGGTAACAGCAAGGAGAAGTGCAGAGTGAAGTGGGGGGAAAGCCCCTATAAAACCATCTGATTTTGTGAGAACTCTCACTCTCAAGAGAACAGCATGGAGCTTAACTGCCCCCATGATTCAATTATGTTCCACAGGATCCCTCCTATGACACATGGAGATTATGGGAACTACAGTTCAAGATGAGGATTGAGTGGGGACACAACCAAACCATATCATTCCACCCCAGCCCCTCCCAGATCTCATGTCCTTGCATTTCATAACACAATCATGCCTTCCCAACAGTCTCCCAAAGTCTTAACTCATTCCAGCATTAACTCAAAAGTCAAAGTCCAAAGTCTCATCTGAGACAAGACAAGTCCCTTCCGCCTATGAGCCTGTAAAATCAAAAGCAAGTCAGTTACTTCCCAGATACAATGGGGGTACAGGCATTGGGTAAATACACCTATTCCAAACGGGAGAAATTGACTGAAACAAAGGGACTGCTGGCCCCATGCAAGTCCAAAATCCAATAGGGTGGTCATTTAACCTTAAAGTTCCAAAATGATCTCCTTTGACTCCATGTTAAAGGCCCCATCCAAGTCCAAAATCCAATAGGGCAGTCATGAAACCTTAAAGTTCCAAAGTGGTCTTGTTTGACTCCATGTCTCCCATCCAGGTCATACCAGTGCAAGAGGTGGGCTCCTACAGTCTTGGGCAACTCCACTCCTGTGGCTTTGCAGGATACAGCCCCGCTCCAAGTTGCTTTTATGGGCTGGCATTGAGTGTCTGTGTCTTTTCCAGGCACATGGTGCAAGCTGTTGGTGAATCTGCCATTCTGGCATCTGGAAGGTGGTGGCCCTCTTCTCACAGACCCATTAGGCAGTTCCCCAGTGGGGACTCTATGTAGGAGCTCCAACCCCACATTTCTCTTCGGCACTGCCCTGGCAGAGGTTCTCCATGAGGGCTCAACCCCTGGAGCAGACTTCTACCTGGATATCCAGGCAATTCCATACGTCCTCTGAAATCTAGACAAAGGTTCCCAAACCTCAATTCTTGACCTATGTGCATCCACAGGCTCAACACCATGTGAAAGCTGCCAAAGCTTGGGGCTTGGACCCTCTGGAGCTACTGCCTGAGCTGTACCTTGGGAGTGGCTGGAATGCAGGGCACCAAGTGTTGGGGCTGCACACAGTATGGGGGCCCTGGACCAGGCCCAGGAAATCATTTTTCCCTCCTAGGCCTCTGGTCCTGTGATTGGAGGGGCTGCCATGTTCTCTGATATGCCCTGGAGACATTTTCCCCATTGTCTTGGTCATTAGCATTTGGCTCCTCATTACTTATGCAAATTTCTGCTGCCGGTGAACTTATCCCCAGAAAATGGGTTTTTCTTTTCTACTGCATCGTCAGACTGCAAACTTCAAATTTTTATGCTCTGCTCCCTCTTGAATGCTTTACTGCTTAGAAATTTCTTCTGCCAGATATCCTAAATCATCTCCCTCAAGTTCAAAAAGTTCCACAGATCTCTAGGGCAGGGGCAAAATACTGCCAGTCTCTTTGCATAGCAAGAGTGACCTTTACTCCAGTTCCCAACAATTCCCTTATCTCTATCTGAGACCGCCTCAGCCTGGACTTCATTGCTTGTTATGACTCTTAGCATTTTGGTCAAAGACATTCAACAAGTCTCTAGGAAATTCCAGACTTCCCCACATCTTCCTGTCTTCTGAGCCCTCCAAGTCTCTAGGAAGTTCCAAACTTTCTGACATTTTCCTGTCTTCTTCTGAGCCTTTTAAACTGTTTCAACCTCTGCCTGTTACCCAGTTCCAAAGTCGCTTCCACGTTTTTGGGTATCTTTACAGCAGCGCCCCACTGCTTGGTACCAACTTACTGTTATTAGTCTTTTCTCACACTGCTATTAAAGACATAACAAAGACTGGGTAATTTATAAAGAAAAGAGGTTTAACTCACAGTTCTGCATGGCTAGGGAGGCCTCAGGAAACCTACAATCATGGTGGAAGAGGAAGCAAACATGTGCTTCTTCACATGGCAGCCCAAGAAGTACGGAGTGAAGGGGGTGAAGAGCTCCTTATAAGACCATCAGATCTCATGAGAACTCACTATCCCAAGAACAGCATGTAGGTAACTGCCCCATGATTCAATTACCTCCCACCGGGTCCCTCCTACGACACTTGGGGATTATGGAAACTGCAGTTCAAGATGAGATTTGGGTGGGGACACGGCCAAACCATATCTCAGATATACTCTGTCTTCACGTGTACTAACTGTTGCTAGACTGTTCTCCAAAAAGGTGGTACCAGTTTATACTCCCACCAGCAATGTAAATATTTGTCATTATCAGACTTTTAAGATTTGCAAATTTAATGAGTGTCAAATTTTGTAAAATTTGCATTCCTTTGTTTACTAGCAAGATTGGCTTCCTTTTTTATGTATTTTGACTATTTGGTTTTCTGTTTCTGGGACTTGATTATTCATATTCTTTACCTCAGATTATGTTATCTGTTTGTATTTTTCTTACTGATTCTGGCTTCTACTTATCAGTTATACACATTGCAAATATACTCTCCCAGGCTTTTAACTTTGTTCATAGTGTCTGCTTTGCATCTTATTTTCTAATTTTTTTGGTGGAATTTTTCTTTTTTCTTTTTTGTAATGATTCTTATTCTTAATGATTTTTGT
This sequence comes from Rhinopithecus roxellana, assembly GCF_007565055.1. NCBI lineage: Eukaryota > Metazoa > Chordata > Mammalia > Primates > Cercopithecidae > Rhinopithecus > Rhinopithecus roxellana. The sequence goes on from NC_044561.1 coordinate 115,350,530, forward strand.
CTTAAGAATGATTTCATCTGATATTGATAGAGCCATACTGGCTGTCTCTTTTTTTGCAGTTGTTGGAGGTATCTTTTTCTATGCCTTTATTTTCCACCTTTCTGTGACCTTGTGTTTTAGAAATATCACTTATACATATCATATAATTGGGTTAATTTTAAAATTCAGTTTGAGTCTTTGAATTTGAGCCATTCTGTTTTGCCTAAGAACACTTATTGTCCTTACTGACATATTCGTGTTTATTATTTTGGGTCCTTCGATTTACTGTACTGCTTTGCTTTCTTGCTTCCTCCCTTCCCTTGGTTTACTACAACATACTGTCTTTATTATCTTTTTCTACTTTTACTAAGTATCCTGAATTTTTCCCTTTTTAGGGGTTACCCTTAAAATTTTACTATTTATTATTGATATTAAGACTAAAAGTAATCAAAGTTTTCCTTTATTCTTACATGATACAAAGTCTCAGAAATTATTTAATCATCCTTTAATCTTGCAAATAATTATTGCTTAGAATATTAGTTTCACTTTTCAGTGCCCTCAAATTCATCATTGCCATCATCATCATTACTATGGTTACTTCTATTCATTGTTTGTTTTTGCCTGTATGTTTACCAGTTTCTTTCTCACTCCTGCTTCTTACATTTCCCTTCTATATTTTGCTATATTTTTTTTCCTGGATTGCACCTCTTGTTAGTTCCTTTGGTAGAACATCCCACTTGTGGGTGTTAAAATCTGATTCTGAAGTGTCTAGGACCCATGCCATAGACCCTCCCCTTCCTGGTCAGCTTGGTACCATCTCTTTTGCCACCTAGTTTGTAGTTCAGTCTTCAGTTCTGACATCTGAAGAGTCTCCTTTCCTTTAAGCTTAACCATTTAGTTTAAATATTTATTCACTTCTTTTATTTGTGGGGAGAGAGGTTTTTAATGGACTCAGCAGGACAGCTCTGGGGACATCAGACAAGATTTTAGAGTTTTTTGTCAGAAGAAGCAGGAAATACAAATATGTATAGAATGGTAACTCCATTTCAGGTTTACAGAACATATCAGAGACTTCCTCCCACTATTTATATCACTATAAAATGTAAACTATAAATTACCAAATTTTTAATTCTTATTTTTTTGACTGGTTGTGAATTTATTGATTTATTCAATTTTTTTTTTTTTTTTTTTTTTTTTTTTTTTTTTTTTTGAGACGGAGTCTCGCTCTGTAGCCCAGGCTGGAGTGCAGTGGCCGGATCTCAGCTCACTGCAAGCTCCGCCTCCCGGGTTTACGCCATTCTCCTGCCTCAGCCTCCCGAGTAGCTGGGACTACAGGCGCCCGCCACCTCGCCCAGCTAGTTCTTTTTGTATTTTTTAGTAGAGACGGGGTCTCACCGTGTTAGCCAGAACGGTCTCGATCTCCTGACCTCGTGATCTGCCCGTCTCGGCCTCCCAAAGTGCTGGGATTACAGGCTTGAGCCACCGCGCCCGGCCTATTCAATTTATTTTATGTTATTCAAGTTACAGAACACATGCTGGCTGTATAAAGGAAAAGCTAATTACATCCCTACATTGTCCAAGCCTCTGCCCTCCCCCCACCAAGATAACCAGTGTTGCCAACCTGCTGAATATTTCTTCTTGCAGTTCTCCCTGTGAGAAAAGGTATACGAATGCATCTCCACAAATGCAGTAGTGTGTTTGTTTCTTTAACCAAACAGAATATGTGACTTGCTTTATTCAGTTAAGAGTATTTTATTATCCAGAATTCCTAAGAATTGTTAGCTTGACAATTGTCAGATGATCTTCCTCCATCATTTTGCAGAACTTATTTGCTTTCCATCCTTGTGGATTCTGATCATGAACTAACTCTCCCATGTCTAGCTTTTCCCTTTGGACTTGAAACTTATCCCTGTCTTCCGGGGTAGTCCTTTATGCATGATCCACCAAAACCTGAGTTCAGAAGTCCACCCATACAAACACAGGTTGAGAACAGAATTAGCAGTAACTCTCATGGAAAAAATCTGAGGCTGGTCACTGTAGGATCAATGCAAATCCACAGTGCCACTAGGCTGCAAGATGATACTAGGCCGGGAAAATATAATTTTGAAACCATGCAAGTCTAGCTCAACTGTCTGATTGCTGTGGCTGAAGACAGACCTAAGATTTATTGGTCCAAGAATCAGTCTAGGACAGTGATGCTCCATTTTGGCTGAACATCCAAATCATTTAGAAAACTTTAAAAATACATATTTCTAGGCCCAATTCTTATATATTTTCACAATTTGTCTGGATTTGGGGCCCAGGTATTGTCATGAATTGATTCTAATGCTTAGCCCATGTTGAGATAGGATAAAACCCAGGATAGCATGCTGACTCACCATTAGAGGTAGTCTCTTTAGGACCATGGGTTCTCAACCCAATCATTGGAGATGTCTCGATTTAGCTCTGGTATAGTGAAAAGAGCTTTTGATGTGGAATTAGCAGATTCGGTGTCTAGCCACAGTTTGCCACTTACTTATTGTGTGAACTTGAACAAATCGTTTTCCTCTCTGAATCTGTTTTCTCATCCGTAAACATGGAGATTTATGATCTGTGTTTCACACAGTGGTTGTTAGGATCAAAAGGCAAAATGTTCTTGCAACTATTTTTTGTAAGTTGTAGGGCTCTTTAGAAATGTTGAATATGAGGTCTTTTCTAGGTCTGAGACTTGTTGGTTCTCTAAATAGCGATTGACCTTTTCTGTCTGTAGGCCTGTGAATCCAGTGGAAAAAATGTGAAATATTATTCTGAGTGTTTTGATTTTCTGAAATGCTTCCTTCAAAAACTCTCCAAGGCCAATAATTTAGGCCAGATTTAGCAGAGTAACTGAAATAATGAAAGTAATTATCCAGGTCATTCTGGTCCCTGGATTATTTTCCCTGAGAAATATCCAAATAATTTAATGCACGAGAAATTCTGAATTAAAACTGTCTGCATTGTTGATGCAGTTCCCTTCTTGCTTCTAATATAAATGAGGAGTTTCTAAAAGAGAATTTAAGCCTTTGAATGAGGGTCTATATGAAAGGGTACAAATGCTATGAGTAAACTTGCCTTTTCAAGTGGTTTAGTCTCATAGTCAAACTATTTAAATATTATGAAAGAGAGTAAAAAACCCATGAAAATTTAAATATCATTCTGAGAGTGCTTTATTTTGCACTACCATATAATTTTAACACACCAAATATATTTTAGAGTAACAATTATATTCTTCACTCAGGCATAAGATCACCTGAGTTTGTGGATGTTTCTCAAGAGGTTATCGTCGTAGCATTTAGACAGTGTGATTAGACAACACCAGGGGAGGTGGTCATTTCCAAACTGGAAGTTGTCCAGCATTATTAGGAACCTCTTGACTGGAAGAAAATTATTGAACATTAGTTTGGTCCTTTCTCTGTTCTTGTTTTTGTTTTTTTGAGACGGAGTCTCGCTCTCTCACCCAGGCTGGAGTGCAGTGGCGCGGTCTCAGTTCACTGCAAGCTCCACCTCCTGGGTTCATGTCATTCTCCTGACTCAGCCTCCCAAGTAGCTGGGACTACAGGCACCTACCACCACGCCCAGCTATTTTTTTTTTTTTTTTTTTGTATTTTTAGTAGAGACAGAGTTTCACCGTGTTAGCCAGGATGGTTTCGATCTCCTGAACTCCTGATCCATCCACCTTTGTGGCCTCCTAAAGTGCCGGGATTACAGGCATGAGCCACAGTGCCCAACCTTCTCTGTTCTTTTAAAAGTAATTTCATCGTTGGTCCTCTTTAGCTATGTAAATTTCTTCAACTATTACCTTAAAAAATAAAACTAGTAGAAATAGTGTGTTTCTCTTCTGCTACAAACTGAATCACAGTTGTAAGTTTTCCAATGAAGATCAATGGACCAAACTATCATTTCATCCTTGTCTTAAAAGACAATCAAATGTACAATATAAAGGAATCAGTCTCCTGCCTCCTGCCATTGTCAACACGATGTCTCTGAATGAAAGAATGGCTTCTGAGGAGACAGTTTTGGCCAGTGAGTTTGTGCATGGCCCTGTTCTTTACTTAGATGATCTCGAAGGTCAGGAAAGACCTGTAGTTCTTTCCTCTTTTTATCATCCAGAAAACATCAGAATGTGGTTTCTTCTTTCCACCTCTATTTGTGTATGTGTGATCAGCCAGGAAGAAAACGAGCATTCTTCGAGCTACTACCTGCATTGTGTGGGGAGTTTACATAGACAATATTAATCTTCACAAACCTTCTGTAAGGTAGACGTTGTCATGCCCATTTTAATGATGAGGGAGCTGAAGTTTAGAGACATTACATAAGTTGGCTACAGCCATGGGCTGATAACCAGATGAGTGGGTATGTATGACTCTAGGACCGGCGTTTTGCCTCTTAGGTCAAGGGGAAAAGTCAAGGAGTGTATATTTTCTGAGCCAAAATTCAGATGCTAGAGTTGCATTTGGCATAAAGGATATGAGATATTTGTAACTGGGACTTTCATAGCAAAGTAGGAAGTAGATGAGGTATGTTTCAGTGCTGGCTTCACTTACTGTTCTTTGTCTTTCTCAGCTCAGGTTGACTGGGTCTAAGATGGGTCTCACTTGTAAGCACAGAGCAAATTTGATTGCAAAGATGAATGTTAGTGGGAACATCTGAGTAGCAATGAGGCATGCGTGCTATGACCTGTTTTACCTGGAGACTATGATTATTATCAACACAAATCTGATATTATGTTGATTACTTCATTCATTCACTTAACATTTACCAAGGATCCAGCATAAATCAGATAATATTGAAGGTGCTAGAGAGAGAGTGATGAACAAGACAGAAATCTTTACATTTATTGAGTACAAGACAGATGATATGAGGATAAATAGATAATACCCATCCTCAAAGGTTTTACAATCAAGTTGAAAAATCAAACATATTATCAGTTCACTTGATTAGTAGGTAATGAAACTAAGTGCTAGAGGCACAAGTAAATAGCTAATGGAGCACAGAATAGGATGGTGAAAGGCCGTAGTTAAGTTTTACAGTACAGGTTCAGGAAATGTGTTGGGGCTAGAATATTTTAACTATACCTTAAATCATGGGGATAGAGAAAAGAGAAGTGTTCAGGACTCCACCAGAGAGTCGTGGACACCTCTGAGAGTAGTTCAAAGTATAATCCTAATATATCCCAGGGTTCCAAATGGACCAGTCACCCACGGTGTTACATTCCCAGGAACAGTCTAGGAAGAAAAAATTGATTATGAATATTTCAAGCCAATTCCTCAAGGAAAAGAGCATGAGGAGCACAGGCAGGTTTCTATGGGCAACGTAAGAAAGTGGCTTATATTCCACTGGCTGGAACTCAGTCATTTGGTATCCTAGGTGGGGTTTTTCAGAAGCAGGCCTTGAGAAGAGGATTTGTCCATGGGAAGTGCTCCCAGGAGAAGCCAGCAAAGCAGCAGAACTGGGAATTGGAAGAGGGCAAGCAAGGTGTAATTTCAGGCAAAGTCCCAGAGCTGGCTTGATTTTGTGGGGAGCTCTGGGAGATGAATTAGGTCCCACCTCAAAGCAAGGGGTCTGGGCTTTCATATTCTGGTTAAGGGCTGCCCCAGGGCAGGGGATGTACATGCCCAAACATATTTGGCTCTCTGAAAGTACAAGGCTCCATTAGCCAAAGGCAGCCTTCAGAATCACAAGTATGGCCGGATGTGGTGAATCACGCCTGTATTCCCAGCACTTTGGGAGGCCAAGGCAGGTGGATCACTTGAGGTCCGGAGTTCAAGACCAGCCTGGTCAACATGGTGAAACCCCGCTTCTACTAAAAAAATGCAAAATATGAGCTGGGTGTGGTAGCACGCGCCTATAATCCCAGCCACTTGGGAGACTGAGAAAGGAGGATTGCTTGAACCCGGAGGTGGAGGTTGCAGTGAGCCGAGATTGTGCCATTGCACTCCAGCCTGGGCGACAGAACGATACATTGTCTTGAAAAAAAAAAAAAAAAGGAAGTCACAGGTGCAAACCCTTGGAATCGGAACACTCTAAAACAGGAGGAGAGACACACAGTAATTGAATCTAGAGAGACTGAGCAAACACAGATAGTGTCCACTCCATGTGGCTACATGGAATTACAAGGGAGGCTGGCAAATGTAATCTAGCAGTAGCCTTAGGAAGAGGAAAAAAACATGGATCTGATAAAATACAGCAGTGTCTTCTCCACCTTTGTTTGTACCTGATACTCAGCCCCAGTCCCTTTCTTTTTCTCTAAATACAGTAACACAGCACAGATGACCATTTCATCAGACCTCCATGGGTGTGCATAGGGATAGGGGACAGGGGTGACATGGGAGTAGGAAGGGTGGTTGCCGCCATATATTCTGAGTAAAATAAAAATTGTACAGTTTAACTCCTGTCTATGGTGATATAAACTTTAAAAAGTACTACCATCACTTAATGTCTTTCTTTTGGTCTGCCTTGGGAATCCCCCTACCTGCTAACATAATGACCTTGGAGACTTTTCTGTGTCTGGGAGCATGGGTCCCTGGGAAGAGCACTGGCTCCCATAGACAGTGATGCAAAGCCTGAGCTCCCTGTTCTGGTTCCTGCTGACCTCCTTGGCCTCATCTCCCACCAGCCTCCTCTCCCTCCCAACATCCAGCCATTCCTGAGCACATCTGGCTGTTCCCGTTTCAAAGACCTCCTTTTTTCTACCTGGAAAGCCCACTCTCTTCCTTGCTGGCCTCTCCGTTGAACTTCTCTTCTCTTAAAGCCCAGCTCAGAAGTCACTTCCAAACACACTTTCCCAAGCTTGCATGGATAACCTCTCTTTATTTTAGCAACAAAAATAATAATGACCATCTTTTCAGGGAGCCAGGCCATCCTTGACTGGCTGCTTCAGGGCTTGGGGGATGAGTCACGAGGGACATAAAAGAACAAGGGGATTTCTCTCCAGTTTTCTTGACTTGGCCCTTTAAATCTGGTAGATCCAGAACTGGTCTGGTGAGTTGAGCCCTAGTGGCCACCCAGGACACAGTTTGAGGTGTCAGACCAGATTTATTTATCTTCCCTGGTCTGCTGCAGTTTCTTCTGCTTACATTTCACAGAGGACTGTAAGAGCATGAGCTCCAGGAAAAAAATGCCTAAGGAGAAACTCAGAGGAGAGTGCAGCTCTATTAACCATTGTGTCTGACAATCTAAAACTGTTGGATTGCAGAAAAATCAATTGATTTCTCTTTTGTTTCACTTCAGTCTCTTCTTCACCTAAGAAATGATTTTGTTCAAGTTGTTTTCAATATCAGTATCATTGAGCCTAAAAAGGCCTCAATGGCTCATTGACTTGGTCTTCCAGGGAGTTACTCAAATATGAGGTGCAATAATTTTCTAATAACACCCCAAATTACTAAACAGGGGAAACTGTAGCACTATATTTTGTTTCATCCAGTTCTCAGAGTATGTTTACATTGGTCCTGAAAATAATTTTCCTTCTTGTAGGGTGCCTGCTGTGTAAAAAGTCATTTAAGGAACACATGGGTAGAAAAACTGAGACTGATGACTACCTGGCAATTGATTTGTTAAAGGAAAGGAGGAAACAGGTGAAAGCATCTTGAAAGCCATGGTCAGGTGTAAATTCGTATTTGAATTTATTTCATAAGTTTCCAGGCCTCTCTCCCTAAGCCTATTGTTTTCCTCTCCTTTCTTAACAGCATACTTCTTGTGATGGCTAATTTTATGTCAACTTGATTGGGCTAAGAGATGCCCAGATTGCTGGTAAAGCATCATGTCTGGGTGTGTCTGTGAGGATGTTTCTAAAGGGATTAGCATTTGAAGCAGTGGACTCAGTAAAGATGATCCACCCTCACCAATATGGGTGGGCATCCTCCAATCTGTTGAGGGCCTGAATAGGACAAAAAGGCAGAGAAGGGGATAATTTGCTCTCTGCTTGAGCTGGGACATCCATCATCTCCTGCCCTTGGGACAGCCAGTGCTCCTGGTTCTCAGACCTTTGGGCTCAGACTGAATTTCACTACCAGCTTTCCTGGGTCTCCAGTTTGTAAATGGCAAATCATGGGAGCTTTTGGCCCCCATTATCAGGTGAGTAAATTCTCATAATAAGTCACCTTGTACATATGTCTGTCTTATATATGTGTGTGTGTGTATGTATGTATATGTATATATGTTGATATTGGTTGTGTTTCTCTGGAGAACCCTGACTAACACACCTGCCTTGTGTAACTCTCCCACCTTTTCTTTTGCATTTGTCTCTCTTCCCTTCAGGTCTTTTATTTACCAACCAGGCTCAGCCTGTTTATTACTTCTGTCCTCTCTCTCAGCCTCTTCCCTTTCTTTGCCCTGCGTAATTTTCTATCCTTTCCTTCCCTCTAACTGAATTTGTCATAATTTGAAGATTAAGTACATTTATATCCTTGCTGTATTTTTTTACAAGTGCATGTTATGTTTTCTGTTTTTAATTTAAAGGCAGAAGAAATGGAGAGTTTATATTTCATCCTCTTAGAGTTACAAAGAAAATTACAACCCGACCAATATCGGCCCTAAATTAAGATGCTTTCTCTATGGCATTCTTGATGGATCTTTTTTGAAGGGGTGGAGAAATCAGGAACTGTTAATAAAAGGAAGTTCTTATAACCTTTGGGAATGTTACAGTTTTAATTCTGATTCTCACTTTAGATTTGATTCATTTAACTATTATATTACTGGCATTGCAGAAATACAAGTAAGAGGAAATGTATTGACAGATTTGGGTCTTCCTTCTTTAGCAACCCCATAACTGGTTCTGTTTTATTTTCAGCATATTTCAGGGAGAACACAAAGACAGAACCAGATCTGTAGCTGAGAAATCTGAGTGTGAACCCTCTATCAGTCATACTGGTTCTGTGACTCTGATAAGTCAACCTCTTTGAGGCTCAGTTTCCTCATATGTAGAATGAAATCAATAAAGCTGCTTTGCAGGCTTGTGGGGATTAAATAAGATAAGTTATGTGAAAATATGTGATTCATCCTAAGGGCTGAATAAATGTTAGTTCATTGTCTTTCTTTCTAGACTCCTCTGAGATTGATTTCCTCTGGATGTATATGACTATATGAGGTTCTGGGGACTTGTGGAATCATCCTTGGGAAGGGGTCAGGACAAATAGACCAATGAAACAGATCATCTTGCAAAACTCAGTTTTTATGTCACTTCCTTCAGGAAGCCCTCCTTGGCTTCTCACCTCCCAAGATGAGTTGGCTGGATTCTTTTTGCACCAATAGCACTCTGTCCTTAGTCTGACTCACTTTTCTGTGCCTGTCACAAGACTATGCCATCCCCTATGCATGGATGATGTCTTATTTATTCCTGGATGCCCAGTGCAGAGCAGAGTCTACTGAAAGCCCACAGTAAATATAGAGTAAGCCTTCATTAAGCTTTGAATACTTTACATCTTTACATGACCTGTCTCATTTCAACTGCATAACTGTATGAGGTCACCAATTATTACACTTATTTTATAAACAAGGGGACTGAGTCTCATAGGGGCTTAGTAACTTAGCCAAGATCACACATCTGGCAATTGGCAGAGGCCATCTTTGAACCCAGACAATCTACCTTCGGATCTCCTGTGCATTGCCACTATCTAATGTGGCAGAAAAATGAAGGAATGAATAAAGAATAAACAAATGAGCCTTGTGGTGTTGAAGGAGCCACTCAGGGCTTAGTGATATAATTAACTTCATTTTGAACTTGGTCATAGTGAAGATATAGCAGCCTTAGAAACCAAATTCTTGACACTTTCCTCCTTTCTAATAAGAGGTTTGAATAGCCTGAAATCCCTTACCTGTCTGATAAATACAAATACAAAGACATAAATAATGCAATAGCTTCTTTCCCTTGCAGTTGAGGCTTTGCAGCCATAATTCTCCCCTACAGCCAGCAGATTTGGAGGGTGGGGCAGGGGAAAAAGGTGAAGTAGCGTCTTAAACAGTCTAAAAGAAATTCCCTAGGATAATTACTAAGCAGAGTAAATTCCATAAATTTGATTTAATTGGCAGCAGGCAAATGAAATAGGGAAGAAAAACATTCTCTTTTTTTCCCAAGTCATTGGTGGTATCTCTGAAGCAGAAAGTTGGGAAATCAGGACAATGTAGAAACCAGCAGCAGCCTGCATAAAATCTTCACATTCGGGGGAGAGGAAGAAAGAGACTCCATTACTGGGCTTCTCATCTGACTGTGTGCTCAAAGCTTACACACATGATCCACCATAATTTGTGTGACCAACTTGAGAGGTAGATATTATTGGCTGTGGAATCCGTTAGCTGTTGCCCTGTAGCAAGCAACCTCTCAATTCAGTGTTTTAAAGCAATGGTTTTTTATGACTCACATGTTTCTGGATTGGCTGGAGCATGACTTATTGAAGTCTAATTTTTAATTGGAATAGCTTTGCTTCTCACTGCAAGTCTGTGACATGGCTGGTCTGGTCTGGTCTCTCTTCTCCTTCTGTTCTCAGTCAGCCAGGGTATTTTCATCCTGTGTTGATGGTACTTCCATTCATGTATCATTGGCCAAACAAGTCACATGGCCAATAAAAAGGGCGGAGAACTTTACTCTTGATGAGGCCATGGTGAGGGAGTAGGTACAGGAAAGGGAGAATAATTGAGGACAATGATTTAATAATGCAGGTATTATTACCTCCGCTGTGTAGATGGGGGATCTGAGTTCAGAGAGGTGGAAAATTTGCCAGATCACATGGCTAGTTGTGTGGAGGAAAGATTCAAACCCAGAATTATTGGGCACCAAATGCCATACTTTTTCTCCTGATTCTGATTCTGAATGAAAATTCTATAAATTCCAACTTCAAGAGGTCATTGAGATCTTCCTTGACACAAATCTCTATGCTTTTGTGTCCTAGAATTAATCTGTCAGATGAGTGAGAAATTGAACAAAATTTGAGGTTCATGTGCCTACATAATTTTCCATCCTTTCCACTTCACTCACACGTTGGCCTTTCCTGGATTCATTGCATGCAAAAATGAGGTCAGCTAGCAACTCTGCTGTCCTTTGCCTCACTCTGCAGAACTTATACTTACGTATCTCATCAAGTGGGGCTCTCCCAAGATCACATCCTATCCTGGACAAAGATGCCTTCTCTGGGCTCAATCTAGGCTCTGCTGTGGGTCTGGAGCTGTCCAGTGTCCTGAAACAACCCACCAGGAGACGGGTTTAGTGAATCCAGCTGTAAGCAATTAAAGAACCCACGTGTGACAGGCCTCATTTGGTTTAAGCGGCTTCTCTTCTGGCTTCCTTCCTCAAGTGCACTTGGGAACATGCAGTACATGGGGAACTATTAGTAACTAAGCAAACTCTCAGGGCTTAAAAGAGTGTTGCTACTTGCCACGTTGACAGCAAGGGATTGGTGTGGCAATTCGCAGAAACTCACAAGGGAATTCAGTAAGATTTTCAAAGGTGCTTTGCAGTTTATAAGGTCCTTACACACACACACACACACAATCTGTGTGAGATTGAATTGGGATTCCTGTGCTTATTATATGGATAATGAAACTGAGTTGCAGAACATGCTTCCTCTTCCACAGTCATAGAATGGTGCAAAAGGAAGGTACAGTACTAGGGACTTCTGAATTATTTATCTTTCTTCCATTTGTCCTGTCAACAAATAGGATTTTTTTTTTTTTGAGACACAGTCTTGCTCTGTCACCCAAGCTGGAGTGTAGTGGTGTGATCTCAGCTCACTGTAATCTCTGCCTCCCGAGTAGTTGGGACTACAGGTATGCACCACCATGGCCAGCTAATTTTTGTATTTTTGTAGAGATGGGGTTTCATTATGTTGCCCAGGCTGGTCTCGAACTTCTAGCCTCAAGTGATCCTCCTGCCTAGGCCTCCAAAAGTGCTGGGATTACAGGTATGAGCCACCCCACCTGGCCTCAAGAAATAGGATTTGATTAACTGATCTATTTAAAGTTCTTTGGGGACACAAACAATATGGTCATACCCCCAGAGAGATTGTAATCACATTTGTGAGTGTTTGGTGAGGTCAAGGCGAGTACACAAATAATGATATTGGAAGATGAAAAGTATTAGCTCTGGGCTTTATCCATCCATTGATCTAATAAATATATATTATATGCCTATTACATTCCAGGCACTATGCTTGGCACTAGTAATACAAAAGTAAATCAGATATTGCCCCTTCCCATTCTAGAAAGGAAGATAGTCATAAAAGAAGTAAACAGTGGAGCTCACAATTACTAATTGTTGTGAATGCTGTTAAATCAGTCAATGAATAAAATATTTAGATAGAATAATGAGGATGAAGGGAGAGTCCTACTTAGGTAAGGTGGTTAAAAAAGACTTCTCTGAAGGTGCAACATTTAAGGTAAGATCTGAAGGCTCAAAAGTCACCTGGGTAAAGGGATGGGATAAGGTTGTTTCAGGCAGAGAAAAAGCCCTGAGGGCAAATAAGATTGGGATGATGGAGGAACTGCAAAGGTGCTCGTGTGGCTAAAGAACAGTGAGGGAGCAGGGAGTGATTGAAGGTGCGATCACGAGGGGAGGCAGGAGCCAGACCATGCTGGGTCTTATAGACCACCATAAAGAGTTTGTTTTCTCTTTTGTATTATGAGTTTCTTGGTAGAAAGCCTGGGAAAAAGTAGGTAGTCATAGCAGGATATCTTAGATTGGACACTCTAGAAGCAACCATGGAACAAGAAAGTGGGTGCTAGTAGTTCATTTGGGTAGTGATTACAGGAAGCACCAGCGCATGCGTGTGGAGAAAGGGGAATAAAGCAAGCCAATACAGGTAGCTCATTCAGCAGGTTACTGCTGTGGGAAATGGGGCTCAATCCTTCAGAAAACTTCTGGCAGACTGTGTGCTATACCTCAGAGTTACTCTCACTGAGAGGCAAGAGAGCAGGGGTGTTTATCCACCAGCTGCCCTTAGGCTGTGGTGGGAGGCATGAACTCTGATACTTCCAACCCGCTCAGAGAGCCAAGCAGGCAGAGTTGCAGGTGTTTTCAGTGGGAAATCAAGTCTGTGGGCACGAGAATGGGGAGTGCTGAAGGATCATCAGTGGGGGCACTTACAATGTGTGCCGTGTGTGTGTGCGTGGGCACGCATGTGTGCGTGTGCGCACATGGGATGAGAGGGGCAAGGACAAAGGAAGGTGGAGATGTCAAAGACAATTGGCATAAAGGAGAGTAGAACCTGGCCCTCTCGGGGCACCCTTCCTAGAGATGGCGCTGGGAACAGCTGACCCTGGGGCTTGCTGGAGGCCAGAAGAGCCATATCCCTGAGGGTCATGTTCCTACCTTCATGGGTGTGCACTTTGCTACTCAGCTGTTCTCCTGGAGGCATTTGACAGAGTTTCCTCCCCTGGCAGGCTAGGCAGCCCTCTCCTCTGTTTCTTTTAAGCAAGCCTCTCTTCTCTGGCTCAGACCCTAAGATACTGTGGGGCCAAAGACATCCTATTCTGGGGATGTCCCACATTCGACACTTAACACCTTTATCCCCCATTCCCCAGACATATCCTTTGTTTCTGAGCCACAGCTAAGTCTTAGTGGGGACTAGGAAGCATCCACATTCTAACGGCATCTGTGGGATGTAGGACTAGATGTGTGATTTGGAGATGCCTTTCTGAAACACGTTTAAAATAAGAACTTATGTTCTCCACAGAGCCCTGAGTAATTAATGAGGAAAGTCATATACCATATCCCTTGGTGATATAGGTAATAAAACCCAACATTACTGAACTTGTTTTTGTAGCTTGTGAAAGGCTAGCTAATAAATTATCTCATTTGTTCCCCACAACAACCCAGGGAGGCAAATAATACTGTTAGTTCCCACTACCAGCTGAAGGAGCTGAGGTTCAGAAGTGTTCATTACTTTGTCCCAAACAACCCAGGCAGTGAATGACAGAGACATTCTGTGAGCATTTTTCTTCTGATGATGGAGTGAGTTCTTTACTTTAGGAACACCTCAACAATTTTACAGTGAACATGACATCCCTTCACTTCAGAACTATTTATAACAGGGGTATTGGAAAAGACCTACCTATATAACAGAGCATCAAATGTCATGGAGCCAATAAATCCGAGGGCCTTGAGGTCTATGAACACAGGTGGATAAATGTTTTTTTTTTTTTTTTTATTATGCTTTAAGTTCTAGGGTACATGTGCATAACGTGCAGGTTTGTTACATATGTATACTTATGCCATGTTGGTGTGCTGCACCCATCAACTCGTCAGCACCCATCAATTCATCATTTATATCATGTATAACTCCCCAATGCAATCCCTCCCTCCTCCCCCCTCCCCCCTCCCCATGATAGGCCCCAGTGCCTGATGTTCCCCTTCCCGAGTCCACGTGATCTCATTGTTCAGTTCCCACCTATGAGTGAGAACATGCGGTGTTTGGTTTTCTCTTCTTGTGATAGTTTGCTAAGAATGATGGTTTCCAGCTGCATCCATGTCCCTACAAAGGACGCAAACTCATCCTTTTTTATGGCTGCATAGTATTCCATGGTGTATATGTGCCACATTTTCTTAATCCAGTCTGTCACAGATGGACATTTGGGTTGATTCCAAGTCTTTGCTATTGTGAATAGTGCCGCAATAAACATACGTGTACATGTGTCTTTGTAGTAGAATAATTTATAATCCTTTGGGTATATACCCAGTAGTGGGATGGCTGGGTCATATGGTACATCTAGTTCTAGATCCTTGAGGAATTGCCATACTGTTTTCCATAATGGTTGAACTAGTTTACAATCCCACCAACAGTGTAAAAGTGTTCCTATTTCTCCACATCCTCTCCAACACCTGTTGTTTCCTGACTTCTTAATGATTGCCATTCTAACTGGTGTGAGATGGTATCTCATTGTGGTTTTGATTTGCATTTCTCTGATGGCGAGTGATGATGAGCATTTTTTCATGTGTCTGTTGGCTGTATGAATATCTTCTTTTGAGAAATGTCTGTTCATATCCTTTCCCCACTTTTTGATGGGGTTGTTTGTTTTTTTCTCGTATATTTGTTTGAGTTCTTTGTAGATTCTGGATATTAGCCCTTTGTCAGATGAGTAGGTTGCAAAAATTTTCTCCCATTCTGTAGGTTGCCTGTTCACTCTGATGGTAGTTTCTTTTGCTGTGCAAAAGCTCTTTAGTTTAATTAGATCCCATTTGTCAATTTTTGCTTTTGCTGCCGTTGCTTTTGGTGTTTTAGACATGAAGTCCTTGCCCATGCCTATGTCCTGGATGGTACTACCTAGATTTTCTTCTAGGGTTTTTATGGTATTAGGTCTAACATTTAAGTCTCTAATCCATCTTGAATTAATCTTCGTATAAGGGGTAAGGAAAGGATCCAGTTTCAGCTTTCTACTTATGGCTAGCCAATTTTCCCAGCACCATTTATTAAATAGGGAATCCTTTCCCCATTTCTTGTTTCTCTCAGGTTTGTCAAAGATCAGATGGCTGTAGATGTGTGGTATTATTTCTGAGGACTCTGTTCTGTTCCATTGGTCTATATCTCTGTTTTGGTACCAGTACCATGCTGTTTTGGTTACTGTAGCCTTGTAGTATAGTTTGAAGTCAGGTAGCGTGACACCTCCAGCTTTGTCCTTTTGACTTAGGATTGTCTTGGCAATGCGGGCTCTTTTTTGGTTCCATATGAACTTTAAAGCAGTTTTTTCCAATTCTGTGAAGAAACTCATTGGTAGCTTGATGGGGATGGCATTGAATCTATAAATAACCTTGGGGAGTATGGCCATTTTCACGATATTGATTCTTCCTATCCATGAGCATGGTATGTTCTTCCATTTGTTTGTGTCCTCTTTGATTTCACTGAGCAGTGGTTTGTAGTTCTCCTTGAATAGGTCCTTTACATCCCTTGTAAGCTGGATTCCTAGGTATTTTATTCTCTTTGAAGCAATTGTGAATGGAAGTTCATTCCTGATTTGGCTCTCTGCTTGTCTGTTACTGGTGTATAAGAATGCTTGTGATTTTTGCACATTAATTTTGTATCCTGAGACTTTGCTGAAGTTGCTTATCAGCTTAAGGAGATTTTGGGCTGAGACTGATGGGGTTTTCTAAATATACAATCATGTCATCTGCAAACAGGGACAATTTGACTTCTTCTTTTCCTAACTGGATACCCTTGATTTCTTTCTCTTGCCTGATTGCCCTAGCCAGAACTTCCAACACTATGTTGAATAGGAGTGGTGAGAGAGGGCATCCCTGTCTTGTGCCAGTTTTCAAAGGGAATTTTTCCAGTTTTTGCCCATTCAGTATGATATTAGCTGTGGGTTTGTCATAAATAGCTCTTATTATTTTGAGGTACGTTCCATCAATACCGAATTTATTGAGCGTTTTTAGCATGAAGGGCTGTTGAATTTTGTCAAAAGCCTTTTCTGCATCTATTGAGACAATCATGTGGTTCTTGTCTTTGGTTCTGTTTATATGCTGGATTACATTTATTGATTTGCGAATGTTGAACCAGCCTTGCATCCCAGGGATGAAGCCCACTTGATCATGGTGGATAAGCTTTTTGATGTGCTGCTGAATCCGGTTTGCCAGTATTTTATTGAGAATTTTTGCATCAATGTTCATCAGGGATATTGGTCTAAAATTCTCTTTTTTTGTTGTGTCTCTGCCAGGCTTTGGTATCAGGATGATGTTGGCCTCATAAAATGAGTTAGGGAGGATTCCCTCTTTTTCTATTGATTGGAATAGTTTCAGAAGGAATGGTACCAGCTCCTCCTTGTACCTCTGGTAGAATTCAGCTGTGAATCCATCTGGTCCTGGACTTTTTTTGGTGGGTAGGCTATTAATTGTTGCCTCAATTTCAGAGCCTGCTATTGGTCTATTCAGGGATTCAACTTCTTCCTGGTTTAGCCTTGGGAGAGTGTAAGTGTCCAGGAAATTATCCATTTCTTCTAGATTTTCTAGTTGATTTGCGTAGAGGCGTTTATAGTATTCTCTGATGGTAGTTTGTATTTCTGTGGGGTCAGTGGTGATATCCCCTTTGTCATTTTTTATTGCATCTATTTGATTCCTCTCTCTTTTCTTCTTTATTAGCCTTGCTAGCGGTCTGTCAATTTTGTTGATCTTTTCAAAAAACCAACTCCTGGATTCATTGATTTTTTGGAGGGTTTTTTGTGTCTCTATCTCCTTCAGTTCGGCTCTGATCTTAGTTATTTCTTGCCTTCTGCTAGCTTTTGAATGTGTTTGCTCTTGCCTCTCTAGTTCTTTTAATTGTGATGTTAGAGTGTCAATTTTAGATCTTTCCTGCTTTCTCTTGTGGGCATTTAGTGCTATAAATTTCCCTCTACACACTGCTTTAAATGTGTCCCAGAGATTCTGGTATGTTGTATCTTTGTTCTCATTGGTTTCAAAGAACATCTTTATTTCTGCCTTAATTTCGTTATGTACCCAGTAGTCATTCAGGAGCAGGTTGTTCAGTTTCCATGTAGTTGAGCGGTTTTGATTGAGTTTCTTAGTCCTGAGTTCTAGTTTGATTGCACTGTGGTCTGAGAGACAGTTTGTTATAATTTCTGTTCTTTTACATTTGCTGAGGAGTGCTTTACTTCCAATTATGTGGTCAATTTTGGAATAAGTGCGATGTGGTGCTGAGAAGAATGTATATTCTGTTGATTTGGGGTGGAGAGTTCTATAGATGTCTATTAGGTCCACTTGGTGCATAGATGAGTTCAATTCCTGGATATCCTTGTTAACTTTCTGTCTCGTTGATCTGTCTAATGTTGACAGTGGAGTGTTGAAGTCTCCCATTATTATTGTATGGGAGTCTAAGTCTCTTTGTAAGTCTCTAAGGACTTGCTTGATGAATCTGGGTGCTCCTGTATTGGGTGCATATATATTTAGGAGAGTTAGCTCTTCCTGTTGAATTGATCCCTTTACCATTATGTAATGGCCTTCTTTGTCTCTTTTGATCTTTGATGGTTTAAAGTCTGTTTTATCAGAGACTAGGATTGCAACCCCTGCTTTTTTTTGTTCTCCATTTGCTTGGTAGATCTTCCTCCATCCCTTTATTTTGAGCCTATGTATGTCTCTGCATGTGAGATGGGTCTCCTGAATACAGCAGACTGATGGGTCTTGACTCTTTATCCAGTTTGCCAGTCTGTGTCTTTTAATTGGAGCATTTAGTCCATTTACATTTAAGGTTAATATTGTTATGTGTGAACTTGATCCTGCCATTATGATATTAACTGGTTATTTTGCTCGTTAGTCGATGCAGTTTCTTCCTAGCCTCGATGGTCTTTACATTTTGGCATGTTTTTGCAATGGCTGGTACCGGTTGTTCCTTTCCATGTTTAGGGCTTCCTTCAGGGTCTCTTGTAAGGCAGGCCTGGTGGTGACAAAATCTCTAAGCATTTGCTTATCTGTAAAGGATTTTATTTCTCCTTCACTGATGAAACTTAGTTTGGCTGGATATGAAATTCTGGGTTTAAAATTCTTTTCTTTAAGAACGTTGAATATTGGCCCCCACTCTCTTCTGGCTTGTAGAGTTTCTGCCGAGAGATCTGCTGTGAGTCTGATGGGCTTCCCTTTGTGGGTAACCCGACCTTTCTCTCTGGCTGCCCTTAAGATTTTTTCCTTCATTTCAGCTTTGGTGAATCTGGCAATTATGTGTCTTGGAGTTGCTCTTCTGGAGGAGTATCTTTGTGGTGTTCTCTGTATTTCCTGAATTTGAATGTTGTCCTGCCCTACTAGGTTGGGGAAGTTCTCCTGGATGATATCCTGAAGAGTGTTTTCCAACTTGGTTCCATTTTCCCCCTCACTTTCAGGCACCCCAATCAGACGTAGATTTGGTCTTTTTACGTCATCCCATACTTCTTGCAGGCTTTGTTCATTTCTTTTTCTTCTTTTTTCTTTTGGTTTCTCTTCTCGCTTCATTTCATTCATTTGATCTTCAATCGCTGATACTCTTTCTTCCAGTTGATCGAGTCGGTTACTGAAGCTTGTGCATTTGTCACGTATTTCTCGTGTCATGGTTTTCATCTCTGTCATTTCGTTTATGATCTTCTCTGCATTAATTAGTCTAGCTGTCAATTCTTCCACTCTTTTTTCAAGATTTTTAGTTTCTTTGCGCTGGGTACGTAATTCCTCCTTTAGCTCTGATAAGTCTGATGGACTGAAGCCTTCTTCTCTCCTCTCGTCCAAGTCATTCTCTGACCAGCTTTGATCCGTTGCTGGCGATGGGCTGCGCTCCTTTGCAGGGGGAGATGCGCTCTTATTTTTTGAATTTCCAGCTTTTCTGCCCTGCTTCTTCCCCATCTTTGTGGTTTTATCTGTCTCTGGTCTTTGATGATGGTGACATACTGATGGGGTTTTGGTATAGGTGTCCTTCCTGTTTGATAGTTTTCCTTCTGACAGTCAGAAGGACTGTCTGTTGGTCTGTTGGAGATTGCTTGAGGTCCACTCCAGACCCTGTTTGCCTGAGTATCAGCAGCAGAGGTTGCCGAAGATAGAATACTGAACAGCGAGTGTACCTGTCTGATTCTTCCTTTGGAAGTTTCCTCTCAGGGGTGTACTCCACCCTGTGAGGTGTGGGGTGTCAGACTGCCCCTAGTGGGGGATTTCTCCCAGCTAGGCTACTCAGGGGTCAGGGACACACCTGAGCAGGCAGTCTGTCCGTTCTCAGATCTCAACCTCCGCGTTGGGAGATCCAGGGCTCTCCCCAAAGCTGTCAGACAGAGTGGTTCGCGTCTGCACCGGCTCCCGCTACTTCCCCTGTTGGTCTTCAGCTGTGCGCTGTCCCCAGAGGTGGAGACTACAGAGACAGGCAGGCTTCCTTGAGCTGCTGTGAGCTCCACCCAGTTCGAGCTTCCCAGCGGCTTTGTTTACCTACTTAAGCCTCAGGAATGGCGGGCGCCCCTCCCCCAGCCTCGCTGCTGCCTTGCGGATAGATCGCGGCAGACTGCTGTGTTAGCAGTGAGGGAGGCTTCGTGGGCGTGGGACCCTCCCGGCCAGGTGTGGGATATATTCTCCTGGTGTGCCTGTATGCTTACAGCGCAGTATTGGGGTGGGAGTTACCCGATTTTCCAGGTGTTGTGTGTCTCAGTTCCCCTGGCTAGGAAAACGGATCCCCTTCCCCCTTGCGCTTCCAGGTGAGGCGATGCCTCGCCCTGCTTCAGCTCTCGCTGGTCAGGCTGCAGCAGCTGACCAGCACCGATTGTCCGGCACTCCCTAGTGAGATGACCCCAGTACCTCAGTTGAAAATGCAGAAATCACCGGTCTTCTGTGTTGCTCGCGCTGGGAGTGGGAGACTCACAGGTGGATAAATGTAAGGAAAGCAGCTTATATAACTGTTCTGTAGGTTGGGGTCAGAAAACTTTCTCAGTGAAGGGCTGGACAGTAAATATTTTGGACTTTGCAAGTCATACCATCTCTGTCACAACTACGCAACTCTGCTGTTGTAGTGTGAAAACAGCTGTGGATTTGTCAGTGAATGGGCATGGCTGTGTTCCAATAAAACTTTATTTACAAAATCAGGCAGAGGACCAGATTTGGCCTGTTGTAGTGAAGACTACATTACAGAGATTATTTTACTATTTCTGTCACTAGATGGTGCCCTTCCATTAGTAAGGTGAAATCAAATGTTGGGCTGCTTTATCATGGGTAGGGAAGTGGGGAAGGAATTGAATAATGGCAGGAATTAGTGTGGGAGATTGGGATCAGAGAAAAGAGTTTAAGTGTAATTCAAGTGACAGAAAATAAACACAACAGACACGCATAGACACATGCACACACACACACACCCATTCACACATCCAGAGTAGCTACTGTGTTTCCAGGCACAGTGCAAGGTGGTGGTGTGCTTGGTAAATGTGTAACAACAGACTCTCTGAAAAAAAGAAAACTGTCTACCCCCCTAAATTGTAGCATTTGTTGATTTCTGCAGTGAAAAACTCACATCATGGCTGATTTCAAGTCACTAACTTGCTATCAATCTGTTTGTAACGTACCTACCATTGAAAAATGGAGTATTGTAAGCTGACCTAGCCAGCTTCAACACACTCCTGGTTCAACGTCTTTTATTTTTATTGTACCTGGATATTTGTGGGACAACAAAGTTTTAAATGCCTGTCTTTCTCTTAACTGTGCACCATGGTGAGATCATCTAGGATCTCATTTATCCAGAAGTCACTTACTCAGCAACCTCAGTTATCTAGACCATAGCTTGGAACCAAGAAACAAATGCTCCCCATCCCCCAGGCAGCATGTGCAAAAATAGATATCATTAAATTCATCTACTCTCAATCAACTTATTCATAGAAAAGGACCTCAGTTCTTCATTCATAGTGTTCTTAGTCTGATATTAAGTACAATTTAAATGAGAAAATGGTTACCAGGTTTTTCCACCTAGAGATTAGAAGCAATGAATTAGAAGGGAGAGTAGGTCCAAATTTCCTAGGAGCAAATTCATTGTAAGCAGCAAGAAGGATCCACTGATTGCTAGATAGTGGAGGGAGAAGGTGACAAGGCTATTTCAAAGTGGGATATTTGGAGCTATTTGGTGTAAGCACAAATAGTTCTTCACCTTATTGGATTTGAGAGTATTGCTGTAATTGACCACAGTCATTCATGCTCATAGCAAACTCATCTGAGTCATCTGAAAAAATTGTAATGATGCTTAAGAAGGCAGAGCATTGGTCAATTCATTTCAGAAAAATTTCTTTTACATGCTTGATTTTTTTGTAGTTATCTTTGAAAGGCCCATCCTGTCACATGGAAATTGTATAGCACGAAGCAATTCCTCTCCTAGTAGGGTCTGATGACAGGGGCATTGCTGCAACATCTTTGGTTTGTTTTGATTAGCAGTAAAGGGCGTCAACCTTCAGTATAAAGTCAGCCTTTTTTTTTCTCTCATCTGCTATAAAACATTCTATCCTTATTCTTTGGTTGTGGGATTTGATGCACACTTTCATTTCTACCTTCTCTTCTCCCTTTATGAATTTGTAGACTTTGATTAGGACGTCTCTTAAGCTACATCTTCACAGATGGAGGCAGTTTGATTTTTAAAATTTGTTTTTTCCCACAGGTCAGTCCATCAGTCATCTACTTCATGCCACCCCATCCCAGCTATCATGTCTCAACCCTTTGAACAGTTGTCTTATCCTCTCTGAAGACTTCTCTAAGGCTCCTTTCCTTGCCCAAATAGGTTGCTGATTCATTCTTCTCTGCAACATATGCCCCTTCTCATATTTTTATCGTTGTTCATGATCTTTTTTGCTTAAGTGAAACACAATTCTTCAAAGAAAAACACTGTATCTCATGAAGATCTGTACCTCTGGAATTTAGGAGACCACTGTGACTTCCATATACCTGTGTCACTGCTCTCAAGAGGACCTGATGCAGAGTGACTGGCAGGCCCCAGGTGCTGTGCATTTTGGTCATCCATGGTGCTCAGGCTAAGGCCAAGCCTCCCCTACATTGCTTCTAGCTCAAGACCAAACATTTCAGGAGAACTAGAGCCGCACCACTTGTGCCCAGCGTGGAGCTCTTCCAATAGAACCTTTGTCTGGGTTCTCTCCATTGGCCTGGCTGATACTGTCTCAGAACTGCGTTGTGATCTGAGATCTTTCTTCCCTAATTTTCCATCCCTCTCTCAGGTGTCACACTGCATCTGTCTGAGAGTTCTCCCCACCTGCCCTTGCTCCCTTTGTCATTCATAGGAATTGACCCCAATAACGTCCTACATATCCAATCCCATCCTGGTGTCTGCTTCTCAGAGAACCCAAACTCACACAGTATCTGATGCATAACAAGTATCCAAAAATGTCAGTTGAATTGAATTTATGGTGCTTTTATTGGTTACCAGATCTTGTCTTCAGATTATTTTTTCAGTATGAAGGTTCTGTAATTAATAGATGTCTTAGTCTGTTTAGTGTTGCTATAAAGAAATGCCTGAGACTGGGTAATTTATAAAGAAAAAAGTTTATTTGGCTCCTAATTCTGATGTTTGGAAAAGTTTAACATTGAGTGTCTGCATGTTGTGAGGGCCTCAGGGTGCTTCCACTCATGGCAGAAGGAGAGCCAACCTGTGCAGGACATCCCATGATGAGAGAGGAAGAAAGATAGAGAAGTGAGGTGCCAGGCTCTTTTTAACCACCACCTCTCTTGGGAAATAATAGAGTGAGAAATCAATCTCTCTCCTCACCCCTAGGGAGGGCATTAATCTGTTTGTGAGGGATCCACCTCCATGACCCAGACACCTCCCATTAGGCATCATCTCCAACACTGGGGAACAAATTTCAACATGAGGTTTGAAGGACACAAACATCCCGACTATAACCACATGTTTCATCAAAAAACAACAGCCAATGCCTCCTTAAATGAGACTGGACTATCTATGGGTAACTTGGGATCATCACCATGGACATTTGTTGACTATATAGGAATACACACTGATAACCCCAGGACCTACTAAAATGTTTAAGCCTGTTTACCCCTGTATGGATGACTCCAGATAGATCTCATTGAATTATTATGTCTGTTTTTAATTGGTTTTATTTTTCTGTCTCTGTCTTCACTGTCAGTGTTTTTAAATGCTAGATCTGAGAGGGACTTCAAAGATCATTCATGAGTACATCTTCAGAGTACATAATCACTAGGCACTAGTTAGATGCTGGGAATTCAGGGCTAACTAAGAAATGGTCCTTTCCTTCAAGGTGGGAGCAAGTTCTGGCTCCTTATTTTACAGATGTCAAACCAATTTGGCAAGATTTCTCAGCAGACCCATTAAGATATGGGAAATACAAGAAGCTAATATATAATGACAGCAAAGTGTTTCTTCAAGATGGGCAGGTGTGGATCCAGTCTGAACCTTTATTGCACCTTCTGGGCCCCATGTCTCAGTCAATTGATGATGGCATAGAATCACCTGCATACCTAGCCCTCTGAGGCATCTCAAGATTTCTGTGACTAATCAACATACTGAAAAAGATGTTGCTGTGAACTGACTCCATCAACAGGGACCCCATGCTGCTCATTTAATTGATTTACCCTTATGAGAGAATAAGAAATGTGGTGACTTGAAAAAGATGCCAGACATTAGCTTGAAGGAATATCCACTTTCCTGCATAGTGCAGAGTAATCAGGATCTGAAGACCCGGTTTACTCCTTGCTCTGTTACTAATTCTCCATGTGACCTTAGACAGGGCATTTCACCTCTTTATATTTTAATTATCTGCAAAATTGGATAATAAATACTACATTACAAATAAGAGAGGATCTCTATATGAAGGTATTTTATAAATAATTCAGCACTATATAAGGGTAAGAGATATTAATTATTAATTTTATTCTGCCACATTCTTTGGTGAGATCATTCGTTCATTTATTCATTCAAAAAGCAACTTCATAACCCTGTGTGTCATGCAGTTCTAAGTACTTTGTAAATCTTCTCAACGCTATGAGATGTGTACACTATTATCGTAATTTTATAGATGAAGAAAGGTACAAATAAATAACTTGCCCAATGTCACACATCTAGTAAATGACAGACCTGGAATTCTAACCCACACAATCTGGCTCCATAATTCATGCCATTGACCACTACACTAAAGGACAGAATGCCTTTTCTTTAAACTGGAATTTGACTCAGTGAAGAGAGAGAGAGAAGGAAAAAGAAAAGACATGGGCTCAAAAGAAAAGAGAAAGGGATGGGGAGTGATAGGATATCCATAAGAGGGACCACAAATTAGAAGGAGAGCATTCTGGCTGGGAAAGTGATGGTCATCCCAAAACATACATGGTCTTCCTTCAAGAAGATGGTTCCTCCATTCAATGTCCTGGAAAAGAAGAGATAGAGATAACTCTTGGGCAAACAAACTTATTTCAAGGAGAGACACTGATCATCAAAAGAGATTGTTGTTTTCCTTAATGGTTAGCAAGTCACAGATCCCCATATTGATTCAGGCTCCTGGAGAGCTCCTCAACAAGCAGAAAAGGGGAAAGGCCACTGATTCCTTATTAATCATGAGATTCCTTATTGATTATGGGAACTAACTGAATAGTAGGCAAACTTTAACATTGCTTCCAGTGATCCCAGCCTCCTAGTAGGTACACCTTTGTGTAATCCCTTCCTTTTAAGTGTGGGCTGGACTTACAGACTTTCTCTAATGAATGTCATTAGTGATGGATGCCACTTCTAAGATTAGGTTATAAAAGGCAATGACTTTTCACTGTCTCTCTCGCTCTTGCTCTCTCTCCTGCTCTCCCTCTCTCTTGCTCTCATCTCACTGATGTTGAGTAAAGCAAGCTGCCATGTTGTGAGCAATCCTATGCCCCCAGAGAATGGGGAGGAACTGAGTATTTCAGTGCCACGGTCCATAAGGAAATTAACCTGTGAACAACCATGTGAATGAGCTTGGTTGTGGAGCCTTTAGCTCCAGTTGAGACTTGAGAAGATGGTAGATCTCACTGACTCCATGACTATAATTTCAAGAAAGACCTTTAGCCAGAAGCATTTGGCAAGGTTGCTCACAGATCCCTGACCCACTAGACTAGAACATGTGATGTATGTGTGGTTAGGGCAGAGATGATGCTGGAGAAGTGAACAACTATCTGATGGGCTAGGGTGTTTTGACTAGAAAGTCAAGATTTTCCATATAGTGTCACTCTGAAGAGATTTTGGAGGGTTATCTGAGTCAGGAAATATAGGAATGCAAAGAATCTGAAACATCCTTGGAATTTTGGATCCTTTAAGTCTATAAATTCAGCAACCTCCACTGCAATTGATTTCCAGGCTAGAGTTCTCTCTGCCTCAGGGGTTTTAATTTTATTCTTCTAATCATTCTTTATTGTCATTAATGTTATAATAAAATGTGATGCATGTAGCTTATTGCATGATTATGGGACTCACTGAAGACTTACTGGACGCTGTGCTCCACCCACAGTCTCAGACAGATCTGGAGGGTTCTTTGTGGAGCTGCCATGCTGCATGTCATGGAGGTGGAAAATGGAGTGGGGGTGGATCCTCCCTCTCATTCTCACAGCCTGTAAAAGGCTCCTACCCTACTTGTGGCCTACCAAGTGTTATAATGCGTGGTTAAGAGGGAAGGTTCTAAAGTCAGAGAGGCCTGGGCTGATAGTCTGGTGCTCGAAAGTATCTGTGAGCTTGGATAAATTACTCAACCTCTCTGAGTCTCGGTTTTTTCAGCTGCTAAAACAGGGATGGGAAGGGTGCCAGCATCACAAGGTATGGTGTGAATTAGATGATTTGCGTGGGGGGATCTGGCGCAGGTGTACTTGCCAGAAATATTGGTTACTATTAATTGTGATGCCACAGAATGCCATTTTCTATTCTAATTCATTTTTTTCTTGCTTTTCTCTGTTGCTGATTATAGAATGATTTTATGTATGAATTATGAATAAGTCCTAATTATGGTCCCAGAGCCTTATCAGTACTAATCCGCAACAGATACCTATGTCTACATGTTATCAGAATTAATATATTAGGTATACTAGTTTTCTCTTGCACATACTGACTTACCCCTACATTTAGCAGCTTAAAATAACACACCTTTAATACCTTGCAGTTTCTGTGGGTCAGGAATCTGAGCACAACTTGCTGGGTCTTTGTTTCAGGGCCTCTACAAGGTTGAAATCAAGGTGTTGAATGAGACTGCAGTCTCACCTGAAGGATCGACTGGAGAAATGATCCACTTCCAAGCTCACATGGTGGCTGGCAGCATTCATCTATTTGAAGGCTGTTGGACTGAGGGCCTCAGTTCCCTGCTGGCTGTTGAGTAGATGCCATCGTCAGTTCCTGACCATTGTGGACATCTCCAGCTTGCTTCTTCAGAGCAAGCACACAAGAGTCAGAGTGAAAGGGAGAGAGGGAGAGAGGGGGAAAGAGGGAAAAAGGGAGAGGGAGACTATTAGGGTTCACTAAGGATAAAAGTTCACAGCCCAGTGGACACCCACTTCCGTATCATGGTCCATGCTGTCCCTTGCTGTCCTAATACCTAAAGATTAAGTCTCAGGCCAGAGGCTGTGGACCTCACGGCTACAAGGGTCCTCATGTAGGGTTCCTTCCAGGGTAATACACAGAGATCTTCCAGGGAATGAGACCATCTTAGCACCTACCTGGAGGTTAAGCACAATGACCTTCTGCCCCCACCCCCAATTATGTGTGTGGTGTGTGTATTAATGGAAAGGATTAACTTAGGTAGTTTAAATGGTTTTATCCTGGATTACTGGATGATTTTTTGTTATGCTGACAGATTCTGTGAGAAGTATAAATTATTTGAAAAGGCGACATCTGGTTTGCTTCTACTCATTGTGTTTAAAAGAAAAGTGGAGCGAATGTAATGAGGTTCAATGTGGGTCTTACACCCTTCTGAGGCTTCAACAGCGAATATTCTGTCCATGCAGAATCCCAGCCCAGGCAGAGCTCTAGGACCCCGGGTTGGGGAGTCTCAGTCTGGCTCAGGGTTAGGGGTTCACTGAGGGGTGGTGACCCTGTGTTTTAAAACCAGGTTTGGAGATTAGGCATAATTCCCACTATCCAGATATTACATTAAGCACCCAGTTCAAATACATCTCTCAAGAAGCCCATGTCTGTCTGGGACATGGGATATCTGCTAAGTCCACATTCAAATTTTCATTCATCATTTCCTCCTAGTTCCCACTGTCCTCTCAGGTATTGTTTTTCACCTAATCATCAGGTCTCAGTCTCTAGATGTTTACGTAATTTATTTTTCCTAATTTGTGTGACAGCCAAGAGAGATTATATATTGCGGAACTGAGGTCTACAAAGATGAAGTGATTTAGGTAACAAGAAGCTGAGCTAGGGCTGGAATTCACACTCTAAATTCTAGGCTGTTTACAAAATACAGTGTAGCTTCATACCAGCTCCCAAGAGCCAGAACTCCTGGTCAGTCTTACCATGGGAAAGGTAGCATCAATAGCTAACATTTCTGGCAATGACTCTGATATATAAGCCCAAGAGACCCTCAGCCTAGAGACCTTGGAGCATCCCAACAGCCCAGCTAGTGGCTATCCACCACTCAGGCTTTCAGTTTATCAGTCCTGTCTCTGACACAGCCCCCATCCCACAATCCCCAAGCAGATGCTTGCTGCAGCACTGAGCACATAATTATGATTGCCACTTTCCGCTGGTCAGTAAGTTCTTCCAGGATAGAAGTTGGGTACTGTTGCTAGCACCTGGCAGAGTGCCTGGTACAAAAAAGGCACTCAGTAAAAATTGATAGTGCTTGGGTAGACTGTAGTCATTTCTGGCAGGAGCTCCCAGAATGGGTTGTTTTTATGCATCCCGTAAACTAGAATGATGCCCTCAGTGCCACAGCTCGTCATAGCACTGAATGCACTAGGTTGCAATGGGGAGTTCATTCATTTATCTGTCTTTGTTCCTCCTAAAGTAGACCTTGAGACAAGGGTTTGGGTGTAAGTAGTTTCTTTGGGAGAAGATAACAGGACAAACTATGACTAGGTGGGGGAAGTGTGACAAGTAAGGGAGGAGCAATAGCTGTGGGCAACTGGGGCTCAGTCCTCCTGCAGCCTTCTGAGTGGTGGTGTTGAACATTCTTCAGATTGCCCCACTGGGGTGAGGAATCTGGAAAATTTATCCACCAACTCCCATCCCTCAGTGATTGAGCCTTGTTCCTGGGCTGCTGACTCCCCAGCATTGTCCTGTGGCCATTGGTGAATATAGAAACTGTCCACAGAAGACTTCTGGGTTAGGACAAGTGGACACAATGTCAGGGCACCTGTCACATCTGCTCATTTCATTTAGGCAGCAAGGTTTTTAGTAAAATGTATAGCTAGAGTTTATTGAGAAATTGCTATGTGCCAGTCACATGTATACTCTTACATAGTTTTCACAACCGTCGGGTTACTATTTTCAGTCCCATTTTATGGATGAGGAAACTGAGGCTCAGTGAAGCTACCTAACTTGTCCAGGCTGGTAAGTAGCAGAGCTCAATATGCTCCCTGGGTGTGCCTGATTCCACAGTTGGTGCCCATTCTACTTTATTGCAAATAAGATAATGTTTGGGTTTAAAAGTGAGGAACAGCAGGAATCCCGAAGAGCACTTAAAAGTCCAGCATTAGAGGATCAAGTCCTGAGGTAAACACAGGCTGAGTGAAAATTTAAAGGAAAGAAAGTGAGAGAGTAGAAAGTCCAAGTGGCTGGTCCAGCCAAAGAGGCCATAGTCAGAGCCAGGCATAAATATTAGAAGGGGGCGGGGGAGACCCAGCTTGTGACAAGGAGAGCAGAGGACAAACCTGTACCTCCAAATACATCCAGAAGCACCTTGCGAGTCAACAGAAAGAAGTTGTTGTTTCTTAAGTCCATCAAATGGAAGAGGTAGTAAAGAATAAGTGAGACTCCAAGATTGAATAACTCATTTTGGTGTAGTTAAGAATCACCAAATATGTGATCACTCATTTGTGATAGCATGCCAGAGCTGAAGTAATCCTCTATCAGAGGACCAAGTCCTCATCATAACCAGCAGAAATGTCTTCTCCATGGCTATGCAGCAGAAGCAAACAGGCATCCCAGTTCTCACACATGGATCAGTTGTTACTACTTATAAATGGACTCTTGGAATCTACAAGTAAACTGCAAAATGGGTCAAGTCAATTCCTCTCCATACCCTAGCCTCATCACTTTTATTTGTAGACAGAAGCAATGATCCTGTGTGGCAGTGAGGGTTAAAGGAGGTCATAGGTGTGAACCTACTGCTGACAGCCCATCCAATGGTTGGTGCACTAGGCCCTGCCCTACCTGGTCTGCAGGGAACAGTGAGCTCAGAGCCAACACTATAGGGAGGGGCACAGGGGACCCTGTAGCACTTTCACCTCCACCAAAAGGAGAGGCCTCTCGTTTAAGACCCCCTTTCCTGCTCTGTGCAAACTATGGCCTGACCACACTTAGACATAGACATGAAGCATCACCCCTGGTTTGTGAGCAACACCCAGTGGCACCCAAGGGGCTAGACAAGGACAGGAGGGGAAAACTGATGTTTCAGTAATGACAGTTGTTTCTACTGGGAAAGTCAAGCTGAGAGAGGAAATGCATGCACTGTGGACCTCAGAGAAGTTTCTCAGGATTCTGTTCTTCCATCCTCACCTGTGAAATGCACTGGTGGTTGAGATGGCTAAATGTTGTGATTTTGCCATTTTGTGATGTGAAGATAGATAACTGAAGGACACCGAAGACACATTCAGCAAACTCTTTCCTGCTATCTGGAGGCACTTGTTGGAGGAAGGTTGAGATGAGCGTTTATGGTTTGCTTCAGTTCCTCTGCTGTGTACCAGGCCTGATGCTAGGTGGGGTGTGAGAGGCACAGCTGCTACTTTCCAGGAGGGGACAGTGGCTGCCAGCAGTAGCAGCTAACATTTATGGAGCACTTACTTTATGCCAGATTGTGTATTAGCTAGCTGTATCATCACCACGCCCTATAGGGTAGATGATATTCTTACTCTCCTTTAAGAGTTAGTAGCTTGTCTCCTCATATCACACAACTCAGCCAACCTTTTTACACCTTACAGAATAATATTTCACTTGACATTCAAGGAGTGCCTTTTGTGCACCAGGCACTGTGATCGGTGAGTTATTAAATGTGATCTGCTTTAATCCTCCCAGCAACTTAGAAGGTAGACATTATGGCTTTATTTTATAAATAAGGAGATAGGATCAGCGAGGTAAAGTGGCTCCCTCAGGGTCACACAGCTCATGTGTGGAGAACCTAGAGTGTAATATAAGTCACTCTTACAAGTGTATGAGAAGGAAACAAGCCCAAGTTATATACCAGACTGTTAAGACTCCCAAGAGAAGTGTCAGGCATGATGTAGAAATGCAAGAGTGAATCCAACTTGGGGGATGTGGGAGGGAATTGTGGAGAAGATGGTGTCTGAGCAGGGCCTGGAAGGATGAGCAAAGTGGACTAGGGATGGAAGGGCATCTGTGTGGGGACACAAAGTGCTTATGATTTGCTTCATGGTATGGTAGGCTTATGGTTAGACTATGTGGATGCAGTCCCTAGTTCTATAACTTTCTAGTAGTGTGACATTAGACATGCTACTCATCTTTTCTCACCCTTAAATAGAGAGTAAGAATAGAATCTACTCTGTAGGGTGTGGTGATGATATAGTGAGCTAACACATGCATGGAGGCAAGTCAGCAGTTAGTATGCCCAGAAAGTAGCAAGAGAGTGGGAGCAGTAAGGTGAGTAAGCTAAGGTAAAACATGGAGAACCTTGGGTTCCAGGAGGGAAACCAGACCTTGTGATGCATCAGCAGAGACTGCTGGATGGTGGACTACTGGGTGGAGAGGAGAGAGGGAGTCACCAGTGGGCATTAGAAAGGCGCTTCCCACAGATCCCTGAATGTACAAAAGTTCTTCTAGCCCAAACTTCTCCCCAATCCTTCCTATTCTTGCTTCTTCATCCCCGATACCAAACTTTGCCATGTTTTTGGGTTGCAGGAGTGGGGTTGTGGAGTTTCTAATTGCAGAGATTTGGTTTGTCTGGGATTGATCTGTCTAGTGGTTTCCTTTGCTTCTCAGAGTATAGTTTCAGGGAGACTACTTGTGGATCCAATTACGTGCAACGTGCTTTCTTCTTTTGTCCCCATTTAAAAATGAAGTTATTTTAAAACTATTTATTTTAATTGACAAGTAAAAATTGTATGTATTTATGGTATATTACATAGTGTTTTGATATATGTGTACATGGTAAAATGGCTAAATAAAGCTAATTAACATATATATTAGTTCACATACCTATTTTTGGCAAAAAATCCATTCTGTTAGCAATTTTCAAATATACAATCTGTTATTAGCTGTAGTCTCCATGATGCACAATAGATTTCTTGCAGTTACTCCTCCTATGTAACTAAAATGTTGACCTTTGACCAACATCTCCTCAGTCCTCCCAGCCCTTGTCCCCAGCCTCTAGTAACCACCATTTTACTCCCTATTTCTATGAGCTCAACTATTTTACATCCCAAATATAAGTGAGATCATGCAGTATTCATCTTTCTGTGCCTGGCTTACTTAACATAATGTCCTTCAGGTTCATCTATGTTATTTCAAATGATGAGATTTCCTTCTTTTTTAAGGCTCAACAATATTCTGTTGTGTATAGGTACATATATTCTAAGGTATATTCCATATATTCCAAGAATATTGTTGGAATGTGTGTGTCTATATATATAGAGAGACACACACACACACACACACAGACACACACACGCACGCACATGTTCCAAGGTATTTTCCATATATTCCAACAATATTCCATTGTGTATATATACACAATGTTCATTCATTGATGGACACAGGTTGATTTCGTATCTTGCCTTTTGTAAATAGTGCTGCAATAAACATGGAAGTGCAGATATCTCTTTGACATACTGATTTCATTTCCTTTCTATATACATATCCAGTAGTGGGATTGCTGGATCATATGGTAGTTCTACTTCTGATTTTTTGAGGAACCACCATACTATTTTCCACAATTGTTGTGCTAATTTATATTCCCACCAACAGTGTGCAAAAAATCCCTTTTTTCCCCCACAATCTCACCAACGTTTTTTTTTATCTCTTGTCTTGTTGCTAATAGCCATTCTAACAGGTGTGATATCTCTTTGTGGTTGTAAGTGGCATTTGCCTGATAATTAGTGCACAGTGCTTCATTCTTAAAGGGGAAGATGCCGCAAGAGCTGCCTTCAAACTTAGCCATGGAGACAGGAGAAACAGGTTGTCTGAGCAGGTTCAGCCTCTGTTCCTTAGTGGAGGAGCCACACAGGAAGGAGAAGGGGGTTAGATTGCTAGAGTCTTTTTCAGTCAGGGTGGGCTAGCTTGTGGTCTGCTTAACTGGACTTGTTTAAAGTTGAACAAAGTCTCTTCTTGGCTTTCTCTGGGGTTCCTGGTATGTATCGATCATGATGGAGAGATGTCTGTCTGTGAGGTGACCATGGGGGATTAACCTTCTCTAAAGGTGCTCCTAGAAAGGCCCATCTACTTTCCCTCACCATCCAGATAGGAATTCCATCAGGGACAGCTTTGTGGTTCACCATGAGATGTCACCAAGATATTTTAAGAAATGAGTGCAAAACAGTGTAAATTGAGAGCTCAGTTTCTTAGCAATAACATGTATTTAGTGTGTTTGGAAGGAAAACAGCCTAAATTATGGAAAAGTGTGATGATCAAGATCTGACATAAATACATCAACAAAGACTAAATGTAGACACAGACATCAGAAACGCCTTTCTCACATGCTGCAGGGGTGTCTCCTTTGCCTGGCAGAGCTTTAGAAACACACTATGTGCCTTCAAGGGGTGTTATCTTGGCTGTGGTGCAGGCAAAGGCTAAGCTGCTCTGATCTTTGGGCCTGGAGTCACCTGGAGGAGGGATTTCAGTGCCGTGTTCCAGATGCTGGACAAAGGCTCTATGTCTGAAACTAGAGAGTTTTTGGCTGATATGACGCAACACATTTGGTCAGACTTTTCGGGCTGGTTCTTGTGTTTCTGGATGTGCTCACATAGGGCTCTTAGCTTCTAGTACTGAACCCTTAGTTCTGTTTGTATCTTTTTGTGACCTTTGTTGGTCTGGGAGCAGCTTTCCCTCTTTAACTAAGGCTCTGCTGTCCATAGATTGCTGGTGCTGAATAAGTCCAATCCACTACTGCCGTCGATGCTCCCGTTTTTGGGTTCTCTGCCCAGCCCTGTGACTTTCTGAGTATAAACTATGCTTGGTCTGGTTCATAACAATCTCTAATGACTGACTGATTTTTGTGATCTGCCAAAGAGAAATGCCTGGAATAGCAATTGTTATTGTGAAACAGGGCTGAGATGCTGGGGATGGTGAACATTTCTGCCACCTGGGGGAGGTCGCAGGGAATATTTTTAAGTTGCAATTTTCTCTATCTCCTAGAAACTCCTCAGTTCTTGGGTTGATTTTTACTTTCTTTTCTTTTAATATCTCTTGTCTAGACATCCAGGAGCCTAGTGATACATTACATTGTTCATCCCCTTAACATTTATTTAATAAAGCACTTTTACATATATTAAAGGGAGACAGTTCAGAATATAGACTTTGAAGGCACGCTGCCTAAATCCCCATCATGGCTCTCCATTGCAGGCTGTGTAACCTTGAGCAACTCCCTCTTTCTGCGCTCAGTGTTCTCGTGTAATGGGGGCAATAATATACCTACTTTATAAATTGTGGAGATAGATAAATTAGTATTTGTAAAGTGATTAGAACAAGACATGCATGTAGTAGTCCTACATAAATGATATTTACTATTATTATAATTATTGTTATTACTGCTACTACATTTACTCTCATGGTCAACTGTTTAGGTTAGTGGCATAATCGAAATTACCTTCAATTCTAGCTCCTTCCTTCTTATGCCCTAGCTTCAAGCCCTATTAAATAAATTCCCCCTGCCCTAAGTATTTGGGGAGCTTCCTGATGCTGTCTCTCCTGCATTTAGCATCAAGTCTCATAGGCCTAGTCCTCTACTGGTGATCACTGTCACTTGTACTCCTGCCAAGAACTGGTACTGCTCCATGACTTGATCCAGCTATTACTGCCTTTTCCTCTGTTCATCCAGGTCCAGCAGTTCTTCAGAGATCTTTTGAAAGTCCCAGAGACTCTAAGTTGCAGAGTGACTCAGAATGGAGCAGGGAGAATGGCTCACTGCCCTTTGCTTTACATTTTTGACAAAGGACTCAGCCCTCCTGCAAAGAAAATCCACTCGGCCCAGCATTAGTGAGCAATAGAGATTTTCCTGGAGATTAGGCCCAAGAGATGGTTTTATTTCATACCATGCAGCAAAACACCTAATAAATTAAACACTTCTTTAGCCTGCAAGGATTCTTTTGCCAGTCACCTGTCCCTCAGACATTTCTAAGCCATGCTGCTCTTTCCCCTCCTCCTCTTTTAAAAATAATTCAGAATAATT
Source organism: Rhinopithecus roxellana (assembly GCF_007565055.1). NCBI lineage: Eukaryota > Metazoa > Chordata > Mammalia > Primates > Cercopithecidae > Rhinopithecus > Rhinopithecus roxellana. Next base: position 115,385,465 of record NC_044561.1, read on the forward strand.
TCTATCTTTTGCATAATGTTTGGACTCATGCTTACTTCAGCCCTCAAGGTGCTCATCAGAGCCGTGCTTTGGCACAGATAGTACCTCCCTCGTATCAGTTGCTGAGAAGTCAAATGCTTCTTCATATGTTACACAAAAAGAAGGCTACTGTTCCTCTGGGTCATTGTTTCACTCACTGACCAGCCTTGGAACCAGTTAGTGTTTTCAGATCTGCTCAATTTTGAATTCTTTCCCAACTTGCAAAAGCTCATGTTTCAGAATTTGCTCTGCTCAGGACTACAGTCTTCCTGACTTGCAGGAATGCGTGTAGTGTGGAATTGAATACCTCCATGGGGATGGGCACCCCAGCATGGCTGCAGCTGGCAGCCTGGCCTTCCCTTGTAAGACCAGCCCATCCAAGTATGTGCTTTCAGGAAGTAAATCAAACGTCACAGCTTTTTAGAGAGAGTGATGTGTGCCTTCAGAGAGCACACACGGGTCAGAATATGCATGGCACTGACAGGGACCAGGTTGTTGGGTGGAAATGGCCTGTTTGGCCGAATCCAGTCACTAGATAATTGTTTTCCAGAGTGTGGTGCACAGAACACTTGCAACGCCTGGGGAATGCACAAAACATATAAATGCCAAGGCTTTCCCAAGACTTTCCGTCAGAGCCTGTGGAGGTAGGGGTGAAGAATCTATATTTTTAAACAAGCCCTAGCTAGTGCTTCTACATCCTAAAATCTGGGAACCACTGCCCCAGACTGTAAGTTCCATTAAGGCAGGGACTTGAATTCTATCCCTCAAGTAGACAGTGTTGGGTCCCTTCTTTCTTCTGATGGATATATGGGAAGAGTCTATTTCCCAATTCCCTTGCAACTATGTGAGACATGCAGTCATTTCCAGCTAATGGGCCATATGCAGAAATAAAGCACATTACTTCTGGGCCAACGTATAGAGATGAGGGGTGAGTTCTCCGCTTCTTACTTTCCTTCTCTGTGATGACTGAGGAGGTCACATGTTCCAGATGGTACAGCTACAAGGTAGTGGAGCCTCTATCATCCTGGCTTCTTGAGTGACTGTGTGGAGCAGAGTCCCCTTGCAGAGCCACTATGGACATGGAACATGAGTGAGAAATAGTCATCTGCTCTGTTAAGCCACTAAAATTTCAGGATTAATATGTTATCACAGCATAACCCAGCTTTATCTTTACCAATATACAGGACAATTTTATCATCTTACAGTGATGTTGGACAATCGATTTGTTTATTATTAAAAAGTTTAATGAGATTTGCTTTAAGCTGCAGCAACAGTTGCTGGAGAAACAATATCTGACTGCATTGGGCAGGGCTGGGATTAGAGTGAGACAAGTGAGAGACGGAAAAGGCCCAACCCGTTCATCTCAGCATTGCTGTCGAGAGCTCCTGCTTTGTAAGAGAACAAGTCAAAATGATTTGTAATCTCACACCTCCTTCAAGCAACAAAGACTCACTGAGACCAACATGCCAGAGCTCGGCACTGGGACAGAGGGGTAAATAGGCATTGTCCTGGTCCTGAAGAAGGTCACAGTCAAATGAGAAACCAGACAGATAAGGACAGCATGGGGTGGTTGTTTTCCAGAGGGAGGGGTAAGCCAAGAGCTCAGCAGCCCTGATGAAGCAGAGGCCTCCCCATATTGGGCTCTGTGAGCAGCTCAGCTCCCTAGATGATGACTTGAGAAAATGTCAACCATGCAGTGCCTCGTGCTGGTGTTTGGAGAAGAGTTGGGTGCTGGTAATTGATGGTGTTACCATCAATTGTTCAGATGCCCCAAATAGCTGATGATTTGATTATGAGGACTTTACAACCACTCAGGCCCAGGCTCATTCTGGTTTTCCAAAGAAGATGATTCCAGACACACACCAATCAAGAGGACACATGCCAGGCATTGGGCATAGAGCCTGGCTCAAGGCCTGATCACAGGAATTGCCTAGTAAAGGGCAGTTCTTCTCCGTCCTCCTTGTCTGTCAGCCAGAGTTAAGTTGTGGGAGTGGTCACAAAGAGGGAGGAGGCAGAAAACCCTATAATAAAGAAGTTAATGGCATTTATGAGCATAATAATGTTAAGTGACTATCTGTGATATGCTGGGCATGAGTCTAAGTACTTTATCTGTAAGAACTCAATCCTCAGAAGAAACCCAATGAGAGAGGTATTCCCTTTCGCCTCCCATTGCTGCTGTGATAAGCCATTACAAATTTGGTGACTTAAAGTGACATAGACTGATGACATTACAATTCTGGAGGTCAGAGGTCTGACATGAAACTAACTGGGCTAGAATTTTAAGGTGTTGGCAGTGCTGTCTTCCTTTGTGGAAACTCTAGGGAAGAATCCATTTCCTGGCCTTTTTCCCACTTCTAAAGGCTACCTGCATTTCTTGGCTTATTGCCCCTTCTGCCTTCAAAACCAGTAGTGTCACCTGAGTCCTTCTTATGCTACCATCTGTCTGGTTCTCTTCTGTCTCTCTCATCTCTGTTTGAAGATGCTTCTGACTGTGTTGGGTCCACCTGGATTATCCAGGATAATCTGTTTACCTCAAGGTCAGCTGATTAGCAACCTTAATTCCATCTGCAACTTTAATTTTCTTTTGCCATGTAACCTAACATATTCACAGGTTCCAGGGATTAGGACATAGACAATCTTTGGGAGGGAATTATTCTACCTACCAGAAAGAGTGCTGTTAATAAAGGAGGTACTATTAAAGGAGGACCAAGACCATCACAGTGGTTGCAAGAGTGAGCCCTGAATTTACTTATTTAACAGCCAACAGAAGACACTTGGGGAAGAAATACACTGAGTGGCTCCCTGAAGGGAAAATGTCAGGGAGTTGTATGTGCAAGAAAGAAAGTTTCATCGTGATTATGCTAATTAAGAATTGAAGTTTGCATCCTGGATTAGACAAAATAAATCAATTGATCCATACATTAAAATGTCTTATTTTATGTTGGCCAAGCAAGAGGCTTCAGGTAGGTCTAGGGAAGATCTGGTGTCCTGAGGTCACTCCAAGTCCATAGATGTTTATCTGCTTCACTTGGTTAGTATTGCCAGTGTGGTAAAACTCAGCATTCAATGTCTCTACAAGTGGAAAGTCCCCCCCCCCTTTTTTTTAACAGTACTATTATCATTCCCAGTTTACAGATGAGGAAACTGAGACTTGCAGATGCCACGTAACTTGAAAATAGTAAAGCCAGGATTCATACCTGAACAACTGATGCCGAGTCTCCTTTTTTCCCTTTTGGTTTTTCCAAAGCAAATGTAATTTCCTTATTTCTTTATAAATCATCAGCTGACCCTCACAATGTAGTCGAATCCAGAAATGTAATTCAAGGTAGTTGTTGAAATCATCCCTCTAGTTACATGCTCAGTCTATTTTAGCAAGACAGTAAGTCTCTCAGATTTTTTTTCTTACAATATTTACCCCTCAGCTACTCTCCCAAGGCTGTGTCTAAAGGGGCAGGGGGTGGTGGGGGGAGGTTTCTCTTGACCTCATGGAGGCGAGGAAGTGGGCAGGTGCCCTGGAGTCGTGTCCTCCGCTTCTGCATTGGTCTGGTCTGTGTAGTTGCTGGACTGGTCTGCTCCTGGGGATGAGGGCACCCAAGGTCCCGTAGGGTCTTAGTGCCCCTGATCACAGCTCTGGAAAGCCTCTGTGCCCCCGAGCCTGCAGTTCTCCTTTCTTAATCGCTTTATTCAAGGACTCAAGACTCCAGGTGTTGCCGACACTCTTCTCCTGAACCCACCCGAGCTAAGAGGCTGCAAGTGGAGAATTCAACAATGGCACTTCCTGGGGGTTGAGAGGCTCAGATGGAAAAATCAATGCATATGTCTGCCAGGAGTTTTGGGAAAATGCATTTCCTGAGTGAATGGGGACATTTGCAGATGAAATTCACCAACCATCAGGCAGCCAGTGCCTCTCGCAGCAGAAAACATGATCAGCTTCTGACATTAACCCTGGGGCAGGAGGGAGCAGCTCATTAAGCTCTGGCGGGGATGCTGGCAGCCACAGACATGAGACCATGTTTATAAACGACTTACAGTGGGGACCAGTGACACCTCATTATAGGCGCCCATCAAGGGCCTATTCTTCCCTCTTCATCTCCCTCCATCAATCTTCCAGTGCAGAGTCTGTAATTAGGACCTGTATTGACTCTAGATCAATTTGTTTTGTTAGGCTGAGGAAGAACACTGCTGGTTACGTGTACACATTGAAAAGGTTGTCACGTGAATGTGTGTGTGTGTGTGTGTGTGTGTGTGTGTGTATGTGTGTTGTGAGGGTCACGGAGGGAGGGCACACAGGATTCCTGGCTCTGCCTGCAGCCACAGAAGTGCACCTGAGTGACCCCGTTTCTCTCTGATGTGTTTCCTCATGTCTTTGGGGGCTGCCATGACAGCTGGCACCTAGCCCTCCCTGAGATGATTTGGGATGCCTGATACTGTCAGTGTGGACAAGTAACTTGTTGGGGGTTAAGATAACCCCACAACGATTTGTGAGGTTGCCTTAAATACATAATGTCAGTCAGACCAGAAGGGGGACAAGATCTTTGGTACAGTCTATTGGGTGATACTGACATGTCTACAAACACACTGCCATTAATGGGGGATGAGGTAGGAGATAGCTAGGCTCAGCCCCAATCCTAGCAAATAGGGAACCTTGTTTTGCAAATAGGCTAAATTGGCTCAGGACATATACTACCCCTGGGAGATTGCTGCCTGGGCTTTCAGAGAGCTTGGCAAGTGACAAGACTCTCTTCCTTTGAAGACAGGCTACCAGACCCTCTTCATTCAGCTTGTCACACATTCTGGTCCCATAGCCAGTTTCCCTTGGACTGAGCCCATGGTCACATGAGAATCATATCATGATGAATTGGCCTTGCATGCAGATTCTCTGTGGATAGACAACGGTTTATTTTGCATTTCTCATGTTGAATTTAAATACTGGCATTCAGGTATATTCATTATCTTCTTGTAAGCTTGGTAAATGTGTGTCTAGTCCCATAGGATGGCTACACCCTTTAGTTCTGGACAAGTACAAGATCCTGAAACTTGGGGCTGTGACTAAGCAGCTACGCTTGATGGGTTCTTCTGCGAGATTTGTCAGTCACATTTTCTGGGTGACACTGGGCCCTTGTGATCCCATAAACCCATGGCTATTACCTTTTTGTATTGAAGGAGGTGGGACTTCATATTTTATTTACTGAGTCTGTATTTGATACTCTTCCCGATACCCAATATCATCTTTCTAGTCTTGGTCTCCTCACGCGGACATCTGGTAGCCCAGGCTCTGCTCTGGAAAATATGGAGTCGGTTTGAAGGGTGAGGGTTGAGGGGATGAATATTTTGAGGTTCTCCTGACTTAGCACTGGAGAGGAAAACAACAGGAGTTGGGCTCTCTGGGTCACTCACTGGGTTTCATAGGTTGAATTTCAAGAGTTTCAACTGATTGCCAGCTCCTCTCTGCAAGGAGCAGCTCAGAGACTGGTCAGGCTCTGAAGGAGGTTGAGAAAAGGCCAAGGATGAATCCCTGACCAGTAGAGTTCATAATAAAACGCATGCATGATGTTTTTCATATGGGACAGTCAATTCTTCTTGAGTGTGGGGAAGGGTCCCAGATGTAGGCTCAGAAGCTGGCTCTGTTATTGTGTATTTTTTAAAACATGCCTGCATATCCTCTGATGCTCCTCCCAGTGAGAGGTGGGCTCCATGTTTCTTCTCTTTGAATCTGGGTTGTCCTTAGTGACTAGTTGACCAACAGAGTAGGATGGACATGATGCCACATGGCTTCCAAAGCTTGGTCATAAGAGGTGATAAAGCTTCTTCTTGGTTCTTTTGCGACACTCACATTTTGTGCTCCGAGCCACCATATAAGAATGTTAAGGCTGCCATGTCATGGGAGCTTAGGACACATGGAGAGTCTGTATGTAGGTGTTCTGGCCCACTGTCCCCAGTGTGTTCCCTACTGACAGCCAGCATCAACCTACAGATGTGTGAGCAAGAATGCCTCCAGATGATTTTGGCCCCTAGCCATTAAGTCCTTCCGGCCATCCAGTCTTCCCAGCCAAAACCTCAGGCATGAAGGAGTATGACAGGTCATCCTCCCTCTGACCTCTATTAATTGCTGACTCAGGGACACTCACATTTTGAGCCTAATCAAATGCCACTAAGTTTTTTTTTTTTTTTTTTTTTTTTTTTTTTTTTTTTTTTTTTTTTTGAGATGCATTTTCCCTCTTGTTGCCCAGTCTGGAGTGCAATGGCGCAAACTTGGCGCACTGCAATCTCTGCCTCCTAGGTTCAAGCAATTCTCCTGCCTCAGCCTCCCAAGTAGCTGGGATTACAGGTGCCCACCACCACACCCGTCTAATTTTTTGTATTTAGAGATGGGGTTTCACCATGTTGGTCAGCTGGTCTCGAACTCCTGACCTCAGGTGATCCACCCACCTCAGCCTCCCAAAGTGCTGGAATTACAGGCGCGCACCACTGCCACTAAGTTTTAGGCGAGTTTGTTACTTAGCAAAGTATAACTGGAATAGCCACTAGCTCTGTGGCTTTGAATTGGACCTTTAACTCCTTTGACTCAAATGTGAGAGAGTGATGTCCACTGACAGGGTATATATGTGACAATGCACATTGAAGCTGCTGGCACGTAGTAGGTGCTCAGCAAATCATGGTTTCTTACTCTTCCAGAAGGCCCTTCACACGTCTCTTGGCCTCCCCTTAGGGGAGTATCAGTCTGGACTGCCAAGTCAAAAGGAAATTGTTACATGGGCTCCACTTCTTGTTTCTAATTAAAATCATAAAAATCTTTGAACACCTGAATAATGTCTGCTAGGCTGAAGGCAAGTTTCATGAATAGATTCCTTAAAGGGAACCTGGAACTACTGCTATAAAATGCAACTTTGAAAGAAATCAGCCCCCAGGGTCTAACTGCAACCACAGAAACAAAAATAACCAAATTCCCCCATTCTCCAGGGCAGTAGCTCTCAAAGTGTGTTCTGAATCTCTTGGGGAGCTTACTGAAAATGCAGACTGCTAGGCACCACCATGCAGTGAGCTTGTTGGGGGGCTGGGGTACAGAAATCCACAGTTTTCACAAGCACCCCCATCTCATTGAGTTCTGAGACTCTCCACTTGGGCTTTCAGAGCTCGAGGGAAACTCAGAGATAGAGTGGCTGATGTCACCATACAGAAAGGAAAGAACTGAGATGGCTCCAAGAGGGGCAGAGATCGACATCCGTCTGCAAGTTGGGGTGGGGGGGCAAGAACAGAGCTCAGGATGGTGCTCCCCATAGGATGCTCCCTCCTGTCGCCCCCCACCGTCCTGCAGACAGCCTCATTCGTTACAGCCACGTGGAATGGCTCTGAGCTCCGTCAGCATACCTAGCAGACATTCTGATTTTTCCCAGGGCTCTTCCGCAAATATTTTGGAGAACTGCGGGGACGCTTGTGTGCACAACTTGGATATTTGGCTTTTTCTCACTACCAGTTTGGGGGCCTTGGTGACATTCCTTTTCATTGCTGGACTTAGAAATTGCCTTGTGAATGAGAGGGAACTCTCCCCTTTCGTGGTCTCCCTAGGATGCAGTTTCCTGCCTATGAGCAGAACTACTTCCTGGGATCCTTCTGCTTGTCCGAGGTGCTTGATTTCTTCCAAAGGTTTGGTAGCATTTACAAATGTGTACTCTTGCCCAGGCACTGTTTTAAGGTCTTTACAGAGATACCCCATTTTCAGATTTAAGAACTGAGGGGCAGAAATATGTATATATATTTTTTATTATACTTTAAGTTCTAGGGTACATGTGCACAACATGCAGGTTTGTTACATATGTATACATGTGCCCTGTTGGTGTGCTGCACCCATTAACTTGTCATTTACATTAGGTATATCTCCTAATGCTATCCCTCCCCACTACCTGCTCCCCACAATAGGACCCAGTGTGTGATGTTCCCCTTCCCGTGTCCAAGTGATCTCATTGTTCAGTTCCCACCTATGAGTGAGAACATGTGGTATTTGGTTTTCTGTTCTTGCGATAGTTTGCTGAGAATGATGGTTTCCAGCTGCATCCATGTCCCTACAAAGGACACGAACTCATCCTATTTTATGGCTGCATAGTATTCCATGGTGTATATGTGCCACATTTTCTTAATCCAGTCTGTCACTGATGGACATTTGGGTTGATTCCAAGTCTTTGCTATTGTGAATAGTGCCGCAGTAAACATACGTGTGCATGTGTCTTTATAGCAGCACGACTTATAATCCTTTGGGTATATACCCAGTAATGGGGTGGCTGGGTCAAATGGTATTTCTAGTTCTAGATCCTTGAGGAATCGTCACACTGTTTTCCACAATGGTTGAGCTAGTTTACAGTCCCACCAACAGTGTAAAAGTGTTCCTATTTCTTCACATGCTCTCCAGCACCTGCTGTTTCCTGATTTTTTAATGATTGCCATTCTAACTGGTGTGAGATGGTATCTCATTGTGGTTTTGCCCAAGGTCACAAAGCTTGTAAGGGGCAGAGGCTGGCTTTGAACTCAGGAAATCTAGCTCTGAGTCTGTGCTCTCAGCCACTCTGTTGCAATGAGTACTGAGCCCCTGCATGCTGTGTGATGGGCTGTCTCCCACAGTGGACCATGTATTGGCCTCATGAAACTCATTCCTGTATCCCTAATAGTAAATAGAGTGCCTGACACATAGCAGCCCAGTGAATATTCCTTGTGAAGGAATATGTCTGTTTTTAGGTGTGAGTTGAAGCAAAGTTTTAACTCCACAAGGAAACTTTTAGATGCGGCCACAGGGATACTGACCAGAACTGGAGAAGAGGTCCTGAGTCATGGAGGAGGGTAAGGAGTGAAGTTGGAGGCTGACTTGGTAGCCTAGAGGGGAGCAGCTGAGGCTGCTGTGCCCGTGATTCAGTCACTGTGCCCCTGAGAGGGACCCACTGGCTCTTACTGACATGTCAGAAGCAGGGCCAGGAGCTGTGGGTGATCCAAAAGCACAAATTTATGAAAATAGCACTCCCTATTGAGAAACATTGGCTCAACTAGGCAGAGAAAAGCCCCGCATCAGTGCCACCTGGTGAGAACTAAATGGGAGAAAGATAGCTCATGTAGCTGCTGTAAATGTATTACCCAGGAACGGCTTGGAGATTATTTACAAGATGCTGAGAGATGCACTGATCCTATTTCAGCAACACCATGGAGACCAGCAGACTGGCTTGGGCTCGCAGTTTGGGTCTTTGCTTTTCACTCACTTTGGCCAGAGGACCAAAAGTGGTCATCACCTGGATTCTTCCTCAAAGCCCTGAAAAGAGCAATGTGTCAGTGGATTCACTTTGGAGGTCTGTATGAGACAGAAGGGTAGAGAGGAGGATGCATTCCCACTGTCTTCGTTGGGTTTCTGCAGGAGTAGACTCTGAGACAAGGAATTGGGTGCAATAGCTTATTTGTGTGGTGATCCCAGGAAGCTCTACAGAAAAATGGGGAAGTGAGGCAAGGAGGGAAAACAATTGTGAGGACTCGCTCCTGCTTTGCTTTGAGGGGTTTAGTCTTCAGCTAACCATTGCCCTAGCTTCCTTCAGAGGATTATTGAGATGACCGACAACTGCAAAACCTAGGCAGGTCACCCAGTGAGAGTGAACTGAGGGGTGAATGACAGGCTGGGACCAGCAGTCAGGGTTGTTGTCAGACTCCCATGGGAACCAGAGGTAAAACTACTTCTGATTTTGGGGAGCAGGGGGGAGAGAAGCAAGAGATGAAGTTCCCCTAAATACTAAGATAATATTCTAAATTACCATCTACATCTTTCGTTGGTGCATATGTACAAATAAAATTAAAATATGTCTTCATACATCAGTCACAGTCATCCCTGGGAGTAGCGGCAGCATCACAGAGAGCGTTCTCAAGTCTGAGTGACCTTGTGTCTTCTGTTTTTGAGCGTCTACATTTTCCAAACTTCCTGGCACAAGCAATTTTCAGACAAAACTCCCAGATTGTTTAGCTCCTGATGAACCTGTTTGATCTGGAATTTCCTCGAGGCCTGGCTCTATTTGCCAGCTGAACAGATTATACTGATTGATGTGTTTGTGTGGATTTCAAATCATTTCTAAGTAACTCAAATCTGCTTAGACTCCCGGTGCTGACTGCAGTTTGCTTCCGGACAGCTGGGGTAGCATACCCTGGTGGGCACAGAAGGACAAGTGGAAGCCAGACTTGGCACAGACAGACCAGGCCTGGCAACGGGAGCACCCCAGGGCTCACATCTATTCAGCAAGGCACTCTGGGACCCACAAGGCCTGGGGACCCTTGTGCTCTGAGGGCACTCTGCTGGGTCCTGCCTGCTGAACACAGGGCAGATGGCAGACTCAGATGAGACCTGTTTTCCTAGGCCCCAGAGTGTGGCTGATAAGGCATACAGCTGCAGCCACGGCTGGTCTGGGTGGTCTCTTTCCCTCTCAGACACCCTGCGGGTCCCAGTGATGTCACAAGTTCAATTATGTACCTGCTTATGCTTGTGTTTTCAAGCATTTGGAGCTTTGAAGAGTGGCCCCCCCACACCCCGTATACTTCCCTGTCTCCCTTCCCATGCCATTTTTTTTTAGATCATCAGATAAGCCTTCAGCAGAGGGGCAATGCATGAACATTTAAAAAACAAGGAGCAGAACTCATCCCGTGTATGCCCTTGGCATCCACCTCACCAGGAGTAGTGTTGAGAACAGGAGCTTGGTTCTCAGTTGGGCTCCAACCTCACCTCAGTCTCAGGTGCTAACCTTGCAGATGCCCGCCATCCCCACCTGGCAGTCCCATTGATATTTCCAAGGCAATCTCTGATTAGGGTGAGTCCGGGGCTCCTGCAGGCTGGGGCTCTCTTGCTTTCCTCTTACACAGTAGTCAGGAATAAAGTGCTCTTCCCTACTGAAAAGATGAGGCCCATGTCGGTGGCTTTCATGCTAGCTACTTGCAGAACTCATAAATTAGAGCAGCAGTTGGCTCGCTTTTCCCGTAAAAAGCCAGATAGTAAGTATTTTAGACTTTTCATGTCATAGAGTCTCTGTTGCAATGTATCAACTCTGCCATAGACAATTTGTAAATTAATAGATATGGCTGTGTTCTAGTACATTATTATTTATAAAAATAAGTGGCACACTGGGTGTGGCTCTCCAACAGTAGTTCGCTAAACACTGAATTAGAGCTTCTGACCTGAGAATAATTATATTGACTGTAATTGTTTGTTGAGTGCATGTTGAAATCCAGTTTCTGGGTCCCGTATCCAGAGGTTTGGATTCAGTGGCTCTAGGGTGGGATCCGTGAATCTGTATTTTTGTAAATATCATGGATGATTATGAAATGAAACTAGAAATGCAATGTACAGGTCATCTCCTTTTACTGATGAGACAATGAGAACACAGTTGGAGACGTACTCTGGTCTTCTTCCCAGCCTAGGGAAGGGTGCCTTCCCAGCCCAGGATGCCTTCTGTTTCCCCATCTTGCTATAATACCACCGTATATTTGGGAACCTCTGGGGACCCTCTCTGGAATACGCCAGAGGCGTGACAAGCTCAGCTGTGGGCCTCAGTGGACTCAGACAACGAGGGCATTTCTCACCTCATTAGTTTTAAATTGCCTGTTATTTAGCTCAGGAGGTGCTGGCCACTGTACAGTTAAGCCCAGTGACAGGAATATTAACAAGATGCATGGAGGAGAGCTTGGAGCTGCTGGAGTGGACATGAGAGATGGACACCTTGCAAACAGACCCACCTCCTGGGTCCCATGTCTCTGAAAAATCCACCTGTTAGTAGAAGACCAGACTTAGCCATTTGCACCTTGAACCCATTTACTTATTCATTCACTTAATTTTTTCTTTTGCATATTCGGTTAGCATTTGTTTAGCACCTATTTGGAGCCAGTTCCTGTTCTGGCATTTGGGAAATAGAGCTAAATCAGACATCATTGTGTTACTTCACTGTGATTCATATGGTGATGTATGAAGGCTCTGGAGAGGAAGAGGGGTCTATCTTTCATCAGATGTGGGGGTCATTTTGGGGCAGGAATCTGGGCTGAGTCTGTTGTCAGTCTGGGGTCTGAGGTCAGGGGTCAGTCTCTGGTCAACAAATATAGTGAAGGTCACTAGACCATCCAGGGCCATTCGAGAATAATTATATTGGCTGGAATTGCCACAGAGAGGCCTTGAATAGGGGACAACTTGGGTGATGTTTCTCATGGCCCAACATTAATCTTAGTCCTGATGGTCCATTGGCAGGCAACAAGGCTCTACTATCTTGAACAAGGTGGGGATAAGGTTTAGGAGGAGTCCAGAGTATCTTCTCACATTCTCATTACAGTGTTCTCCACTCACTGGGGTGAGGGTGGAGGGAGGTAGACTGTTCTTAAAGAACTGGTTATATTGTTTTGAGTGAGAGTCCAAACATCAGCTCATCTTAAGAATGAATCCAAGCTTCTAAGTAGATATTTTGCACTTTAGAGAGACAGTAATTTCATAAAAAGGAATTGCTAAGCCACTGCCTGACTGTGCCGGTGATTTTAGCTGAGTGTTTTTCCATGTTAAACTCACAGAATGTCAGAGCTGGAGGGGCCCCCAGGGATTACTCTGGTTAACTGTCTTTGAAATGTGCTCTCTGGAATCCTCCATTTCTCTGTTGGTGTCTGTGGTAGAGGTATGCTTGGGTAGAGGTGTGAGAGGGCCCTTTGTAGGGTCTAAGGCATCAACAGAGTTAGGAGAAGGCTGCCCTATTCCATCACCCCTTCCCTACCTTCCATTCCAGCTCCCCAATTCCACCCACATTCCTTCTTTCCCTTTGGGATTCCAGCCCATTCATAGAAGGTCTACTCAGCTCTCTACCAGTGTCAGGGCTCACTCACCTGATATGCAGAATAGGTGCCCTCTAAGGCAGTGGCCATAACATCCTCCTTGGGGACTCTGGGCAGCAAGGGGCGTAGACTGACTGATAGCTGTCACCTGGATGAAAGGTGAGTCTGTCTCGTCATGACCCTCCTCCTCTGACCCCCTACTGAGGCCACTTAGAGATATACACTATAGAAAGGGAATCGTTTTAAATAAGTTCTCCCTAACACAAGGTACATTGCTTTTCCTGAGTATTCCAATGAGCAGGTGTACTTAACATGACAGTACAGGTGAGCCTCCAGCATCACCATCTTCTGGCCACCTTTTATTTTTTCATGAAGCAAATCAAAAGGAATTTCTTAAATTGTTGGAAAGTTTCCCCCCAATTTTTGTGATACTTTCTCCTTCAGGTTGGATCAAGAACCTGGTTTATCACCTCTTTCCATTCTTGTTTCAAACTCGTGCATTCTTTTGATGACTTAATCTTTTGCTGACTAACATGGATATTAGGGAGACTCAATTCCGGTCTAGCTTTCAAGATTCTCAGAGTCTAGGGGAGGAGGCAAGAACGGAGAGAGGGGGCAGAGCTACAAGAGCAGCCAGGCCTGCAGTATTTGTTTTTTTCTAAGAGCAAACAAAAAAGATTTGAATGCTTAAGCTCTGGGGGCAAGGGATGGGGTTGGGGAGATAGGGGCAGGGTACCATTTCTGTAAACTATAGGGTGAGTGGCACCCCCTGAAGAGGTCCCGTGCAGTCCACACTGACACACTCTTATTTCCTCTTGTCTTCCCTGGGGAGATGGTGCCAGGACTTAGACAAAGGGAGGGCCATGGGGGAAATGAGAGGAATAGAAAGGCATGCTAGAGGAATAGGAATAGGAAGAGGTGCAGAAAGGAGAAAAAGAAGGTTCAGAACTGGAGGAACTGCATTTGTGCAGGCCTGGAAGCTCCAACTGGACTGGAACAGGTGCCTGTTCTTGATCCTCAGTGGAACCAGAAAGGGCAGAAAAGTGGGAGTGTAATTTCTGGGGAGGCTAGCTGATGGGGGTCGACTCCTTTGTTCTCTTGTAGGGAGGCTAGCTGATCACTCCTGATCAAAGCGTGGGTGGGTTTGTGCACCACGTGTGTCATGCTGCCTTCCAGAATGTTCCACCCTCTGCTGTCCCCTCTTAGTCCTCCAATAGTGCTATTTATCGTTCCTCTGAGGTCCTGGTGTTCTTGGAATCTTGTTGTTTTTCTCATTCTTATTGAAGTTCTAATTGTATTGAGAGGAATTTAGGTTAGTTTGACCTGAGATGGGCTTTTAGAAGCCAATAAGGGTGTTTCTTTTCAGGTATTCAGCAGTAATTGTCTTATGAAGTGCTCTCAAATCCACACTCAGAGAACAAGCCTATAATTTCTATTCAAATAACCTCTAATGAGATGCCACTTTTGTCAACTTATAGGGCCAAGTCAGGCTGTGGAAAAAATTTGTATTTTGGATCTTTTGGCCCTTGGACAAACTCAAAATATTCACCAAATATGCTTTGGAGCATTGTGGAGGTATGAAAAGTAGATAAGTGAGGTGAGATGGAGGGCTTGGGAGGTCTAAGGATCTTTGGAGGCTGTATCCCTGTACCCTTTATTCATTTATTCAAAAACCATTCACCAAACACCTTCTTTATGCATATGCCAGTACTGTGTTATGTGCAGGGCAGCAAAGGATGAATAAGAATGGAATTTGATGTTGCAAGAATGCTCTGCATCCCTGTGTGGACATGAGTGCATGTGGGGTATGTGTGTGTGTATGTGTACACACATGCCTTTGTGTGGCAGGCAGACAGGTGTATGAATAAAACGATGAAGTGTGATAAGAGCATCACTCATAGAATGATCATACAATTTATCATCCAAATTGGTACATCTTTGGGACAAATGCTAAACCCTGAACAATAAGGATAATCTGGGGCTGTCCTAGGCAAACTAAGAAATATGGTCACCTGAAGTAATGCCTAACACAGGAAAGAGCAGAAGACTTCTTGGAGGATGTCTCTTTGGACTTCCAAATGGACCCTCCCCATCCATTCTTGACTTCCTTCGGTTACTGAGATCCCAGCTCGATCATCCCTTCCTCTGGGAAGCTTTCCTAGACATGTCCCACCAGGCCAAATTCTCCTCGTACACTCTTCTAGCCCCATAGATCTTGCCTTCCAAGCACTTATTTGTGGAATGATTATACATGCAATTGTGCAGTCATTTTATTGTATATCTGCCTCCCTCACACCATGAAGACAGGCCCATCCTTGAAGGTTTTGTTTACCATATATGGGTATTGAATAATTACTGGAAGAGTGGTCTGAGTCTTGAAACACTGTCCAACTTAGCCAAGTGCCTGTCTACCTAAAGAAAGAAGGAGGGGAGTGGGAAGGACCTGGAACTAGCAAATATTCTGATAGAGGAGCCTGGTGGGTGTGAAGTCTAGAGACAGGGTGATACATGTTATTGGTGGGGGCGGGGGGGATGGTGTACAAATAGCTCAGTGTGGCTGGATCACAGTTTGAATTGTACAGCAGGGAAGGGATTGTGAGAAGGGAGACTACATCCTGTTAGGTTTGTGAGCCGTACTTTCAACCCTGGCCTATATCTTCCCCATCTTCTTTTCCCTCTGACAGGTTTGATTAGATGAACTCTAAGACATTTGCAAATAATCTTTCCTTGTGGTCCTTTCACCAGTCTGGCTAATTGTTTAAGAATGTTTCCAATTGTTCTTACCTTTTTTTTTCTTTGTTTTTAGAAGCAGGGTCTTGCTCTGTCACCCAGGCTGGAATGTAGGGGTGCAATTATAGCTCACTGCAGCCTTGAACTCCTGGGTTCAAGGGATCCTCCCACCCTAGCCTGCTGAGTAGCTAGGACTACAGATGCGCACCTCACACCTGGAAAATTTTTGTATTTTATGTAGAGATTGGGTCTTGCTATGTTGCCCAGGCTGATCTCAAACTCCTGGGCCCAAGTGATCCTCCCACCTTGGCTTTCCCATGTGCTGGGATTATACGCATGAGCCATCATGCCCAGCCTGTCCTCACTTTTTTATAGCCCTCATTAAGATAACGATTTCTTTCTATTTTGGAAAAAATCAAACAATTAGGGAAAGTCATAAAAGAGATGCTAAGGATGATTCCTGAAAGTGTGCTATTTACATTGCGTGTCAAAACAAGATATAACTTTGGAAATGGAGTCACATGAACAGCTTCTGCCTCCTGCTGAATACCTGAGACAAGGGCTTCCTGTGGCCTAAGACACTCTAGGAAGGCTGTTTCTCTCCAGTGCACCAGGTACTAATGAGATGACCAATGAGAGCACTCTTCCCAGCTCTGAGAGTTCACAGGCTTATACATTATGCATTAGACAAATACCATCTTCCATTTCTCTACATCTACAGGTATTTTGTCAAAAGTGTGCTTTTTCCTCCTAAAAAGGTTCTCGTAGTTCAAGATGTGACACATCTATCCACTGGGCCCCTGGAACCCAGGTGGGCTTAATAACACCTCGTCTTCCTCATCACACCAGTGCATGCAATTCTGCAAAGAGGCACTAACTGGAGTCACCATGTCCCAAAGCCATGAAGCCATTTCCTTAAGTGTATGATTTGGTTCCTTGTAATCTCAACCACTCTCATATTTTCCAAGCCCCCCACCAGCCCACAAATTATTCCAGATAACAGCTCCCTTGTCACCTTTCCAGCCCCTCCTTCACCATCTCAGCTGAGGAGAGTCTGTAAGGAAAATGAGAACAGAGGCTCATTTCCAAAGGCAGCGACAAGAATTTGCTAATTAAAATGAAAAGCCTTAGTTCCCTGGATCAGTGAAGGAGGTTTCTGAGAGGCACCTAGAGGAAATCTTTCTCCAAACGAAATGGCCTTTCCAGCTGGGCCCTGATAGAGCCCAGGCATCCTTCTAACGGCAGGAGGCTGGAAACTGGGGCTCTGCAGACCTGCTCCCAAACAAGGCCTAATGAGGCCTCAGACCCATTTCTGGGAGCTCCTGCCTTTTTGTTTTTCTCAGCTCCAAAAGCTCACAAGGATTCACATACTCTTCAGTACAGTTTAGAATCAGGGGGCCTTTGGATCATCCAGCCAAGTGGTTTTCAAGGGGGCTACACACTAGAATCACCCGGGGAGAGGTTAAAAGATCCCCAGACCTAGTAAAAATGCATCTCTAGAGGGGGCCTAGGTATCTGAATTTGCCAAAAGCTTTCCAGTGATTTTGCTGCAGAGTGAGAAGTGGGAGCTGCTGATCTCATCCAATAGCCTTATTTCTGGGTGAGGACTCTGAGAGTCAGAGAGGGAGATGGTGTTGCCCCAGGCCACACAGCAAGACAGTGGCAGAGTCCTGGTCTCCTGTCTTGCTATCCCTTTTAACTACACAACTGCCCCTGCTCTGCCTTCCTCACAGGGCTGTATGTGGATGAAATAACATAAAGGGAAGATAGAAAGTGCTCAGCTAGGGGGCCTGTGGCCTGACCATATTGGTATGTCTAAGCATGTCTGGAGGGCTGCCAGTAGAGGCCTCTTTGCATGACGACTGCAGGACCTCATAGGAAATGTTCCCTCTAAGGGAAAAGGTGGATGAGATGCATGAAGGTGGCTCAACGATGGAGAGAAATGGAGATACCTGCCATGCAGTACTATATTTGATTATATTGAATCATATAAAATTGTAATATCTGCCATTTGTGACCCGTAAAAAAGGCAGTGTTTTTTATGATTGGATATAATAGTTTCGGAAGCAATAAGGAGAAGATGAGAAAAAGGAGACCCAGTGGTGGCCACAGGGTCAGATCTGAACTTAGGTGTGTCTGGTTCAAAGTCTCTTGATCACTTTACTGCCTCTTTCTATTGCCTTGGCTGGGCAGCTGCAATCTGGGGTACACAAAGGAAGTAATTGAGCATTTTCAAATTATAACTGTGAGAAAAGTGATTCCCGAGAAGCTCGAGGCTGGAGTCCTAGTCCCTGGTTCTTACTCATGTTTTGTTTTTATCATTATTATTGTATAAAGTAATATCCATAACTCAAGTAATCCTTTTTATTCTTGGGAAAGTCAGTGAGTCAGTTTTCCCATACATAAAATGGAGCAGGGGGGAGTTGCAATTTCCCAGGGCCCTTCTTGTCTCCTTAATTCTGATAGTCAAATAAAAATAATAATTTACACTTGCAGAGTACTTTGCAGCTGCCCAAGGCATCTTTACGGTCTTGTTTGGCTTTGGCACTTTCTACAACCTGATGAGATGGAAGTTACTGCCAAATTTTAGATGGAGTACCTTCATCTAAAGGGCCCAAAGAGACCTTAGACAATTGTCTAAGTCATGCAACTTGTTACTAGTAGACCCAGAGCTAGAATTCAGGTTTCCTGATTCCTGGGCATGAGGGTCTTTCTACAACATCAGGCTGGGTATCAAAAAGAGGAGGCCAAATTGGAAAGGCTGGAGCTCAGACTTGACCTTCACACATCCAAGCCCCCTTTATTTGATCACACAGGATTAGTGATTTTGTCCTATTGTGGCAGATGGGATTAATACTTAACAGAGATGTAGCCCAATGGAACAGAACAGAGTCCTCAGAAATAATACCACACATCTACAACCATCTGATCTTTGACAAACCTGAAAAAACAAGAAATGGGGAAAGGATTCCCTATTTAATAAATGGTGCTGGGAAAACTGGCTAGCCATATGTAGAAAGCTGAAACTGGATCCCTTCCTTACACCTTATACAAAAATTAATTCAAGATGGATTAAAGACTTAAATGTTAGACCTAAAACTATAAAAACCCTAGAAGAATACTGAGGCAATACCCTTCAGGACATAGGCATGGGCAAGGACTTCATGACTAAAACACCAAAAGCAATGGCAACAAAAGTCAAAATAGACAAATGGGATCTAATTAAACTAAAGAGCTTCTGCACAGCAAAAGCAACTACCATCAGAGTGAACAAGCAACCTACAGAATGGGAGAACAGTTTTGCAATCTACCCATCTGACAAAAGGCTAATATCCAGAATCTACAAAGAACTTAAATTTACAAGAAAAAAATCAGCCCCATCAAAAGGTGGGCGAAGGATATGAACAGACACTTCTCAAAAGAAAATATTTATGCAGCCAACAGATACATGAAAAAATGCTCATCATCACTGGCCATCAGAGAAATGCAAATCAAAACCATGATGAGATACCATCTCACACCAGTTAGAATGGCGATCATTAAAGTCAGGAAACAACAGGTGCTGGAGAGCATGTGGAGAAATAGGAACACTTTTACACTGTTAGTGGGACTGTAAACAAGTTCAACCATTGTGGAAGACAGTGTGGCGATTCCTCAAGGATCTAGAACTGAAATACCATTTGACCCAGCCATCACATTACTGGGTATATACCCAAAGGATTATAAATCATGCTGCTGTAAAGACACATGCACACATATGTTTATTGCGGCACTATTCACAATAGCAAAGACTTGGAACCAATCCAAATGTCCATCAATGATAGACTGGATTAAGAAAATGTGGCACATATACACCATGGAATACTATGCAGTCATAAAAAAGAATGAGTTCATGTCCTTTGTAGAGAAAATGAAGCTGGAAGCCATCATTCTGAGCAAACTGTTGCAAGGACGGAAAACCAAACACCGCATGTTTTCATTCATAGGTGGGAAGTGAACAATGAGATCACTTGGACACAGGGTGGGGAACATCACACACCGGGGCCTGTCGTGAGGTAGGGGCAGGGGGGAGGAATAACATTAGGAGAAATACCTAATGTAAATGACGAGTTAATGGGTGCAGCACACCAGCGTGGCACATGTATACATATGTAACAAATCTGCACATTGTGTACCCTAGAACTTAAAGTATAATAAAAAAAAGTAAAAAAAAAAAAAAAAAAAAAAAAATACTTGCCTTGCCTCTCCACAGCTGCCTGACTCCTCACTGTCTGATATGGTTTGACTGTGTCCCCACCCAAATCTCATCCTGAATTCTCAGGTATTGTGGGAGGGACCTGGTGGGAGGTAAGTGAATCATAGGGGCAAGTCTTTCCTGTGCTATTCTTGTGACCGTAAATAAGTCTCACAAGATCTGATGGTTTTAAAAATAGGAGTTACCCTGCACAAGTTTTCTCTCTTTGTAGTCTCTAGGTAAGACATGACTTGTTTCCCCTTGCCTTCAGCCATGATTGTGAGGTTTCCTCAGCCACGTGGAACTGTAAGTCCAATTAAACCTCTTTCTTTTGTAAGTTGCCCAGTCTTAGGTATGTCTTTATCAGCAGCGTGAAAAGAGACAAATACACTCTCTAACTCTGCCCTGTTTCAACATCCCCTAATTTTCTGTAGAAGAAGGTACATGCCTTTGAAGTTCCTTGCATTTTACTTTAAGATGCTTTATTTGTGAGAACCGGCATGTGATCATGGTTAAGAACACAGACTGCCTGGATTTGGATTCTAGGTTTGCTACTTAACAACTGTGTCATCTAAATTAAGTTCCTTAGCTTCTTCATGCTTCAGTTCCCCCAGATTTCAAATGGGGATAATAATGGAACCTATATCATAGTGTTGTAAGAAGGATTAAATTAGTGAATTATAAACATTTGTATTAGTCAAGATATGTGGTAGTGACAAGTAAACCCTCATATCTCAGTGGCTTCATCTATAAAGGTTTATTCTTCCCCCAGCCTGTGTCTGATGGGGGTCATGTAACCTTCCAGGGGCCTCATGTGGAACTCAGTGATCCATATGTCCTTCATCTTGTGAAGCATCTTACTGTGATTTTCAGAGTTTCTTAAAAGCCTGAGAGTGTTGTGTGTCATCTCCCCTCAGAGTCTGTTGGCAAGAATTAGTCATATGAGCCCAGTATTATTAGAAGGAGCCCAGGCAATGCAGAGAAGGTTATGGATTAGTTGGTGAACACCACTAGCTCTGCCAGTGTATGTAAGTGTTTGTTAAATAATAAGATAAATATGATTTTAAGAAGCCTCATTTTTTTTAATGTGTTGATAGTTTAATCGTCTTACTGGAGTCTTTCATTTTATTGCTGTTTATTACTTTTTACTTTAGTCTCAATGTAAAATCTTTATCACTTCTTATGCTTTTATGTTTTTCATTAATTTTGCTTTGTCTTTGTAACAACCTCATAAAAAGTCGATTGGCTGGGACAGCAGGAGTGGGAAACCCTACCAACATCTGGGACATCTCCAGGCCACTGTTCCTGCCACCCACCTGTCTCGGCAGCCACTCTCTTGGGTTTCGTTGGATGAACCTTCTAGTTCTTTGAAAAATCTCACCCTGGGATGCTTCTGGGTTCATGGTTAAGCCTCCCAGGGCTATGCTTCCCCACCTGGGACTGCACGCTCACGTTGTTGGGAAGGTGTTGCCACTGACATTTTCTCCAGGCCTGATGCAAAAAACCTGCATTTTAAAAAATCCTAGCGTGACATCAGTTTCTGATGTATGTTAATTTTCCCTTTTGTGATGAACACACCATGCCAGGAGAAAGCCTCAGCCCAGGGGGTTGGCTAACATAGGTCCCATCAGGGAGGTGCCCTGGCCCAGCGCAGGTGAAGGGTCAGATAATGTTGATATCCCCTACAGGTATCCGCAGGTAGGGTGCACTATACAGCCCCCAGGATTCTTCTTCCTGAGTTACTCACTTTCCACTTGGGCAGGCCTTAAGAAGACTGCTTGTGGAATAGGCCCCTAACTCCCTTTCCTTTATGGGCAGCATTAAGCAGAAGGCCTGCAAAGAGGGGTGTACTGTGACTTTGGAATAGAGTCAGCTAGGAGGTCAACCACATTTATCAGACATGTAAAGCAATGTGAGCTGGCTGAGAATTCTAAAATCAGAAAAGAAGGGAGGCTTCTTCCCCTGCAGAGTAGAGGCCTAGAGTTCTCTTGGAAAAGCCATTGGGGCATCAGGAAGAATCAGGGCTGCCATTCTCTGCTCTAGGTCTGTCTCTCTAAAGGCTGAAAGATGCCATTCTGGGGCACTTTGGCAGGATGTGTAGAGGGATGTTTCTGCAGAGGGGTTTTTATCAGCTTTCAGAGTTGAAGCCATAATGACAGTATTCCCAAAATCATGCACATTTAATCCCCCTGCTACGGCCTCTGGGGATTTTTTTTCCCACATAAAATGTCTCAAGCCTTTATTTCACAAATGGCCTGATTTCTTGCTGGGCCCCGGATGGAGGCCTCTGCCCCCTTTGTTTCCCTGAAGGCAGGCCTGCACTCATGGGCCCTTCCCTAGCCATTGGCTTATACCACAGTTTCTGGGAATTTTCTCTCTGGTTGATTCTCCAGTACACCTCACTCCAGTCCTGAAAACCTAAAATCTCCTTGTCCTGCTTCAAAAAAATGGAAGGAAATGCATTAACTGCAGACCAGCTGAGCTGAGCTATGCTGCCTGTGTCTCAGGGAGCTATGACTTTTACGTGATGCCCCAATGGCTTTTCCAAGAGAACCAAGGTACCAAGGCTCACTTCTTCAGGTTCAGCCACCATCCTGGAGGATGCTCCTCAGAGACAACATTTTGTGCTTGTCTGTTTGGGGTTATAAAGGCGTAAGCCATGATGTATTGGATTAAAAAGTAGTTAACAATTTTTTTTCAAGAGACCTGGAGTTTAGTCATATTCCTAGTTTCAGATCTGTTATTTCTCTGGTGATATAGGTAAAGAAAAATTGGCCAACATCTTCCTTTTTGTTAGAGTGTATACCATGCGATTGTCTTTGGTTTTTGTGACGAGGGCATTTTGTCTTTCTGGTTCTGTCAAGCAGGACATGAGCTGTCTTAGCACGTTTCCCCTCTGAAGGCACCCACAGTCTGTTTGGACATATGGTACCTCTCTGAGGATCTTTTAGCTTGCACTTGTTCCACAACCCCAGAGCAGCATTACTTATCTCTGGGGAACTGGATGCCAAGCTGTCTGGGTGTCCCTTGAGGCCCTGCTTGGAGCCATTAGTGATGGCTGCTGCTTGCTCTCCAAGGCCACTCTCAAAGAGACAGATGGATTCACCTCCAAGGAAAATTTCTCACCCGGCTTCTTATTTTGCACAGACCTTGCTGGAACTGACTGCTGGAATGTAGCAGGAATCGGAGGGAAGCTTTACTCATCATTCCAGTTCAGGGACCAACATAGGAAATTGTATTAAAATTGGTTCTTCTCTGCTTACTTCTGTAACTTTACTCCTGTTGCATATTCTTAACCAGGTAAAGCTATTTGTTGACCTTGTTTTTAATACCTAGAGGAGTACCCTGGAGCCTGTCAGCCCTCATGGTTGCCTGGAGAGGTGAGAAGACCAGGAGTAGTAAAACAGACCAAAGATTTCTCTCTTTCTCTTGGGGAAGTGGCTGGGATTGGGGATGGTGGCCAGTGGGAGCCCAACTTTATTGGTAATATTCTGATTATTTTATGAGAAGAAGGTATATATTGTTTGTGTAATTAAAAAATTAAGCAAATGAATAATATGAACACTTCAGGTCTTAAACATTGACAATGTATATACTGGATATACTAAAATGCACTGAATTGAAAAAACTTTACTTTGGTGATTTGTAAGAGAGGAGTTTTCCTTGTCATTTTCTTTTGCTTTGATCAGGAGATACTAGAAAATATCAAACCAGCTTTATCCAAACTATATATTGACAAATATGAGACTTATCTTCCTAGTTTCTGGTGTGACAAGGAATCTCAAAGAATTGATCAGAATGCATTGCTTCATCGGTACTATGTGGCTTTAATTATTGTAGCACTCTTGAAAATTGTTCGGTTATTCTTGTATGTTTATGTTTTTCACATTAACTTTAAAATTATGTTTTCCAGTTACTTACTAAAAGACTCATATTGATTTTGTTGAAGCTACATTAAACTTATTCTTTTAGTTTGTAGTAGAATTGGCAAGTTAACTGTAGTGATTGTGACTGTCTGCTGCATCTCTTAGTTTATTCCTGTCATTTTTTAGGTCTTAAGATAGAGTTCTATAGCTTTCTTTATGTGGGTCCTGCACATTTCTTAAGTTTATTCCTAGGCTTCGTATATTTTATGCTGCTATTGTGAGTGTAATTTTTCTTTCTCATTATGTTTTCTAATATATAATTGATACTATACTAATGAATGAATTCATTAGTTCTACAAGTATGAATAGAGAAGTTATTTATTTTGCATACTTATTTTATAACCTGTGCCTTTATTGAATTTTCTTATCAGTCTTAATAGTTTTTAGCATTACTAGACATATGCCAAAGATGGTATTAACTTTGGGCCTTCATTTATAAAAGTAATTGTGGTGGTCTTAAAACGTGTGCAAATCTTTAATACTGCTTTTATAAAAAGAACAAGTCTGTGTCCTCTTCTCTTGAATCACTGCTGACCTCAGTGAATCCTTTGTAACCTATAGAATCTAACAGAAGTGATGAGATGTAACTTCAGAGGTTAGGTGGGAAAAGGTTACTTAGTTTTCATCAGGATCTCTTGGGACACTCACTGTGGGTGAAGGTATGGGCTGTGTAATTAGTCTGACTACTCTGGGCTGTCTATGCTGAAGAGGCCACATGAAAGCACTTTAATTGACAGCTCCACTGAATCTCCCAGCCAACAGCCAGCATCAACAGCAGCCATATATGTGAGTTGTCCTGGACATCCAGTCCAGTCAAGGCTTAAAGATGTCTGTAGTCCTGACATCTGTAACGACATGAAAGACCCTTCTCAAGAGCTGCGCAACTGAACCCTTTCAGAATTCCTGACCCATAAAATTATGAAAAAATAAAATATACTTGTTTTGGGATAATTGGCTACACAGCAATGGTAACTGTAACAGTGATCTCTTAGTTATTGATTAATAGTGCTAGCTGCATTGGCATCATCCAAAAATGCTAAATTATAGCAAGGATGTAGACATCCATGGCTTTAACAGAAATACACTTAGATTTTCTCTGTTATTTAACATGCTTGCTGTTGATATCATGCATTTTGTAGTAATAAACAACTCCCAAAGCTTAGCGGCTAAGAACCACAAAGGTTTATTTCTCTTTGTATTAAAATTGGGAGTCCAGTAACTCCCAAGAGTAACTATACTCCATGTGGTGGTTCAGTGATCCAGGCTGAGGGAATCTCCCCCATCCTATGGCTGCACCATCTACAATGCAGGACGTCCTTAATAGATGAATCAAGGAAAGAAAATGCTAGAGAGTGTCTCAACAGTCATTAAATACTTTGGTATAAAACTGATACATTATCAGTTCTGCTTATGCTTATTGGTCAAGACTTGTCACATGACTCCAGCTAATTACAAGGAGGGTGAGAGGCGTAATTTTCCTTTATGCCTAGGAGTGGAGAAGTGAATACTGGTGAACTCTAGTAATATCTATCCCTAATAATTTTAACTTCTTAGGCTAACAAAGTATCCTGCAATTAATAGTTTATTGAATCCATCATATTTCATCAGGAATTGATATTAAATTTTGTCAAATGTTTTTTAAGTATTTATTAAGATGATTATATGTCTTTTTACTGCTAGACTTCCTCATATTTAAGTATTTTTGAATTCTTGGCATATAGGCTACTTGGACATGGTATATTATTATTGTTATTATTATTATTATTTTTGAGATAGAGTTTCGCTCTTGTTGCCCAGGCTGAAGTGCAATGGTGCAATCTCAGCTCACTGTAACCTCCGCTTCCTGGGTTCAAGCGATTCTCCTGCCTTAGTCTCCTGAGTAGCTGGGATTACAGGCACGTGCTACCACGCCGGCTAATAGTTTTTGGATTTTTAATGGAGAGAGGGTTTTACCATGTTGACCAGGCTGGTTTCGAACTCCTGACCTCAGGTAATCTGCCCACCTCAGCCTCCCAAAGTGCTGGGATTACAGACATGAGCCACTGTGCCCGGCCGGTATATTACTTTTTAAGAGGCTATGGGGGTCATTAATGATTTTAATGTAATCACTAAAATGTAGTACAAATCTAGGCCGGGCGCGGTGGCTCAAGCCTGTAATCCCAGCACTTTGGGAGGCCGAGACAGGCGGATCACAAGGTCAGGAGATCGAGACCATCCTGGCTTACATGGTGAAACCCTGTCTCTACTAAAAAATACAAAAAACTAGCCGGGCGAGGTGGCGGGCGCCTGTAGTCCCAGCTACTTGGGAGGCTGAGGCAGGAGAATGGCGTAAACCCGGGAGGCGGAGCTTGCAAGGAGCTGAGATCCAGCCACTGCAGTCCAGCCTGGGCCACAGAGCGAGACTCCGTCTCAAAAAAAAAAAAAAAAAAAAAAAAAGTAAAAATCTTCACATTTATGTGGCTGGTTTAGAGGTTGTAGGGTTTTTTTTGTGTGTGTCCTCTGTCAAATTTGGTATCTGTGCTATTTCTTTATAATCATAATATGAATTAAGAAGCTTTCTTTTATTTGCATTGTTTTGGAATAGTACAGACTGCATAATAATGACTTTTTTATTTGAAAGTTTGATCCAGCTCAGCCATGAAACTACCTGCTCTTGTATCTTTCAGAGATGAATCAGCGACAAAACTTTTTTCTCCTGATAATAGGTCAACTTGGGTTTTCTATTTCTTGAGCCAATTTTGATAATATACATTTTCAAAACTACCCCCGTTGGTCAAGATTTTAAAATTTACTAGCCATGGTTGTTTATAATATCCTTTTAGAATTATGTATAATTTCTATATTCACTATTATATCCCCTTTCTGTCTCCTAATTTTGGTTGTGTTTTCTATTAGACTTCTCAGCAATTTGTTTTGTTGGATACAACAAAAAATTTCTTGTATTTAGAAAATCTAGTGTTTTTCTGCATCTGTGGAGATTCGTTGTAAAATGTCTTTCTTTTTTTTGGCAGAGACCTGATTTCATAGGCAGGCACATTCTCTCATTCCTAAAAGTGAACCTCTGCTTTTGAACTCCTGCATCTTTTCATGTGTCTGGTGATGTTTTCCTGTTTGTTCACCCTTACAAGCGAAGGTGTGAGCTTGCTCAGAGCTGGGGTCGGGCTGCCAGAGGGGCATCGTGGAGGGGCCAGAAAAGGGAAGGGATAGTTAAGATGTGCTGTTATTTTTCTCTGGCAGGCCAGAAATTTGACAGCCTGTGAGGGCAGAGAGCTTAGGCAGAACTGGTACAGGGAGCTCTAGTACAAGGAGCTTCATCAACCCTGGGAGAAGTTTGTATCGGCATTTAGTGTTGGCTGGAATACACGCCCCCATCTCTTTTCCTGGCACAATTTTCTCCATTAGGAGCTAGCTGCCTACATGGTTTGTCAGGAGCCATGTTCTGCCAAGGATAGACTGGGCGTAAGCATTGCTGCAGGCTGCTTACTCTGCATGCATGGATCCCAGATCTAGCTACTCCTCCACCCCACTGGCCAACCACCCCCTTGCTTTTGCACCCTGTGCTAGGGCTGTCAATGGGATTTTAGTAAAACAGGACCCCTTACCATCCTTCTTGCTGTCTATTGGGCAGGCTTACCAAGTATTTTCAACAAAAATATGAGATGGCAGGACTCCTGTTCCCAAATCTGAGCAGGAAATTAACATCTTGACACATAGGATGAGCTTAGGACATGAGCAGAACCTCTCCCCTGAGTCACTTTACATCAAGTCCGTTTTTTATCCCTAGATCAAAAGCCTCTTTGGACATCTGGCAGCCCTCTATGGGTGTTGGCAGAATCCCATCTCAGATTAACAGCTGGATGGTAGGATATTGTGCATAGCTGAAGCCCAGTTTCCCAGCTAGTGTTCCCCTGAAAGCAAAACCTTAAACGAAATTTTATTTGGAAATATGATTCCAGGAAGCAATGAGAATAGGGGTTGTAAGTCAGGGAAGGAGTGAGAAAGAGGTATTACAAGATGTATTGTAGAGTTGGCTACTCTTACAGGGTCTGTTTGGTTGTTCTGGGACCATTTGAAAAGCCACATGAAATACACTTAAGAACTGCCTTCAGATGAAAGAAAGGAGGAAGCATTTGTTCACAGCCTCCAGGCTCCTATCAGTCAAAGATTTCATTGTTAACTTCCCCGCATCTCTGGGTAGCACACTCACAAGTGCTAAGTGGGTTCCTGTGGGCATCTCAGAGAGTAATACCAGAAATTGTGGCACAGGAAACAAGAGCTGCAGAGCCTGTCTGAGGAAAGACACCATGGACGTCCCCTATATGCAATCTGAAGAAGCATGCTTGCAAATTGTCCCCAGGGCCATGGATGACATAAGAGGTTAGGCTGAGAATATTTGAAGTGGTACACAAGAGGCATCTGTTTTATTTGTATGCATTCAACCAACAAGGTGCTCTTACCACTCCCTTCCTGTCTCTGGGGTGCTGCAAATGGATCCGGGGGTGGCATGAAAAGCTAAAATCCTCAGCATGTATTTCTTCAAGATTCTCTCTGCTGTTCTCCTGCCCATAGAAGTTTTTCTTAATGTCATTTCATCTCCCAGGAGATAGAAATGGACGATTGACCAGTTTTCTGAGTGAGTACAGACCATCTGGAGCAGGCACCTGGGAGGGATGAGCCACTTTATCTTCTTTGAGGCTTCTTTGCATCTTTTAGGCAGCAAAACATGATTCAGCATCAACCACTGATTATGATTCTTATTTCAGCTTCTTGTGTCTTGTAATCAGAGGAAATTCCTCTTGGATTCACACAATAGCTTGGCTGCCAGGTGTGCTCACGTGTTTCTAGCTTTGACTACATATTTGTAGGTATTTTAAAGGAAAGTGGAGTGGGATGGAGTCAGTCCTCATTATAACCTGGAATGGGGGTTTACTTCTTGACCTTGCCATGCCTCACCTTAATAGAGAAACAGATTCATCTTCTGTCTCAGCACACGTATCTGTTAGGCTCCTTATCATTCAAAAGGAAATACTAATTCTCTTCCTGGCTCAGCTGGCTCTTAAACTCGGGCTCCAAATTCAACCAGCAACTCAGAAGAGCTATTTCACTGGTTCTGGGCTAAAAGCCTCCAGCTCATGAGTACTCAAGAGAGGAGAGAAAACTTGTTTATATAATACTTAAGATTCTGAAAACCTACACCTGGCTTAGGTCTGACTTGCAGAGAGCCGTGTAGCTGGGCCCCTTCATTTTGGTCCTTCAGTGAGCTTTCACTGAATTGTTCTACGGCGTGAGGCCATGAGTCTTCAGGGAGAGGAATCCATTGTGTCAGTGAAGGATGTTGTTGAAGCCACTATTTATTAAGGGGACTCATGAAAAAAATTTCTTCTAAGCTCTATAGCAGGAATGTTTTTTATTTATTCTGAGCAAGGGATTATTTTTCCCTTTTGGACATTGACTGATTGACTGTGTTCCCTTTTTGTGGGAAATGGGCAGTGCTGCTTTTTCAAACCTCTTGATCCAGGTATATGGTAGGTCTTGGGGTATGACCCTGTTCATGGCATCATCTGATCTGTTCTGCCTGGATTTTCTTATGTTCTTCTCACCTCTTCTTTTTATATAATTGGCCTTTCTAGGTATCAAAGTAATATAACATTTATAAAATATAGAAAATTATAAAGAACAAAAATTACTTGTGTTCCCTATGATGAAAGATAACCACTGTTAATATACAGGTATAGTTTTTCATACATTTATATATTCAATTTATTTTCTCCATGCATCTGTACTTCTCTGTATATTTCTCTATTCCTGTACTCCAAATGTCCTTGAATAACTAGTTAAATTTTGTTCCAATGCCTTTTCAATCGACTGGGAAAACTGATGCCCTCCTCAGTTTATGTTAATTTCCAGGGGGTTATAATCCCATGCTCTTCTCTGTCTCCAGTTGTTCAGTTTGTGAGTATCATCTCCCTGTGGGTGCCATGTCTCTACTGCATGTCAATGATGAGTCCAGGCTCAGTCCTTGCATTAAATTTCAAGAGAAAGCCACTCAGGCCAAGCTTTGTTGAATCTCATTGCATATCCTAAAGATTAAGTGGTCAAAAAATTTATGAAATTAACTAGTGTGGTTTCTTTCTCTTATCTCACCAGCTGCTTCTGCTTCTATTCCTATTCTTTTCTTCTTGCCACCCGCAAACCCTGTCAGAGGGAATCAAATCCCTCTTCTTGCCTTCTGCATGGTATGTTGTTGACCTCATCCCATATCTCCAGGAATCTGAGGGCTTCTGGGTCCCCTGGAGTTCTGACGGAACGCTTGAGCCTTTGGAATTAAAGGAAGATCTTAAATCAAACCAGAGCTACCAATCAAGGTGCTCCTAGGTCTGACATGGGCTCACACTCCAGGTCTAGCCACACAGGAAGGCCAGGCTAGGACCCACCTGGACAGCCAACAGACTTATAAAGAGAGCTGTGCCACTATTATCAGTCTCTCTCCAGGATGGCAGCACATAGGGTGGGATGTCCCTCACAGATAACCTTGATCCTTAGTATCACTGTGAGAACACAGGACTTGAAGCACCCAAAATAGCTTAGCTTCAAGTTCAGGGGTACTATGGGGGTGTCAAGGAAGATAAGGGATATTTATTTAAGCATATTTCCATGGAAATATGACAACTGTATGCTGTTAAGTGAGAAGAAGCAGGTCTCAGAGTATATATTGGTTGATATAGAAAATGTGTATGTTTATGCATAGAAAGGTCTGGAATGGCATAAAAATATTAACAGGTACCTTTGAGAAGTGGGAACTTTCACCTTTTGCCTTAAATAATTTTATATTGAGTCCTTTCAAGTGAGTATGTGCTACTTTTATCATAACACTTTAAAAGCAATTTCCATTTTGGGGAAAAATGATATGTCCTAAAGTATTTTTTTTTAAGTAGGAGTTATTTAAGATTTTTTTCCTTCTTTCTAATTTTCTTTCTCCAGTGTCATATATTACATTTGTGGCCAAAGAATAAATGTAGCAGGCAGACTAAGTGAGATTAATATGACCGAGGACAAGGTGACAAGATAACTAGCCGGCTAGACACCAGGTTCTCCACGTCGTACCCAAGCTGGGAAGCACATGTTCTCTAGACTCTGTGGCCTGGGAGGCCTGGTGAGCCATCTAAGTTCCTCAGGCAGAAGAGCTCTGCCAGGGTTCCCAAGGCTGCAAGAGAACAAGGTGAACCCTGTGCTCCACCCCCGCGGCTTGCGTTTCCAGCTCAGGCTTATATCTGGACACATACAAAGAATTTGGGAACCAGTAAACTCCAAGGAGTCAGGTTCTAGTTATTTCTTCTGCTCATCCAGAAGAAAATAGAGGACATATGCATCCAACTGAGAGGTTGGCAGCCTCATGTCCCAGTTTGAGCACTGGTTTGTCCCAGTTCCTTTTGGGCTCCTATCTGTTCCCTGCTAATAACAACAGCATTAAAAATAGTGCTTGCCTAATTTTAGCATGTTTTACAATCACCTGGGGCACTTGCTGAACATGTAGATTCCTAGCTCCTATCCTGGACCTACTGAATCAGACTCTACTCTACATGTTGGGTAGTTTCCTTGGCGTAATGATGTAGGTGATCCATGGATTGCACTCTGAGATTATAGTGTTAAAGTGTGCATCAGGCACCATTGGCTTCATACCTAAGCTCAGCGTTTTTTTTTTTTTTTTTTTTTTTTTTTTCTTTTTCTTTTGAGACAAGGCATCACTCTGTTGCCCTGGGTGGACTGCAGTGGCGCAGTCTCAGCTTGCTGCAGCCTCAACTTCCCAGGCTCAGGCAATCCACTCACCTCAGCCTCCTGAGTAACTGGGACTACAGGTGTGTGCCACCACGCCTGGCTAATGTGTTTGAACTTTTTGTAGAGATATGGTCCCATTATGTTGCCAGGCTGGTCTTGAACTCATGGGCCTAACTAATCTCCCACTTTGGTCTTCCAAAGTGCTGAGATAACAGGTGTAAGCTGCTGTGCCTGGCCAACCTCAGCATTTTCTGGAAAATTGAGAAGAGGGGTCTACGTCAAGAAGTAGAATCCCTGCCTCTTGATTCTGAGTATTCCATGTAACTAGCTTTGTCCAAGGGGATGTTGCAGATATGATTCAAGCAAAGGCATGGCAAAATATATATGTGATTGGACTTTCTCTCATGCTCCTGCTATTATCATGAGGAGCATATGCACAGGCTACCTCGTTGGTGCCAGGAGGAGCGTAAAGAAAATAAGGTGCAGGGATGTAACAGTTCACATGCCCCAGCCAAGCCTTGCCTAGAATAGAGCCCTTAGCCAACACATGAATGAGCCTAGCTGAGATTAGCTGAGCTCAGCCTAGATCAGTTGAGTCTTAGGTGGCTGCTATCAAATAATATTTTTGTTTCAAGTTACTGAGTTTTGGGTGGTTTATTATGCAGCCATAGCTAGCTGATACATTTAGGCAACTTGTTAGCAATGCAGACCCTGCAATTGTGATTCTCTGGGCTTAGGAATTTGTATGTGTAACAAACTTCACAGTGATTCTGATGCCAGTGCTCTATGAACCACACCTGAGAAACACCACTTTACACCCAACCCTTTTACTAGCTCAATGTGCAGTCATGGAAAATCCCCTGATATTTCTGAGCCTCAACTTTTTCATCTGCAAAGAGGGAATAATACGTATTTCCTTTGATGTAAGGATTAACTGAAATATAAAGAAACCTAGCTGATAATATTTTTTTTTCTCCTCGTCCTTCAGCTTGTCCCCACCTCATCCCTACCCAGCCTCAGGAAGACACCAGTACGAATATCTTAGGAAAACATGAATCTCAGGGTCACAGCTTTATTGTATAGATTTTTTAACACAGCCATATTACAAACATTGTCAGGAACATTTACAAGAATAAATAAGATGGACTTGCAGGTGTAAAAAGATTACACTTCACTGTAATGTACAGTCAAAAAATATATCTGATATTCATTGACCTGACATTATTTACCTTCTGCTTTTTTAAGCTAGAATTGAAAAGAAAAAAAAAAAAACATTGACAGCACAGTGCTGGCTTTTTTAAAAAGTTGATTTATTTTGTTTTCTCTTCTCATACGTGCTTTATCTATCAAACACCCAAACTGTACAAGTGCAGGCCATTGGGATTCATGGAGGAGGCTGCAAACAATGTGGAGACTTTGGTCTCATGCAATATCGTATGCACAGTGGATGTGAAGATGTCAGCCTCCCTGGAGTTGAGCGGGAACCTTGGGATAGCCTGTGAGGGTGTTCAGAAGCCAAGGCAATGGTAGAGGCCACAACTCTTTATCTTTGATTGGCTAGTAGAATGTAGGGTGAAAAGTGCTTTTGAGTCTGATTACTAATGTGGGTTAACCTGGATTTACATGGGCTAGCTCAGGATCCACCTGGTGATGAAATGTGTGCACTGGAAATGATTATAATCATGTGTAAATTGAGTTACTGTGCTTTTGCTTTTGCAATCTGCTCCAACAGGCCTTGAATAGGGAGTGGGGTAGAAATAACCTCTGGAGATAATGTATATGGCAAGCAAAGCCCTGGTCTGTGTCCTGCTTGGACCTTCACTGGTTCTAGCTGTCACTCATGGCCCCGTTGGTCAGTGGGTCTGAGTTATGGCTGCTCTCATCAGAGATCTACGTGGGTATTGGGTCTATGGCAAAGCGGCTGTTCCCTACGGTTTGCTGTTTGGTGATAACCAGAATGGATCAGCCCAGTATATGCAGCCACAACAGCATGTTGGCCTGCTCAGTGAGGAGACTTGGACAGGGGAGCAGGGGGCTTCAACCTGTACAGACCAAACACACTCTACTTGGATTTGTGCTCTACAGGTATGAATGAGTTCAAATGTGATCCCAGCTCCACAAGATCTCACCCATCTAGAATGGAAGTGACCTGAAATCCATTTCAGCAATGCTCCTCTTCCCTTTAAAGAGACAGCTGGCATTTTTTAGACAGCTGCCGAGATGGGCAGCTTATCCTCTCTGGCAGACAGCAGGTCTTCCTTACAGCTATTAAGTTTCACTCATGGTTCCTAATTATACTCAGAGGGGTGACCTGGGTCTAGCAAACTGTGCTTGACATCATCCAAGAATCTGCAAACCTATGGAGTATATGGACACCATATTCTGCCTGACACCTCAGAAGCCTGATTTTACGTGGAATGACACCACTCTGCCCTCTGAGCCTCCAGACTGCCCTGGGGGCTTTGACCCAAAGAACACCTGACATTATTCATCTTCCATGGGAGATACAGGGACAGGGTGGGCACTGAGAGTTTGTTGGACCATCATAGAGAGGGTCCACTGATTTGCATTCATAAGCCCAAAGGCACTGAAGTAATTGTACAGAGACTCAACTTTGTAATTTTGGCGGGTTACTTCCTATGACCCTTTCTCCTCTACATCCAAGAGTCCTGCTCACTAAGGAACCATGAACTACATTAATTACCCTGAGCTCCAGGCTTTTATACTGATACTTTTCTACCCAACACTTCAAGGCCACCAGACACTCATTCTCTGAACATTCCAATCAAGGATCAGAGTCCACATCCCACCACCCACAGCAGTTCTCAGATACAGAAGGAAGACCCATAACGATCCAGCCCCTAAAACTCTTCCCAACAGATTCTCTTTCATCCTGAGCCCTTTTACTTCCCTTGTATCTTCCCCAGTGGACCACCACTGAGCTCTTAGATAGGTGGGATGCTAGGTTTGGAGGCTACCATTGTGAGTGCTGATGCCTCCTTTTAAAGGCCTAACATTCATGGGTGGATTTCAGTTGGTGAATGTAGCCCCTTTGATGACCTTTTCCCATCTTTTCTCGAGATGGAATGCAAAAGACTGGCTTGATCTCTACAAGACAACTGTATAGTCAGTGCCATCCAAAAGCCCATCCCTGGTTACTAAAAATCTAGAAGAGTCTGCTCATGTGCACAAATATGGCTTAGATGTCTTTCCTGTGCTTCTGTGGATCAGATCCATGATCCTGAAAAATGTGTCAGAAGAAACTGGAGCTAGAACAGCTCCCCCCACGTTCCACCACTAACCTCTCTCCCTGTTGTTCAGACAGTCTATGACCTCAAAGGCAGATCCCTGCAAGAGGAAGCCAAGGTCTTGCATTCTGTCACTTCTAGACATGTATACATGGAAAACCTCCAACAGGGAGCCCTTGCATGGGAGGAGTGACCAAATCTGAATATCAGCTTGTCTCTTCTAGTTGGATTTACTTTTCCTATTTCCTTGTTTTACTTGGCTGTGATTCAAAGCTGGTCATAGAGTGAGAAGGAGCTCACACTGTTAAGTAATGAGGAAGGCAAGTCAGGGATTTGAGATGACATGACTATCCATGTTTATATTTTTTTTCTTCTGCCCTCCAGTTGGGTTGACCATTTTTTTCCCCTGGGGATCCTGGCCCAGCACTACCTGTTGACATAACTTAGGACCAGCATCCTGTTCATGCTTCCTCTTGGGCTCACCTATGTCTTCCATAGTGTTACTCCTGATTTAGCTTGGTGCTGATGACCTGTTTACCCAGCCCAGCAGTGGCCAGCTGCAGCCTAAGGAAGGGTGGCTTTCTTCATTCTGTCCTGAGGCAGTGAGGTACCAGGGAATTACCATTTCCTTCAGTGTCTCTGGATCTGGGTAGGGTAGTCACTCCTGCAGAGATAACAAGATAAGGGCCTGGCTGCTATTCCCTGGGCCTCACTTCTGTTGTGTAGAGCAGTCTTACTGGACTGACACCTCTATGTACTCTAAGGGGTTCCCACCAGCACCAAGGGAATGTAGATCCTGTTGAGGACATACAGCAAGAGCTAGTGTGGCAATGGGGAGTGGAAGATGAATAAACATGATGGGTCAGAGGGAAATTCATCATCTTTTGCCCCAGACACTGAGATTTGCCCTTGCTCCAACTGGCTCTGGCAAGCTGTTACCCATCCTTTGTCCAGCTGTGTCACAGAAGTGACCACTTTGCTAAATAAGTCATCTGCATCCTTGGTTCTGAGTATTCACTGGGTTCCAGTTTCCTGGCCTTGCCTTCCTGTTTTCCTGCCTAAAGTGCTCCAAATCTACCCCTTCTAATGTTGATGAGGGTCCTCTTTTCATGTATGTTTTTACGCTAATTGGTTGGCCCAACACTCTATGGCCAAGAAATGGCAGGGTTGGGATTCAAACTAAAGACTGAGCTCTGTCTACCACAACCCCATGCCTTACCCAGGAATTAATTGTGCCACAGTAATCTCGGTTTCCTAATAGTGCTCCCTCCAAGGTGCTATGTGCTGTAGGCGACCAGTAAGTATATGTGGCCAGGGTAAAGCGAGGAGCCTTCCAGACCCCAGCTGCTCATGAAGTGTGTCCTCAGACTTGCCCACATTAGCAACCGTGTGACTCCACTTGGACAACAGGCACCACTTTCCAGCCTAGCATTCAGGAATCTGCTGAGTACAGCCGTGTCCAGCCTCTCCTTTCCTTTTAGGGTTTTGTGGGCTTATCCCTCTCCACGCCAGATGAGCAAATCCTCATCATTCTAGTGTGAGTCAATGGGTTCCTTCCAGCACGCAACTGGAAGATACCTTAGTTGAGGTCCACTCAGGAACAGTGAGGTCAGAGCATCTGCACACCAAAGGAGCTGCCTAGGAGAAGGTCAGTTGGTCTTGATCTTGCCTGTAATTGGCTCTGGGAGGCAGCAGGTTCACTGCTCCTACAGTCAATTCTAGGGTCAAGCTCAAGACCAGCTGACCCAGGGTCCATCATAGTGAGGTGAACAGAACAGAACAACATGAGGAACAGAGCACATTTTTTTTTGAAATATTCATACAGTCATATTAAAACCAACCAGGCTAAATCAGAAAGTGGAATGCAAATTTTGCATGAATTGTTAAAGTAAAACATGAGACTATGAAGGAATTTTAAGCTTACTGTTGTTTGCTTTGAGCTGTATCCACTGAGATAGCTGTTCCACTCTAGTCTCTTCTGTTATGGATAACCTCCTGGGAAAAATGTGAGATACAATGGTGGAAAAATAGTCTCTGTAGTGAGAAAAAACCAGTTTAAATCCTGGTTCTTTCACTCACTAGCTATGGAACTGTGGGCAAGTGATTTCTCCCCTAGGAGCCTTACTTTCCTCATCAGTAAAATGGTGACAATCACAAACCCTCCTTTAGAATGTTGGAAGAATTTAATGAGCTCACACATTACAGTCCCCAGCATAGGGTCTGTTGGTTCCTTTGCAGGCGACACCCACAGAGAGGGCCAGCACTAAAAGCAAGCTGTCCCTTTCCATTCCCACAAAGGCCTACTGTGGCCTTCTAGAGACCCAGGGGCCCCTGATTGGCCCAGATTCTTCACCCTAGAAAGGATGCAATGTTGGAGTGCAGCTAAGATACATACTGTAGCTATCTAGGCCATAAACACACACAAGTGGAGAAAGTTCCTGGGCTTCTCATTACTTCCTTGCATCTTCTCCAAACGGGGTTCACATCTGTGAGGTAAGAGCTCCTGTTGTAAAGACTCAGAGAGCACTAATAATATTTTCCTCTGCTCACGACAGGCTGAGCTCACCCTGTAAATGGGGTGGGGTGGGGAGATCCCCTGGGGGAGGTGGTGTTGACTCCAGAGATTTCCTGGGTAAAGGAAAATGTTCAAATTCCTGGGCCCCGGTGCCCCATCTCATCCAAGCCTTGCCACATCCTTGTCCCATGGGATCTTAGGAAGTCATCCCCATCTGTGAGCCTCATTTCTTCCTGTGTGCACTGGCTTAAGACCTATTCACTGCCCTGCTTTCTTTGGAGAATGGTTGGGTTGTGGGAAAACAAGGGGATGAGCTGGGGGAATCATCACTGGTCCTTGCTGGGTTACCCCACCATGGCCTGATATATATATATATATATATTTTTTTTTTTTTACAAGTTTTTTTCTTCTTGAAGTCATACTTTAAATTCCTACCATTTAAAATGATAGAAACTGCTGTCATGTTTATCTGCCAGCTATTACATCCCTTCCTGAGCAGAAAAGAAATCTTAGAATTTGTGTTAAATAGCTCTCCCTCCACCCTCATCCTGTCTGGATGTACCAAGATCTGAGAAAATAGCCTACAGCAGGTGGATTTGCCACGCTCTAGGCTCCTTGCAGGCTGGGGAAGGCCAGTTGGGGCAGTGGGCTGGAGCCAAGGGAGGCCAGCAGGCCCAGTGTGGGTGGGTCCCCGGGGTCTGCTGAAATACACCTGGAGAGAGGCTCATCAAAGGAAAAGAGCAAGTTCATCAGTGGGGTTCCTTTGCTTGCCTTTGCTTTGAGTCACTTCCTTTTGAACCTCTAAAGTGACAGCCCTTCCTTGATCAAGTCTGGTGTCCCTGGACTTCTAGACAGCTCCAGAGCCCATGCCAATGGAAGCCACTTTTGTGGGCTCCTTTCATGTTCCATCCTCATGGGCCTGGAGATCTGGGTTGGTGACCCTGCTCCGTGGTAAAGCAGAGACCCTGGGTTTCTCATAGAATCCGAGTCTCATGATCCACTGCATATTTAGTTCCAGC
This sequence comes from Rhinopithecus roxellana, assembly GCF_007565055.1. Lineage (NCBI taxonomy): Eukaryota > Metazoa > Chordata > Mammalia > Primates > Cercopithecidae > Rhinopithecus > Rhinopithecus roxellana. Next base: position 115,423,744 of record NC_044561.1, read on the forward strand.
AACAAAACAGTGAGCAGACAGACAAAGAGATGTGATATTAAAAAGTACACACTTAAGGGAATGTTTTCACAGTGTCTGATGAAAGTAAAAGAGGCAGCCCCATTGGTCAGAGGGAGTCTTTGCCAACACGAAGCTGAGTACATCTCTCTAAAGCTCCGTGGACTCCTTGTTGCCAATAGGACAAAGTCTGCACTCGCGATGGGCATCTCTCTCCTGGACCCTGGCTCCTCCCTGCTGCTCCGCCTGTTGTGCTGTGCTTGCACTGGGCTGGCCTCCCCTAGACTGCTCCTCCCAATGCCTTTTAACATTTCTTTGCCATTGCACATACGGATCCCTTTGCCTGAGTTTCCTTTTTTTCCTTTTTCTACCTGTTAAGACCCAGCAGGAACGGATGTCCTCTTCTCCAGGAAGCCCTAGGCCAAAGAGACTTTCTTGCTCCTAGGCTCATGGAACACTCATCCACTCCACACTACTGCACCGTGGTTCAATTTCCCTAGCATACAGTGGGCTCTTGAGGGCCAAAGCTGTGCCTTCTTGAGTTCTCTGCCCCTCATGCCCTGTCTGGGGCTAGACCAGCCTTCAAGATGGAGCTTCCTCGGTCCCAGCCCACCTGAGGCTGTCAGATACTGGGCCTAAGCACTGGCTAGAGATCAAGATCGAGAGTGTCCCTGGCTGGTCCCTTCATAGCCTGAGGGAACAGGGAATTGTTTTTACTGACTAAGAAATTAGATGAGACTGGCTTTCCTGGGGAGCTGGGAATGTGTTACTAAAATATATATGAAATTCTGGGCTTCCCAGAAGAACTGGCATCAGGAAGAAAGTACTAAATTTCCATTTGTAGAGGAGTTCTCTGCTCAGAAGTTTCTGGCCTTATTTTCCCTCCATAAAATAATTGCTTGACTTAGAGAACATGAGAAAAACAGCACAGAGAAGTCTCATTGCCATTACCTACCCCTTTTGAACCCAGGATTTCATCACTGAGGAAGGTGTCTGGGTTTCCTCATTGGAGGAGATGATCAAATGGGGATGATAACAAGCCAGTAGCTCTCTCCTAGGGGTTCTAAGGACTGAGTGGAATGTCCTGTGGAAAGTGCCAAGCATGATCCCTGGCCTACAGTAGAGACTTAGCAAATGTTGGTTCCCTCTCACTGACTCACACTTTGGACAAGACCCTAGATCTCCAGGCCTGATTCTCTTGACCTATTTTAAATCAAAGTATAATGGGCTCCACAATGGCCTTTTTCAGGGTGGCTGCTGGGTTTCTTTAGGAAGGAATTCAAATTTGGAGATCCAAATTATGCCCAAAGCTGGTGCTCTATCTGCCCCAGAAACCAAAGGGACCATCTTCAGGCTCACCCATCTCTCCCTTGCTCAGTGGCATGCTGTCCCAGGGTGGGAGCTTTTAAGGACATTGCCAGGAAAATATAAAAGGCCCAAGAGATTTGTCTTAGAGGTACACACTCAAACTCCCCCATCCCCTTCTTTTTGACATAAGAGACTAAGATTTCACACCCCTCAAAAGAAAGTTTCTTTTCACATACACTTTGGAAAATAATCAGATCTTGTTTGTCTCTTCCAAAGAAAGCTACCACCAAAGAGACACATGGGTTACATCCTACAGGTCAGCCTGAGCCCTGCCCCAGGGAGGTGGTCCCTTTTTACAAAGACGAGGAGCAGAGAAATTCCCTGCAGTTCTACCCTCTCCCACTGACCACACAAAAAAGCAAAGAACACCTTTATCAAAGAGTGCTGTGGACACAGCTGGCCGGCCAGTGAATGCTGGACAGTCAAGGCCCAGGCTGGGGAAGGGGTACAGAATGCTTGTGGGCCAAGCCCCATGCAGGTTAGGTGTGAGGATGGGGGCCTCTCTCATGACCTAGGGAACATCGTAAGGTCACACTGGTCCAGACTGCAAATGTCTGGTGCCAGAGGCCCCTGAAGGAGATTGCAGGGGGCAGCAGAGTAGTGACCCCCAAGAGCCCCAAT